>NC_056748.1:158298328-158514555 GCF_019279795.1 Protopterus annectens | reverse complement strand
TTTTCTTTCCAGTTTCTTTGATTGCTAGAGGACCCAGGTTTTCTACTCTGTTCAGAGCTATTCTGTTGGCCTCTCAGATATGGTCTACTAGGAAGGTATACGAGAGTAAGTTGAAGAGGTTCTCCATTTGGGCAAACGGCAATAACGTTGATCCTTTCTCAGCCCTGATTACATCTTTTCTGTCATTTTTTTAAATTTTTATTATAAGCAAGGTTCTAGTTTCGCTACCATTAAAACTTCAGTTAGCAGTCATTTCCCGTTTTCATTCAAGATTATCTTCAGGATCTATTGCGTCTACTAGGTTATGAAAAGAATTCATGAAAGGGGGTTTTCTTTTGAGGTCTGCTGTTTAAAGATTCTGTGCCTCCGTAGGATCTCACTCTGGTTCAGCAAGCCTTAACCCAGAGTCCATTTTAGCTGGCTAAGGATTGTGACTTGAAGTTTCTGTTGTGGAAATCCGCTTTTCTTGTTGCGATTATGTCCGCAACAAAGGGTTTGTGAGTTTCAAGCACTTTCAAACATCCTTACATTGTTTTCCACAAGGATAGAATTTCCCTCCGCACTAATCCTTCTTTCATCCCGAAGGTGGTTATGTCTTCCAGTATCAACCAATGTATTCAATTACCGGTGTTCTTTCCTAACTGTTCTAATAAAGGAGAATACCTTTATTCCTTGTATGTCCACAGGCAGCTTTAGGTTCTTCCTCCTTAGGACTAAGCAGTTCAGGAAGTCGGAGAAGCTAATTGTTTCTTTTTTCCCTAATCGTAGGGGTCAATCTGTTTCTAAAGTGAAAATTGCAAAGTGGACTTGCCTTTGTTTATGATAAGAATGGTTGTCAGTTGCCAGGTCCTCCAAAGGTTTACTTAACGAGATCTGTTGCTGTGTCTTCTGCTTTTTCTTCTAGTATTCCCATTGACGACATTTGTGCTGCAGCCACTTGTTTTAACTCTTACACCTTTCTGTCCAGCTGTAAATTGGATGTTGTTTCCAGGAGCAGGACGTCATCTAATTCTTCAGTACTCTGGCATATCCTTCCCTGAGGCCGCCCATAAATTATGTAGCTGGGGACTCTGACCCATACGTGAAACAGAATGCGAAGGACAATATCAGATTTATTAGTTACGTACTGTGTTGTCCTCTCTTCATTCTGCTTCACCTTCCTGCTCAGCCATCCCCCTCTTTTTGGATATGTGTCTAGAGGACCTAGATAGCGTTGGCTGGAACCTTGGTTCCAGGTTGATCTGGTTATTTTTCTTTCTTCCTATCTTTCTTTCTTTCTTTCTTCCTTGGCAGGAAACGTTATCTGAGCAGGTTGGTTTGGGTGAAGAGGATTGTGGGTAGGGGGGAAGTTTGAGCATGGAAGTTCAAGTCTGTGGGAGGTGGCCAAGCCGGATCCGAGACCCATACGTGAAGCAGAATGAGAAGAGGACAACACATGATAACCAAATTATGGTAAGTACATAACTAATAATTTCTCCAGTTCTAATGATGGTTTTCCTCTCCTGTTTGCCAAATTTTGTTTTCATCCCAAAAGCCCTCTTACAAGAAAGAGTAAATGGAAGAGGTTTTCTCTCTTGGATTAGCAGAGAGAATTGGATCCTTTCACTGCTCCACTTCTGCTAAGATTTCCTTGCTTTTGTTTTTCAAAATGGTGCTAGTTTCTCCCCCCTCATAGTTCTGCTGGCAGCCATCTCTAACTACCATATTGGGGAGACTGCTTCCCATTTGGTCTCATCCAAGTTAGGTAAAGCTTTTCTTAAAGGTTACTTTTTACTTAGACCTCCAATTAAGGATCACACTCCACCTTGGTAT
This sequence comes from Protopterus annectens, assembly GCF_019279795.1. Taxonomy (NCBI): domain Eukaryota; kingdom Metazoa; phylum Chordata; order Ceratodontiformes; family Protopteridae; genus Protopterus; species Protopterus annectens. The sequence goes on along the minus strand of NC_056748.1, from coordinate 158,512,743 downwards.
CTTACTGTCGTATTACAGAGTTTAGTGGAGTCACCCTTTGAACCCTTGGCTAAAATAGACATGAAATTCCTTTCCTAGAAAACAGTTTTTCTTGTGGCCATAACTTCTGCGAGACAACTCTCTGAACTCCAAATGTTCTCTGCCAAACTGCCTTATTTGATTTTCTCTAAAGATGGGGTTACCTTGTGTACTTAACCCTTCCTTTTTACCTAAAATTGTTTCTGAAACAAACATTAATCAAGTGATCCGTATACCTGTATTCTTTCCTAAATTTTATAATAAAGGAGAATACATGTTTCATCTTTTTAGATGTGCATAGGCAACTTCATTTCTGTCTTCATAGAACTAAGGAATTTTGAAAGTCTGCCCAATTGTTTCCTTTTCCAGTTACAAGCTAGGATCACCTATTTCAAAGACTGCACTAAAAACACCACAGAAAGGGTTCATGAACTCAGCGAACTAAACCATAACCAAATAAAATAAGTAAAACAAACCAACGGTCTAAAAACACCAACTTTAATATCAAAAAACATCTGGTAAACGGTTTCACCCCAGTTATAGAACTTCATCAGACCAAGTTGCACTCATCTAAAACTTAATTAAATAATCAAATAAAATCAGACAATCCACTGATATCATTAATTTAACCCTTTTCTCGAAACCACCTTATTATCCCTTTCATTTATACCAGGGAAATTACATGCATTTAGCCTAACCTGCCAACAATATTCTTTCCAATCTAGGTCATCTTCTGCTTCTAACCTTACTTTATAAAGACTATATTAAACAAATGGATTACAGATTGCATTTCATATGTTATATGTAAGCAAACCTGTCCAGTTTAAAATTCTCTATAGGAAATACTCTCCACAGTCTCCCACTGTTCATAGCTGCTTGAAGAGCTGCCAGTTTTTGCCGAGGGCACCACCACTGCAGGACATCTTATACTACTAAATACTCTCACTTGAACCTTTAAGTGACTCTCCCCTACTCCTTCCCATCTAATAAGGATCTGGTGTAATGGATAGGCACTTCCCTATTATCCCTGTTTCTGGTCTGGTGGATATGGGGATCCTGAGGCAGTGTAGTAACTGCCTCATGTTTACTGACAATCATTTAATTTTAGAACTGACAAACACTCTGTGTGAGAGATGTAGATACACAGTGTCATTGCCGGCAAAGCTCTTACATACAAGTGAAAAATGCAAACAGTTGTCAGTGTTACCCCTAAAACACACACATAGACCCACACATGCGGAGGTACTCACATGTACTCTACCCAAACGTCTAAGACCTCTTTAAAGGATCTCTCATTGGCTCTACATACACACAAAAAGAGAGCACCTCACAGAGCACACAACTCTGAAAATCTTAGTAGCCCAGCTTTCAAGCCCATAAGGCAGCACACAACATAGCCAAACATTCTAGTTATTGGGGATTCCATTGTAAGACATACTGATGTCCCCCTTACCAGCCTTAACAAAGTGAAGATCATAGTGAGTTGTTTGTCTGGAGCCAAGACCTGCCAGATCACTCGTGCACTTAGGTCTTTAACTCATTCACTGTGGAGCAGCTCAGAAAATGCTACCTGCTTAATTCCACCATAGGATGAACAGTGCAGCCTGAGCTCATTTTCAGAAAATCCATTAGTAATACCATGCAGAAAACAAATGCTCATAACTCTAACTATAAGCACTAGACTAAAAATGTAAATGTGAAAGTTATTCAGCAGATACTGACCTTTCCAACAGTGTAAATGTTGATAATGCGTATCAGTCATTATTAAATATTTGGTAAGCTATGCTGATATTATGCATATTTTTTACCTTTTTGACCCATACAATGTGTTTTTAATTTGATTGTGTGAATGACAGCTTTAAAATGATAACTTAACCATCACTGTGTGATGCTCCTTTATGGAGATGTTCACAGAAATACGATTAATGTAATATTTCTCATAATTGGTAAAGCATAATATGTCATCACCTGTAACAGACAGAGGCTACATATCAGTGTACAAGTTGTGTGGCTCAATGTCAGCTTCAGAAGGATGCATCATTTGTGTGATCGCCATGCTCCCTTGCAAAGGTATGGGCATAATAATGAGACGTATTGGAAATGTATAATTTTCATAAACCTACAAGACTAAAACTGTGATACTTGTACATGTGTACAGTGCACAGACACAGTTCATTGACCATGTTGTAAGGAGTAACGCTGTCCTCAAAATGAGGTATTACTTGGCACACTGACATGTTCCCTTGCAGTTATTTACCAAAATATGAAAGAAAATAATTTCCATAACCCAAGTCTTAAACTTTGATATCTGTACAACATACAGACACAATTCTTTTGCCATGTGGTAACTATGAATACTGTCTACAAAATGAGGTATTACTTGGCACACTGAGATGCTTCTTTGCAAAGTTATTTACCAAAATATGAAAAAAAAATCATAATTTCCATAACCGAAGTCCTAAACAAACCGTGATAACTGTACATGTGTACAGCCTACAGACACAGTTCTTTTACCATGTTCTACGTACTGATACTGTCTTCAAAATTAGGTATTACTTAGCACGTTGACAACTTCCCTAGCAAAGTTATTTACCAAAATATGAAAAAAATGTCATAACTGTCATGACCTAAGTCAGGGAGGGAGTGAAGGCATGAGAGTGGCACTGTTGAAATCATTAATATCCAGGAAAGCAGCCCACTGATACGATGTTCAGTTGCAGTAGTTCACAAACATATGAAGCATGGAACCACAAAGGGGACTTTACTGTGCATCTAACAAATTGTAAAAATGACAGAACATGGGGGGGGGGGGACTTAAAATTACTGCATGTAGACAAAAACCCAAATCTGAATTGTGCATTCATCAGTGTGATAACAACTTCTACTTATGTGAATAACAGTGACACCTGCTGAGAATTTTACCTCAAAAGTGGTAATGACTCAGTGTTATATTGTAACCACACTTATTGTTAATGTGACAATGACCTGCATTGCATTACTGCAAAGTTATGCATGCTCAGACACAGGTGATAATTGCTGCATGTAATCTATTGAGTAGGCATTCATTATATTACCTTGTGTAGTTATGTCACAGACTCATTATCATCTGTTAGGAGAAGACCTGAGTAATTCAGTAAAAATTGTATAACACTTGTATATTACTGAGCCCTTCCTCCTGCCTAAATTCCACACATGACTGACAAAAGTCAGGAATATTGCCCAAACTATATGGTAGCTCCATGCTGGTAGTAGTCTGCAAGTAACAAGCTTTATCTCATTCAGGCAACTAGAGTCTAATCAGAAAGAATTACAAGCAGAAATGTCTAACTTATCCTTTTAAGAATTAGTCCAAAAAGTAATAATTCATGACCTGAAGTAGTTTACTTCATTTGGTCTTCAACCAATGGGTCACGGATCCGTATCGGATCTGAGCTGGCAACTTATACTAGCATCAACTCCAAACTCCTCCCCTTACCCGAAATATACCTCCACTGCCTTCCATTCCCAGATCTCTTTTGCCGCGAATTGCTTCAGCATCGTGCCTCTTGAGCTGCAACTAGTCAGTGGGTTAAAACCTTGAGTATCCTTTTTTTCTTCAGATTTTGCCAAATGGTGTTAGCATAGCTCCTTTTTCTCCTCCCCTCGCTTGGTGCATCAAGTTTGAGTGTTAGGTTAGTTTTGAGTAGTTTGTACTGTTGTGTAGAGTGTAGCTTCCCCGCCCCTCTTAGAGTTTTTTCTGTATACGAGTGTGGTGAGTGAGAGTGTAAATTTTAGAAAGAAACTGCTTTTTTTCTTATTTTTCTAATCTAGCAGTATGGCTGAAAAGCTTGTGTTCAGGCATTGCACAGAGTGTGGCCATAAGTTATTTCCTGCAGATGACCACACTCTGTGTGTTTTGTGTTTGGGCGTGGCCCATCTGAATGTGGACTGCAACATATGTGGGGGCTTCAATCCCCGTGCCATAAAAGAAAGGCCAAGTTGGCCCTCAAAGGCCTTCTTCCTCCTTCACACTCTCGTTTCCTCATCTCCGGCTTCGGTCACAGCGGCTGCTGTGGCCACCTCTCCTCCTTTCTTCCTCTGGCTTCTCCTCCCTCCCAGGCTGGGACTCAACCTCCTGTACCAAAGCCTGTGGCAGCGGAGCAGAAAAGGGGTAGAGAGAGGGAGAAATAGTCGAAGATGAAGGGAAAGAGAAAGAGGTCTCTGGACCTCACTTCTCCTACCAAGACACCACGGATCCATGACTCCCCTCGGCTCCAATCTCTGAGGTTCTCCCCAGAGCCGGAGGAGACACGTCCAGCTTCTCTGGCCTCAGTGCCCTGACCCGCTAGGTCAGAGTCCATGGCCTCACCCGCTCCTTGTCTAACATGGATCTGGATAAAATGATGAGGCGATTTTTGTGTACACAGATTCAGATGGGGGTCTTGGTTCCCTTTTTTCAACCCATATCTCCTTCTCCGATCCAACCTTCGTGTTCGGAGTACTCTGATCCGAGGTTGGCTTTGGTCAGGGGGTCGGCGCCGACTGTACCTGCTTCCTCGACAGCTGCCTCGAGCGTTTCTGATCTGACCAGCTCAGATCCGAGTCGCTCTTGTAGCCAGAGCTTAGGTGTCAGATCCAAGGGAGTGAAACCTTTTTCTTTGGCTCTGACTTTGTCGGGCCAGGTTTCCTCACTCGGAGCTCCGTCCACCTCGGGCTTGGCTCAGATTCTCTTGTCAGACCGGGAGAGACCGGCCTCCTTATTGTTTCTCAGGAGGTTTGCTCGCCTTCGACGTTCGATGTGGTAGAAAGGGTCCTCTCCATCATATCGAGACACCTGACCGCCCCCTCGGACTCCTCCCAGACCTCCTCGGCTCTGTCTTCAGTCCCCATCGTTTTACCAGAAGGACAGCCGATGCTCAAAGAGCCCCAGTCGGTTCCCCCCAAGGAACAAGTGGATTGCGAGCTCCCACCAGAGAGGTACCTCGCAAGCATACATGCAAGTGGAGGCACTTGGACTTCCCCGAGTCCTTCACCCGAGGACATGGACTTAGATGATGGAGAGGGTTCTCCTAGGTCACCTGCCGAGGATGTCTCCTTTGGAGACATCATGGAGATCCTTCACCAATGGGGATGTTGGTCTGCTCCCAAACCTTCTTCTGATGTGTCTTTGTTCCTGCAGGCTTTCGCACAGGCCCATCTTCTTCCTGGGTGTGTCCCCCCCCCGCAGATCCTTTGGTGGAGCTGGTCACCTCTTGGGTATGGAAGGAACCGGACACCATGGACCCTATCCCAAAAAGACCTGACAAGATCCTACGTCCCCCCATAGACAGGCCAGCTTGGAATAAGGGCTCCACCGTAGACGCCATGGTGGTAGCAGCAGCCACTAAGTAGGAACTTGCTCAGGAGAGTTCTTCGGTCCACCTTCCTGACCGAGAGTCATGGATGATTGCCTGCCTAGGGAAGCGGGTGTACACTTCAGCTACCTTTTCGATTACGGTGCTGAACTACCTGGCCCATGTCACCAGACTCCAGTGCGACCTGGTAAAGGAGCTGGAGGAGTCTCCCCCCAATTCCATGTAGCAGGAGGACAAGGCTTCATTCTCCATGAGGATGGCCACTTTAAAAGTGATATCTAACGCATCCATGCAACTCTTCTCACATGCTACAGAAGGAGCGGCTAGGGTGGCTGGGTCCTGCGTGTCCATGAGGTGCAACGCCTGACTCAGGTTATGTCAGTTTTCTGAACCCTTCAAGGCGTCTTTTGCCAATGTCCCTTATGACAGCTCTACACTTTGTAAGACCATCAAGGGAGACATTAGTCCAGAGTGAGAAGGACGGGAAGACACTATCTGCTGTTGGGATCTGCTTCTCTAACCCTCAAAGGTCCTTTTCCCGGAACCAGAGAGGGCAAAAAAAGATGTGGTTCCGGATAGTGGAAGGGGTGGCATAATGGGTAAGGTGTTTACCTTATAAACAAAAGGTGCAGGGTTTGATTCTCACATGGGGTAATTAACTAGGCTTAAAATGGCCCACAAGGGCAGTTAGCCTACTACCAATCTATGAAACCAATCTATGTCACAGTATTTCCTGGACACTCAGGGCTCTTCTTCTCCCAGAGGCAGAGGAAGACAGAATGGACACCAGCCCAGAGGCAGAGGAGGTCCGAGTAACTTTGGGTCTCGAGAACCTTTCTCAGACAGACCCAGGGAGCAACCCTGAGGGGTTGCCCGACTGCTCTACTATGGAGGCAGTCGTGGGACGATTGTCCTTGCACCTAGCGGCAAGGGAGTCCATAACAATGGACCGCTGGGTGCTTCAAATCATATCCAGAGGATACTCATCCTCTTCGTGGGTTCCTCCGAATCTCCCAGACACCTCCTGGACGTACCACCCACGCAAAGGGAGGCAACAGCACAAAAAGTTTCCAAGCTGCTAGAAAAATGAGCCATCGAAATCATCCCCCCAGATCAGTTCAGATTGAGCTTCTTCTCCAGGTTATTTTTGGTGCCAAAGAAAACAGGAGACTTAAGGCCCCTTCTGGATATTTCTACCCTGAACCTGTCAGTTGCCAAAGAGAAGTTCTGGATGGTCACATTACAATCCATCATGTCATACCTGCAAGAGAGCGACCGGATATGCTCATTAGACCTCCAGGATGCTTACTATAACATAAAAATGCACAGAAGCTCGAGGAGGTTCCTCCGCTTCTGGCTAGGAGTCAATCATTACCAATTTTGAGCCCTACCCTTTGGTCTCACCACAGCCCCCCAGAGTGTTTACCAAAGTGATGGTGGTGGTAGTGGCTCACCTGAGACTTCAGGGGATTCAGGTCTATCCATACCTGGATGATTGACTCTTCACTGCTCCCACCAGGCATCTACTCTCCCAAACCAGGGATTATTTCCTGATTCTTGCCCTGCGTTTGGGGATCACAATCAACGCAGCCAAATTCCTCCTAGATCCTGTACAGGTGATGTACTACATTGGTGCCAGAATACATACTCTTCAATGCAAAATCTTCCTGACCTCGGAGAGAGCTCAAAACCTGAGGATACATGTTTCCCTGATATACCATTCTCATCTCCCAATGGTGGAATTGGTGTTGAGGGCCTTAGGGTCAATGGCAGCGACCATAACTCTTCTCCCGTGTGCCCGATTACACATGAGAATTCTACAGTGGACTCTGTACAATGGTTCCTGTTGGAACTGCTATTGACCTTTCCAGTCCAACTCAGTCGAGTCTGTTGGTCGTCCCTCATATGGTGGATGTGCTCTCTGGACATTTTGGAGGGACCTTTTGTTCCAACCCTGGTCCAAACCACAGTGACCACGGATACCTCCCAACTAAGGTGGGGGGGCATTGTTTGGGCAGGACAGTCCAAGGCCTGTGGTCCCCCGTAGAGACCAGCTTGCACATAAATGTTCTAGAGATGAGGGTGGTCCTTCTAGCATTGCAGGCCCTTCATGCCTTTCTTCCTCTGGGAACGATTGCTATTCAGTCAGGCAACATGTCAGTGTCTGGTATATCAACAAACAGGGAGGGAACAGATTTTACCCCCTTTGTCGCGAGGCCATGAGAGTGTGGGAATGGGTGATCTCCACCGGTTGCTTTCTCATAGCAACGCACATTCCAGGACGGTCCAACATTCTAGCAGACAGGCTGAGTAGGACCAATTCTGATGCCTTAAGAGTGGTCTCTGAATCTGTTAGTAGTGGAACAGATCTTCAGCAAGTGGGGGTCAACCTTGCTACAATCTCTTTGCATCTCCTTCCAACGCAAAGTGCAGCAAGTTTTTCGCTCTGAACCTCCTGCTGGGGGAGTCCCCCAGAGATGCTCTAGTTCATGCTTGGCCTCCCGGTCTTGCTGTGTATGCCTACCTGCCAGTACCTCTCATTCCGAGGTTTCTACAGAAAGCTCATCAACTGGGGCACAAAGTGATCCTCATTGCCCTGTTCTGGCCTTGCCAGGTATAGTTTCCCTTCCTTTGGTCTCATCTTCTGGCTCCGCCTTGGATCCTAGATCCCATTCAGGATTTAATTTCACACCCTTCGGGGGTGCCTCATCTGAATCTGGACAGCCTGAAGCTCACAGCTTGGCTGCTCCAGTTCCCATGATTGCTAGGACTCCTGGACTGTCCTCCTCCATTAGATCTATTCTAGTGGCTGCTCATAAGTCTTCGACCAGGAAGGTTTATCGCAGCAAGTGGAAACGTTTTTCCTTTTGGGCCTCTCAAAGGAGTTTAGACCCTTTCACGGCTCCTATTTCCGACATTCTTGATTTTCTAGCTGATATTTTTCAACACGGAGCTAGTTCCTCTACTGTCAAAGTTCAGTTGGCTGCCATCTCTCATTTTCATGTGGGTGAGAATTCTGCCTCTTTAGTGTCTTCCAGACTGTGTAAAGCCTTTATCAAAGGCACCTTTTTGTTACACCCTCCAGTCAAAGATCTTGTTCCCCCATGGGACCTTACTATGGTTCTTCAAGTTTTGGTCGCTCCACCTTTCAAGCCTGCCGCAACTGCAGATTTACAATTTTTATCTTGGAAAACAGCTTTTCTGGTGGCTGTTACCTCTGCAAGAAGGGTTTCAGAATTACAGGCCTCATCCATTAAGATTCCTTAAATGATTTTTCACAAAGGTAGGGTTTCCCTTTGAACCAATCCATCATTTCTTCCTAAGGTGGCATCACCAGTCAATATAATTTGCCTGTGTTTTTTCCTAATTTTACTAACAAGATGGAATGCAAACTCCACATGTTGGATGTTCATAGACAGGATTCTATTTACACAAGACAAAAAATTTCCGTAAATCTGGTCATTTGTTTGTATCCTTCTATAAACCCTTTTTGGGGAAACATATCTTTAAGGTCACTATAGCTAGATGGATTTCTTCATGCATTCTGCAGGTCTGTAAGGACATAGGCATGTCTCCTCCAGGTCAGGTGAAAGCTCATTCCACTAGGTCAATGGCTATGTCTGGTCTAGAGTGTCTTTGGATGATATTTGTTCTGCAGCTACTTGATCATCTCATACTTTATTTCTCATTACAAATTGGATTTGACTTCCAGAAGAAGAGCATCCTTTGGTTCCGCTGTGCTCCAGAATATCCTTCCATGAGGGCCTCCCAGGAGTTTAGTGGCTGGGGACTCTGTCTCACAGGTTGAAGACCAAATGAAGTAAACTACTTCAGATAAAGAAGTTATGTACTCACCATAATGTTCCATCTGAGTAGTTGTACTTCATTTGTCTTCAACCATCCCTCCCTCCTTCCCCCGGACCTTGTCATATGATCAGTCTACGGGCTGCAGTATAGGTCACAAGTAAATCTTTCAGGCCAGGTACTCAGTATAAGGTTCAGTAAACTCGATTTGGGGATTGAAGGCAGTGGAGGTGTATTATGGGTAGGTGGAGGAGTTTGGAGCTCGGAGCTGATGCTTGTATAAGTTGCTGGCTGGGATCCGATATGGATCTGTAACCCACAGGTTGAAGACAAATGAAGTACAACTACTTAGATGGAACGTTATGATGAGTACATAACTTCTTTTTCTCGCTTAACAATCCCTCTGGTTACAATAAGAGAAGTGAAAAAGGGAGAAATATTGTCCAAAATATCTGGTTGAGCAATGCCAACAATCAGCAATAAAATATATTTAACTAAGCATCTCATACCACCCCGACATTATTCAGTAGAAAGAAAGACTAAATCAGAATATACATTCACATGGCCAAATGGATTATCCAGTTATGCAAAAGCTTTTCTGTGACAACACTAATGAATTATTTTCCCCAGTAACCCCATCAGTTTGTGTTGTGTATGCACAAGCACCAGAATGACACAATAAAGTTTTTTGCCCAACTCTCACTTCAGTCTGACCATGTATGCAGAAGCACTTCCCTGATGCACAGTGAATTATTTCTCCAAGGAACATCTTCATTTGTATGGCCAGGTATACACATGCACCAAAATGCAACATTCCCACAAGCAACCCCTACAGTAAAATGTTGAGGCATGCACAATCACCAAAATGAAACACTTCCCCAAATGACCCCTCAGTAACACTTCCCAGTATGTGCAGCCACTAAAATGAAGCATTCACCCAAGCGACCCCTTCAATAAAATGTTTATGTATATTCCTGGTGCAGGTGTAATACAAGACTGAAGCATTACCATGTTAGGAAAAGACCAGAGTAATTCAGTAATATTAGTACAACACCTTTCCAAGCACCTGCAGCAGTTGGAGAGACCACAAAATGTTCCTTACAAATAAAATTCAGGGTCTTCAAGGTCTGTCATATGCAAACAGACTAAAGTCATTGTCAATTTACTCTGTCATACCGATTGCTCAGAGGTGACCTGTGCCTTGCATATACAGGTATCTCTGACCCAGCTATATTGGAAATGCACATTTGCAAGTCAAATGGTACACGGATCATTCGCTCAAAGGAACTTAACCTGGTATGTGATATCAACAAAACTTGCTAGAGAGACATATTTGTCTCACAGAGGTTGCCCCACCTTGGAACAAGCTTGCTATTCATGTTAAACAAAGCCCCTCATTGGCCTTATTTAAGTGTAATTTAGACGATTGGATGGGTAACTAGAAATTCACCCTAGGAGTTTCATCTGTGTCAGTCTTGGTCGGGGGGCAGTAGGTGATGATTTTAGTGTGTACATGAACCAGACACCCTTGGGAACACGGGTTGAACTTGGCGAGGCTTGCAAGGGCCCTGAAGCCATTAGTCTAGTAACCTCCTATGAACAGAGACCAGTAGCAACTACTTTGAACAACTGCAGAAAAACAGTGCTAAACACAGAAAAGCATAGGCACACACACATGCCAGTTACAGGACAAGAGTATTAAATCAATTTCAGTGGTGCTGTAAGATACAGCTCAGCTCAAGCTTCTGTACGTTATAAATCAGATTCAAACTCATTCAAAATGAGGACAATACATAAATAAAACTCAGACAGTAATCACAACAAACTTAGTATAGCCCAGCACAGCACAGTTAAGTATAGTCCCACACAACTAAGCTTCTTATAAACTAAGCAAACACCCTTCTAAAATAGAAAAAAAAAAACTGTACTGAAAAGGGCAACATATAATAAATATATGTTCTCAGACATGACAAAAAATTATTTTCTGTAATCTACATTTTAGTACTAATGCTTGCAAGAGGGGGCATAAGTAAGTTGTGACATCTGCTTCTGCTTTTTAACAGCCCTTACTATCAGTGCAACAGTACATAAAACACGCACTCTTCTCCTACTCTACATGCATTCTGCATTAAACATAATAAAAACAAGAATAATAAAAAACATAATGTGTAGCCTTTAACAAATACATGCTTTTTTTCTGTATGCAGCAAGTAGAGCTGTAGAGTTTTTGGTATATGTAACTTTATACTAATGTATTGGTTCTCCAAAACTTGTACAAGTCAGCCTCCCTCAAACCAGAGAAAAGTCCCTAAGTTTCTTTTTGATATCCATAGGGTATTTTGGACTTTCTCATCAAAAAAGGTATATAGTCCACAATAGAAAAGCAGAGCCCACTCCTCCAACCCCCATAAAAAAGGGGAAAAATTTGCACACACACACACACACTTCCGAAATAACCAATCATTATATATAATACTCTCTAGATGGATATATATTTTTTTTTACTACTGATCTGCAGTCAAGTTCACACATTGATAGACTATTATCCATTCATGTTTAGGCAGATTCTATTTAAAAATAATATCAAACAAGTAACATTTAGGTACCCGGCATTTTTTAGACTTGCCTGAGTCTGAGTCTCTCATTAGACAGGTGAAGACTTCACTAGTGAGCCGTGCCTCACCATTTGAGAAATGCTGCTCTCCAGCTTACTATTCGCATAGTAATAAAATATATGAAATCTCACCGTTTGAGAAATGCTACTGTCCAGCTTACTATTCACATAATAATAAAATACATGAAATCTCACCGTTTGAGAAATGCTGCTCTCCAGCTTACTATTCGCATAGTATTAAAATACATGAAATCTCACCATTTGCGAAATGCTGCTCTCCAGCTTACTATTTGCATAGTAATAAAATACATGAAATCTCACCGTTTGAGAAATGCTGCTCTCCAGCTTACTATTCGCATAGTAATAAAATACATGAAATCTCACCGTTTGAGAAATGCTGCTCTCCAGCTTACTATTCGCTTAGTAATAACATACATGAAATCTCACCATTTGGGAAATGCTGCTCTCCAGCTTACTATTCGCATAGTAATAAAATACATGAAATCTCACCGTTTGAGAAATGCTACTGTCCAGCTTACTATTCACATAGTAATAAAATACATGAAATCTCACCGTTTGAGAAATGCTGCTCTCCATCTTACTATTCGCATAGTATTAAAATACATGAAATCTCACCATTTGCGAAATGCTGCTCTCCAGCTTACTATTTGCATAGTAATAAAATACATGAAATCTCACCATTTGAGAAATGCTGCTCTCCAGCTTACTATTTGCATAGTAATAAAATACATGAAATCTCACCGTTTTAGAAATTTTGCTCTCCAGCTTACTATTCGCATAGTAATAAAATACATGAAATCTCACCATTTGAGAAATGCTGCTCTCCAGCTTACTATTCGCATAATAATAAAATACATGAAATCTCACCATTTGAGAAATGCTGCTCTTACTGTTCGCTTAGTAATAACATACATGAAATCTCACCATTTGGGAAATGCTGCTCTCCAGCTTACTATTCGCATAGTAATAAAATACATGAAATCTCACCATTTGAGAAATGCTGCTCTCCAGCTTACTATTCGCATAGTAATAACATACATGAAATCTCACCATTTGGGAAATGCTACTCTCCAGCTTACTATTCGCATAGTAATAAAATACATGAAATCTCACCGTTTGAGAAATGCTACTGTCCAGCTTACTATTCACATAGTAATAAAATACATGAAATATCACCATTTCAGAAATGCTGCTCTCCAGCTTACTATTTGCATAGTAATAAAATACATGAAATCTCACCATTTGGGAAATGCTGCTCTCCAGCTTACTATTCGCATAGTAATAAAGTACATGAAATCTCACCGTTGAAAAATGCTGCTCTCCAGCTTACTATTCGCATAGTAATAAAATACATGAAATCTCACCATTTGAGAAATGCTATTGTCCAGCTTACTATTCGCATAGTAATAAAATACATGAAATCTCACCATTTGCGAAATGCTGCTCTCCAGCTTACTATTCACATAGTAATAAAATACATGAAATATCACCGTTTGAGAAATGCTGCTCTCCAGCTTACTGTTTGCATAGTAATAAAATACATGAAATCTCACCGTTTGAGAAATGCTACTGTCCAGCTTACTATTCGCATAGTAATATAAAATACATGAAATCTCACCATTTGAGAAATGCTGCTCTCCAGCTTACTATTTGCATAGTAATAAAATTCATGAAATCTCACCGTTTGAGAAATGCTGCTCTCCAGCTTACTATTCGCATAGTAATAAAATACATGAAATCTCACCGTTTGAGAAATGCTGCTCTCCAGCTTACTATTTGCATAGTAATAAAATACATGAAATCTCACCGATTGAGAAATGCTGCTCTCCAGCTTACTATTCGCATAGTAATAAAATACATGAAATCTCACCATTTGGGAAATGCTGCTCTCCAGCTTACTTATTCGTATAGTAATAAAATACATGAAATCTCACCATTTCAGAAATGCTGCTCTCCAGCTTACTATTCGCTTAGTAAAAATACATGAAATACTTTTTTTACATTTTGGTGCTTTAACCTTGCAACTGTAACTGCAAATACAATTACCGGAACTGTCTGCGATACCACACGATCAGATTGCGTCTGGTATTAACATCAACCAAGGTGAACTTACTAAACCAGTTCATATGAACGCAGTCACAGCTTAGCAAAGCAAAAATATGTATCCAGCTAAGCAGACAAAACCATGCCTGCTCAGTAATACTCTGACCAGAATTGCCAGATGTCACTTGAATCTCCTAACATGGGGTGGGTGGCCTAATGGTTAAGGTGTTTGCCTTACAAACACAAGGTGCAGGGTTTGAGTCTCCCAAGGGATAATTGGCTAGGCTTAAAATGGCTCGCAAGGGCAGTTAGCTTAGTACTAATCTATGAACCTATGCATACATGCTATACTCCCCCTTCACTTCAGCTGTAATTCAGTATTCGTCCTCCATCATACTTCATTAACTAATTACTAACCCATTAATTGCGGTTTAGAATATTTACCATTAGAAGATTCTCTTAAATTTGTATCACTCTTCCGATATCCTACCACATCTAATTCATTTCTGTAACGTATGGTAATGGCTACAACTGTAGGTGAAACCACCTTTACTGTAAGATAGAACTGCAGACTAATTTTCCCAGTTAAATAATATCACCCATCTAGCTGGCTTATAGATAGGACCCCCAGGAGCAACAAGGTGGCGTTTGATCTTTGCGTCATAAGTGGTCTCTGTATTCTATAGCAACCAAATAAGTGCTAAATCTTGTGTACCGCATCTTCAAAATGGCCATGACAAGATTTTCATTCTGCAGTGATTTTTTTTTCTAGTTTGTTTGCTTTCTTTACACAGTACATTGTATAGCCTCATGACTTGACACAGCCTAGACAAAGTACAGTATGTTTTTTTCTGAATTTAGCTGCAGTGACAATGCTGTGAGTTATTAGTGTATAGGTAGTTACTAAGCATGCATTAGTAAGCCTAGTCTAAATTTCCAAAAAGTACCATCTGCTGAAGTGACTTGCGTAAGGTCACATGGTAGGCGAATAAAGGCTTGTGATGTTTTATACTGTGTTTTTCTTCCATTAGTAACACTGCTCTGTAACTTATTGCCATTGTTCAGAGTTTCACTTTAGCTCTTTCCTGTGTTTTTATAGCACATTACTAACTTCAGGAAGACTGTCTGAGTATAAAACTGTGTGCAGTGACTAATGGTAAAAAAAACAAAACAAAAGGACTTTCGGAGTTTCCCTTGTTATACAAGCTGAAACAAGTTCCATTTTGAAGCAACGTAGACATCTGAGCAGGAAAAAAAGATGATGGAGACCTTTATGGCCTATGGCAGGGGAAATGGAAGTGAAAAATGTGAAACGTACTGAAGGATTTCTGGTCACTAAACTTACAGCTAGATACAGGAAGAAAGGGTAACTCTGGTCCAGTGGTAACTACATCGGAGGGTGGACTTTTCCACTTAAACTTAACGAATAATAGTTACCGGGAGGAAAAGTAGGTGGTAGTTGCACCGAGCTGAATGGGATCTCCTTGTTAGTGCCTATGTGGTGATCTGTGAAATACTTGAGTGCCGAAAATAAAATAGAGGATCCAGTAGCAGATAAAATCTCCAATTCTTTGCAGAAAGAAAGGAAATACTTGCTGCTGGATCCCCCTTTTTAGTAGAGGAAAACAAAAGAAATTTAGGTTTGGGGTGGAAGTGTTATGCAAGTGGTGGCTTGAATTGCAAGAATCCGATTGGCTGCCACCACTTGCTTTATCAAAAACTTTTAAACCGGATTTTCTACAAGAACTTTAATGTGACCTTAATGTAAAAACACTCTGAATTGTAACTGTACAAGGTAAATTACGATTCAGTTACAATTTCAGTGTGTTTTACATTAACGTGAACTACAAATCTGCAGTACACTTTCTCTCGCTTGTGGAAAGCACTCAGAGGTAACAGTTTGCAATTTGTATCTTCTCATGGCTCACTCGGTTAAACACAAAGGCGCCATGAGAAGGTACTCGGGGTTAATGAGTTAAACCACAAGTACCAGTATAATACAGCCATACTCCATGTGGGTGTAAACCTCCTAAGACGTACCTCACCGGACTGTATGAAGAGAGACATGATGGAGCTCTTTGTATCACAGGCAGGTATGAATCCCACCATCACCAATGATGATCCCACTTCTTCTTTCGGCTGCTCCAGTTAGGGGTCGCCACAGCAGAGCAACTGTTTCCATTTCTTCCTGTCCTCTGCATCTTGCCTCTGTCACACCAACCACCTGCATGTCTTCTCTCACCACATCCATAAACCTTATCTTAGGCCTTCCTCTTTTCCTGTTACCTGGTAGCTTCATCCTTAGCATCTTTTTCACAATATACTCTGCATCCCTCCTCAGCACATGTCCAAACCAACATAATCTCGCCTCTCTGGCTTCGCCTCCAACCCTTCCAACCTGGGCTGACCCTCTAATATACTTCTTCCTAATCCTGTCCACCCTTGTCATACCCAGTGTAAATCTTAACATCTTCATCTCTGCCACATCAAGCTCTGACTCCTGCCTTTTTGTCAATGTCGCTGTCTCCAACCCGTATAACATAGCTGGTCTCACTACCCTCTTGTAGACCTTCCCTTTCACTCTTACTGGTACTCGTCTGTCACAAATCACTCCTGACACTCTTCTCCACCCACTCCATCCTGCCTGTACTCTCTTCTTCACCTCTCTTCCACACTCACCATTACTCTGAACTGTTGATCCCAAGTATTTAAACTCATCCACCTTCGCCACCTCTACTCCCTGCATCCTCATCATTCCTCTATCCTCCCTCTCATTCACACAAGCACATATTCTGTCTTAGTCCTGCTGACCTTCATTCCTCTTCTCTCTAGAGCATATCTCCACCTCTCCAGGGTCTCCCCCACCTGTTCCCTACTCTCACTACAGATCACAATGTCATCTGCAAACATCATAGTCCACGGGGACTCCTGTCTGATCTCGTCTGTCAACCTGTCCATCACCATTGCAAATAAGAAAGGGCTCAGAGCTGATCCTTGATGTAATCCCACCTCCACCTTAAACGCATCCATCACTCCAACCGCAGACCTCACCGCTGTCACACTACCCTCATACATATCCTGTACCACTCTTACATACCTCTCTGACACTCCCGACTTCCTCATACAGTACCACAACTCCTCTCTAGGCACCCTGTCATATGCTTTCTCTAAATCCACAAAGACACCATGCAACTCCTTCTGACCTTCTCTGTACTTCTCCATCAACACACTCAGAGCATACATTGCATCTGTAGTACTCTTTCCTGTCATGAAAACATACTGCTGTTCACTAATCATCATGTCCCTTCTTAACCTAGCTTCCACTACTCTTTCCCATAACTTCATGCTGTGACTGATCAATTTAATCCCTCTGTAGTTACTACAGCTCTGCACATCACCCTTATTCTTAAAACTCGGTACCAAAACATTTTTTCTCCATTCCTCAGGCATCCTCTCACTTTCCAAGATTTCATTAAACAATCTAGTTAAAAACTCCACTGCCATTTCACCTAAACACCTCCATGCTTCCACAGCTATGTCATCTGGACCAACAGCCTTTCCACTCTTCATAGCTATCCTTACTTCCTCCTTGCTAATCACTGCACTTTATGATTCACTATCCGCACATCATCCAACCTTCTCTCCCTCTCATTCTCTTCATTCATCAGCCCCTTGAAGTACTTTTTCCATCTGCCCAGCACACTCTCCTTACTTGTGAGTACATTTCCCTCATTATCCTTTATCACCCTTACCTGCTGCACATCTTTACTAGCTCGGTCCCTCTGTCTAGCCAATCGGTACAGGTCCTTTTCTCCCTCCTTAGTGTCCAACCTTTCATACAACTCTTCATACGCCTTATCCTTCGCCACCTCTTATTGCCATGCACTTCATCTCCTTAAACTCTTGTCTACTTTCTTCATCTCTCTGACAATCCCACTTCTTCTTCGCCAACCTCTTTCTCTGTATACTCTCCTGTACTTCTTCATTCCACCACCAGGTCTCCTTGTCCTCCTTCCTCTTACCATATGTCACACCAAGCACCCTTCTAGCCATCTCTCTTACTAGCTCTGCTGTAGTTACACAGCTATTCGGTTAACCCTTCACTGCCACCCAGTGCCTGTCTTAACTCTTCCCTGAACTCCACCTCACAATTACCCTTTTTCAATTTCCACCATTTGATCCTTGGCGCTGCCCTCACACTCCTCCTCCTTTTCTTGATCACCAATGTCATCCTACAAACCACCATCCTATGCTGCCTAACTACACTTTCCCCTGCCACCACTTAACAGTCTCCAATCTCCTTCAGACTGGCCCCCTAAGATATAATCCACCTGTGTGCATCTACCTCCACTCTTGTATGTCACCCTATGCTCCCCTCTCTTGTTAAAATACGTATTCACCACAGCCATGTCTATCCTTTTCGCAAAATCCACTACCATCTGACCTTCTGCATTCCTTTGCTTAACACCATACCTACCCATCATTTCCTCATCCCCTCTTCCCTTCACCAAGATGCCCATTGAAATCTGCTCCAATCACCAGTCTCTCACCCTTGGGCACAGTCATCACCTCTTCATCCAACTCACTCCAAAAGTTTTCTTTCTCATCCATCGCACACCCAACTTGTGGAGCATATGCACTAACAACATTCATCATTACACCATCAATTTCCAGCTTCATAAACATCACTCTATCCGACACTCTTTTCACCTCCAAAACACTCTTAGCATACTGTTCCTTCAGGATAACCCCTACGCCATTTCTCCTCCCATCCATACCATAATAAAACAATTTGAACCCACCTCCAATACACCTAGGCTTGCTCTCCTTCCATCTGGTCTCTTGGGCACACAATATACCAACCTTCCTTCGGTCCATCATATCAGCTAGCTCTCTTCCTATACCAGTCATACTGCCAACATTCAAAGTTCCGACCCACACTATCAGTCCTAGCCTTTACCTGCCTTCGGGCATGCCTTCCCACTCTTCTCTTTGGCCAACAGTAGCCCAATTTCTGCCAGCACCCTGTTGGCCAACAGTACTGGTGGTGGTCGTTGTTAACCCGGGCCTCGACCGATCCGGTATGTTTATCTGTACTGTTGTCCACATGTATGATTTGGCAAAATTTTATGCTTGATGCTCTTCCCGATGCAACCCTCCCCATTTTATCCGGGCTTGGGACCGGCACAATGAAATGCACTGGCTATCACCAATGATGATCCCCACAGTACCAGCAAAAAATTTACTTGAACAGTTGGCTTAGTTTCTGGTGTCACAACAAGGGGATCCAGTATCTGTCAGCTTGGGGAGACAATCTCAACAAACCACAGTGCTTTGCCAGAGATGGTTTGCACTTGTCGCCACTTGGCTTCCGGATACTAGGGAAACCTTTATCTGTGCCATTAGTGCCTTTTTAGTCCATACCAAGTTATTAAACCCTCCAGTATCACCAAAATCCCTCATGACTATCTAAAGCTACTGCTGCTCAATGCTAGGAGTTTAAATAAAAAATTCCACTCCCTGGAAGCACTCCTCACCCTGGAGAACACAACGCATCTGTAGTCCCAGAAACATGTTTCAGAACCGTGGAAAGCATCCCATCTATCAAAGGCTACAGTACATTTCATACATTTCAAACCCCCTGAGCTCAGAAAAAAAACAGAGTATTGTCTCACATTTTTTATAAAAGACAAGTACACTGCTAGACTGGTCCAGCTACATGACTCGCTTGACCTGCTCCATGTCCAGCTAACCATAGGTGCAAACCCGTATCATATTCTTGCTAGCTACAGATCCCCTAACATGAGTCTGGAAAATTATACCACCTACCTAAACCTACTGGAATCTCTCTTAACATTCAGCCTAACACCATACTTGTGGGTGACTTCAACTACCCCATCATAAACTGGAGGACTTACAAGTCCCATAATTCACTTGCCCAGATGTTTTTGGACTTTGTCAACTCAAAAACCCTGGAGCAACTTGTTAGATTCCCAACTAGAAGGTACAAATATCCTAGACCTAGTCCTTAAGAACATGGGGGGAGTATGCTGCTCCCTTTCATGCATTAATTCCTCACTGTTAAGATAATTATCTCCTTTAGAATTAAAACTAACCTAGAACCCCCATCAAACTCCAAACCTGTTAAGAGTTTGGCTAAGGCCATTTACCTCAAACTAAGTGACAGCTTTTTAAACTTCCAAGGCCCTCCGAACCTTGATGACACTGAGGTCTACTCTGAGCTGTACACAAAAGCATTGCACGACCACACTCATGGCTGCATACAGGAGGCAGGTCTTTAGACACTGGATGAGACCCAATTCGGCTTTATTAAAGGGACAGCTTGCCTGTGGATGACTTTGAGAAAGTCACCTGGGCCATGGATGAGGGTAAAATGGTACATACTGCATATCTATATCTGGCAAAACCCTTCGACACAATCCCCCACTCTGGGATCATAGGTAAACTTACTGAAACACCCACCTCGTCAGATGGATAGCAGATTGGCTCCCTGACAGGACATGTGTCCGGATAGGTGAATCCACTTTGGTAAGAAATGTTTTACTAGCACTGTCCATAGGGCTCAGTACTGGGACCTCTCTTGTTTGGTATATACTTCTCTGAAGTGAAGGCCAATGTTGGGGGCCTCAAGCTAACCAAGTTTACCAATGACTGTAAGCTGGGAGTAATCATTGAATCCCCAAATGATGTTGACGTCTTACAGACAGGCCAAACAGTTACAAACAACTGGAGCTAAAACCATGGTCTGAGACTAAGTGCTAAAAAATGCATAATCATATAATTCTGTAAGTCTGATAGCCCTGCAAATTATAATATTGATAGCACACCTCTAAAAGTAGACCCAGTGGTTACTAGACACTAGATAAATAGTAATCTAAACTTTGACCAGCAAGTAGCTGCGGTAGTAAGAAAATCCTTCTGTGTGACTCAACTTGTAAGTAAAGGCATGGCATCAAGTTCAAAGGAAGTCATAGTGCCATTGTATTTGGCTCTCATCAGGCCGGCCCATAATTGAATACAGTGCTCCCTTCTGCATGTACCTAACCAGGCACTTATACCAAATGGAGTGGCCCCAGAGGTTTCTTATAAAAAAAAAATACAAAGCATAGGACACATGTCTTAAGCAAACTGAAGGTCCTGTCCTACTATGCTGTCTCATATTGTTTGAGAGGTGAGATGTGCCTGACTTGCAGGGCATTCTCTGATCTGATCCAGCCCCGATGAAAATGTCACATATTCGCAAGAAATTTTATATGAGGGTGATGTGTTCCATGGAGCTGATACTTATTTATTACTTTGAGAACTTGGTAGAGAGACAGATTGTATCCCAAAGGGTGCATTATCTGTGGAAAAAACTTTCCATCTGTGTTAAACAAAGCCCATCCCTCACTCTGTTCAAAAAGATTTTTGATAAATGGATGGAGAACTGTAAATTCACTCCCAGGTTACTGCCCATGTCTGTTATGGACATTGGCAGTCTATAAAGTGACTCGGGGCTACCAACTCCCAAAGACCCAATACCCTGATAGTACCCCATCCTATATCTAGGGACTTAAGATATAACATTGCCATAATCTGGGTATTATTGGCTAGGCTTGTAAAGACTCTTGTGCTAATGTTAGCCTAGTAATCACCTATGACTGTGTTAAACTTGTGGGTGAAGTGTAAAGCATATACCCCACTTTCTCATTAATGTTTAGAAGGACTCTAAGGACTCTGGGTGATTTGAATTATTAATTCTAATAGTTTTTATTTGTATAAAAAAATCATAGTACAATTTACATGTTAAATGGTAAATGCGTCTTCTAAAAGGTATAGTCAAGGGCATTTTAAATGTGAAGTGGGTGAAATTTTGCCTTTGACTGCTGTGTATATTAAAGAATTTAAAGCAAAAAAAGTTTTTTTTTGTGCGTTGAATCCAAGCTTTTCACTGTGGCAAGGTGAGAAAGGCTAGCTAAAGTTAGTATAGTGTTGTGGTCTTGGGCTGCTGGGGTGGGTGTTGTAGAAATGTATTAATTGCATTGTATGTAAAATTAGTCATCTTCCCTGTTTTAACGGGGGTGACTTTCTAGGTTAATCTCCTTGGTTTAAGCTTTGATAAGGAGGCTCATAGATAAAATGAAAAACGTCAGAACTTTTTTCTTCTGTATGCCTAGTCATTAGCTTATTTTTCCCATTAGCACATGCTCTTTGTTGGAGACAGGTTATCTACAGGTACAAGCAGTTAACCAAGAGAAGTTTGTATAGTGTTTTGACTGCAATTTACAAACATTCCTTTTATATATCTGCATGTTTACTAGCTGTTTTTTGTCTTACTAGCTGATTTTACTTGGAGACAAACTGTCTACAGTTGCAAGCAGTTAATCATTAGATATCTGAATACTTTGAGCATTTCTCTCAGCACAGTCTAATTGACATTTAAAGATACATTGGCAAGCATCAGATGAAAATGGTTTGAAATCATGAGAAGTAAATAAGATGTAAATAGTTACTTCCTACACAGCCTGAATACTTTCATGCATTTAACAGTGCATAGTTAAGTTTATTTAAAGTTGCCAGTGCGCATTTTCATTTTTAAACACCTTCATTTAGTTAACATTTAAGGCATAGGTGCACACACTAGTAGAAATGAAAAGCATGTTCACATTTTTGTTTTATTTGCAAGCGTTATACATTTCGTATGTTTTTGTTCTTTGCAGCTGCTCTCATCTAGTCCAACATTACATACATTGCTCATTTCCTGCCTATCCTTAAATCTCACGCCTCCTCCTGAACATTATTTTGCATCTATTGTTCCCACAAATTCCATTTACATCTGTGCAATGTGCTTCTTCCCTTTTCTAATCACCCCATTTCCAGTACTTCTCTCTTTTACAATGTTCAATATTTCAGATACAGTGAGTGTAAATTTTGATTTCTATTTTCTAATAATTGCATTTTTGGCAGCCTGTAGAATTAAACTTATTAAGGCCTTACTATGTCTAGGCAATCCATACCGTGCTCCAGCTCAAAAGAATAATTTCCTTAGCTACAGCCATTTGCTCCTACAGTATTTCTGACAGTATTCTTTGCAGAATTCTTAAAGTCTGCCAGCTTATTATACTCCTAAAACATGTTTACAGTTACATTTTTCTTCCCAACAACACCCCAGCATTTGCTATGTACCTGAGGAAAAAATATTTGAAGTCTGCTTCTGGTGTAAAAATACCTATTCAGATACTTCCAAGTAAAAATTGTAAACCTTCTGGACTTTGTTGCAAACTTGGGAGCTGTATACATGTCTTCGCATTGTTCTCTTGTAAATTGCTTTTCCAGTCACTTTTTCCAATCTTTTCTAAACTCGTCTGAGTGATTCTTATAGTTATAATGCAGTACTTTATATGTCCTACTAATTATCCCATTTTTCATTGCGACTGTTCCATATTCAACTAAAAACTCTACAAGAGCAGGTCTTTCAGTTGGACTCCCCTGCCCTCTTCTGATGGTACTCCCTGGTAGGGAAGGCATTCTCTAAACTGCAGTCCAAACTACTACTACTTGGCCTCATCCTACTCTGTTACCTTTCTTTATCTAGTTATTTGATCCAGATATCTTGGTTGTTTTGCCAGTTTTCCCTAGTAAATTTTAGCCCACTTCCCTATTTTCTGTACTTCTACTTGCAGTCATCCGTATTGGCACCGTTTCCTTTCTCCATTTTCATGTTGGCTGTATGGTTATTTTCCTTAAGAATCAACATCCAGAATCCCACACTCTTTATTTCTTGAACTCATCCCACTTCATCATCCCCTTCCCCTTTGAATTATAACCTTCTATTTATGTTATGTATCTGAGCCTTAACTCGGTAGTTCTAAAATATCTCATCCAATCAGGTAATCCTAAACCACCTTGTTGTATTGGGAGAATCGGCTTATTTCATAGGTTTATAGATTGGTACTAGACTATCAGCCCTAGGGCCTATACAAGCCTAGCCATAACAATTCCCTGGCTATTTCTTCCCACACTATTTACTTCCCTAGACCCCTGTCTAGCAGGGCGACTGACGTGATTCCCCAGGGTGAATTTCCTATCTCCCATCCAGTCGTCAAGGTTTCTTTTGAAGAGGGCCAAAGAGGTGCTCTGCTTGACATGTATGGGCAGTCTATTCCAGAGTCTGGGGAGTCTCTGGGTCAGGAACCTATCCCTCCAGCATGTTTTGTTTATTGTGATGACGAGATTTAGATCCCTGGAGCATGCAGCTCTGAGGGATTGGGATTTCTTTAAGTGTAGCATGTCCAACAGCTGTGGGTTTGACTTAACACTTGATTGTCCCTCCCTGATAAATTCCTTCTACTCTTTATTGTTCACATATTTTTTTCTCTGCCTGATAAAATATGCCTGACCTGTTTGTAAAAACTGTAGAGATTAAACATTTTCACTGCTGTTCTCTTACTATCCATGTCCAGTCCATAAACAGGAGCTTCCAGTTTTTGCATTCTTTTGTGTAATTTCTTCCCCAAATATCCTTGTGTGCCATAGCAGAACTCCTAAATACTTCATTTTATCATATCCCCATAAATACGGATATTGCTGCACCAATTCATATGTGGGTACTGAATTTACAGCTACAGCCTTTATGTTACCTTCATTAATTTCATATCCTGAAAAGGCTTGAAACTGTCTCAAAATGTTTCACAACACTAACATTTTCTTTTCTAAATTCATCAAGCACAAAATAATATCTGCAAATGAAGCCAACTTTTCTTGATTATCATGCCAATTAAATCCTTGAATTTCTGAATCCATTATTTTCTTTGCTAGTGGCTCCATATATAAAGCAAATAAAGGGGAAAGAGGATAGCCCCGCCTGGTTCCTGTGTTCAAACACAACATATCTGAGAGGAACCCACCTACTTCAATTCTTTGCCTCCAATCCCTCATGTATCCTTCAAATTAACCTTATTGTGTCAAGGAATGCAAATGGTTCCAGGGATCTAAATCTCGTCATCACAATGAACAAAACATGCTAGAGGGATAGGTTCCTAACCCAGAGACTCCCCAGACTCTGGAATAGACTGCCCATACATGTCAAGCAGAGCACCTCTTTGGCCCTCTTCAAAAGGAACCTTGATGATTGGATGGGAGATAGGAAATTCACCCTGGGGAATCACGTCAGTTGCCCTGATAGACAGGGGTCCAGGGAAGTAAATAGTGTGGGAAGAAATAGCCAGGGAATTGTTATGGCTAGGCTTGTATAGGCCTTAGGGCCGATACAGTAGTACCAAACTATGAACCTATTTCCCTACTCATAAAATCCCAGCTTACTCTGCTGAATTCTTTGTGTATCAAAACATATCGGGGGGGGGGGGGGTGCTCTTAGATTCAGCTTCCCGTAGGAATTCACTTAATGTTGTCAAATGCTTGCCACCCCTGCACAAAGCCACATTGATCCATAGCTATCAATTTTGGCAACACCTTTAGCATTTTCTTACCTATTCTATACATAGGTTCATATGTTCATACTAGGCTATCTGCCCTAGGGCATTTATAAGCCTAGCCAGAGTGTGTATGGCTTTCGCCACCCATTTTAAATTAATTTTGCTATGCCCTTTTTCGAGGTTAGTATACTATGCCTCTGTCTAACAGTGACACAGAAATGATACCCGGGGTAAACCTACGATCTCCCATCCACTCATCAAGATTCCTCTTGAAGAGAGTCAATGAGGGACTCTGCCAAACCTGGACTGGGATTTTATTTCAGAGTGAAGGGAGCCTCTGGGTTATAAATCTGTCCCTCCAGCATGTGCTATTTATTTCAGTGCTGAGGTTTAAGTCCCTCGAGCGCGTAGCTCGATGGGATTTGGATTTTCTGAGGTGCAGCATGTCCATTAATTCCGGGTTGGACATGGCTTTATACGTCAGGCACAGATCGCCTCTGAGCAGGCGGTATGCCACTGAGTAGAGCTGGAGTTTCTTTAACCAGGCAGCATACGGCATCTGTTTGAGCCCCTTGATCCTCTTGGTGAGGTACTTTTGGGGTCTTTCCAGTTGCTGCAGGTGTCTGGTAAGGTACATCCCAAAATGGACATTGTACTCAATTATGGGCCTGATGAGGGATGAGTAAAGAGGCACAATGACCTCCCCTAATCTAGATGTAAATCCCTTCATGATTAGGTGGGCTATATAAAATATTTTTCTAACCACTTTGGCCACGTGGTTGTCAAATGAGAGATTGCTATCAACTTGGGTCCCCAGGTCCCTAATTACTTCTTCTGTACTTAATGGATTACCACCTATGTGGTAATTTGTGGGCACTTTGTTTTTGCCAAAGGGGATGACTATACACTGTTTGGCGTTTAGCTTGAGGCCATGGCTCTGGCACCAGTTGTCTGTTTCTATGAGGCCCTTTTGGAGGATGCTTGTGTCAGCTGGAGAGTCTATTATGGCGCCCAGTTTGCAGTCATCTGCGAACTTGGTCAGCCACAGTCCTTCCATGTTGGCCTGTACCTCCAAGAAATATATACCGAACAAGAGAGGTCCCAAGACTGAGCCTTGTGGGACACCACTTGTAACTGGTTTGGAGTCTGACATGGCTCCAGCTATTCTAACCATGTGGGTTTTGTCCTTGAGCCAGTTTGCAACCCATCTAGTGACATAGGGGTTTATATTTAAGCTGGTGAGCTTATCTATAATGCCCAAGTGGGGTATTGTATCAAAGGCTTTTGCGAGGTCCAGGTAGGCTGTGTGGACCACCTTCCCCTTGTCAATGGCCTTGGTGACTGTTTCAAAGAATAAATAACAGATAAGAACCAGCAATTGAGCTCCAGGAAGCAACCAGAACAACACTGAGTCACACGAGTTTACCTAGGTTTCGTCTTTAATCTGACTTCATCAGAACACATGATAAGAATGATAAAATTCCTTATATACATCTTAAAAATGACATCATCACCAATCAATTAAAAATGGTTAACACCCCTAAGTAGGAATTAAATTTTAAAAGAACAGCACACAGCAGAAGGAGCATAACTAATACTATTGCACAATGTTACAAACACCAATGTATCTTGACTCCCCAAATTCCAGTGTATTATATATACAGACCCATTTTGTTACCACTAGACAGTAGAATAAAAAACAGGTCATACATTACCCTAATATATTTTTTAACTTTAAAATAGGCATTATAGAAATGCAATCATTGATTCCAGGAGCTTCCTGTGCATTGGTTAACAGCTGCCATCTCATCTCGGCTATATCCAAATGCACGTCTAATTTCCTACCCAATTTATCCATTGTAATCTGTTGTAAGACACTAAACATAAATCGATGCCCACTATTACTGTCTATGTGTCTATACAATGCATTGGTCTTCTTTCCAAGTCTTATATCTGACTGATGTTCTATAATACGGTCCCGTAATGCCCTGCAGGTCTTTCCTATGTAAAAAGCAGGACTGGATTATTTGATCAAGATAGAATAAATTTGATGGTGGTGCTTATGGAAATAGTATTATCTAATAATTTTATTTATTTTGATGGGGTCTATTACAAGCAAAAAACCGGAGTAGCGATGGGGGCAGCGTGTGCCCCCGCATATGCCAATTATGTAATGGCATTTTGGGAGCAGGAATTTCTTTTCACTAGCAGATTTATGACTAATATATCTTTTTATACCCGCTTCCTGGATGATTTGTTTATATTGTGGGAAGGCGGGAGTGATAATCTTATAGAACTGATTGAATTTATTAATGAATCCGTGGGTTTCCTCAAATTTACTTCTAATATGAGTAGGATAGAAATCGATTATTTGGATGTACATTTGGTTCTGGATCCAGTTGATTTGACCTTGGTATCAACTATACATAGAAAAAGTACATTCTCCAACTCATACTTGAGTTATAGAAGTAGCCACCCTGACCATCAGAAAAAGGCAATAGTTAAAGGGCAGATGGTCAGGGCTGCGAGAATGACAACTTTGGAGGATGATTTTATCAAGGAACTTGAATTAATTAAATCTATGTTTATAAGGAGAGGTTATCCATTAGCATTATGCGATAGTGTAGCTAATGAAGTCAAACTCAAAAGGAGTAGTGGTATCTATTGGGCCCTTTTAAGTGATAAGCAGGGATTTGCACAACACAATGTTAGGGTTACTACAGTAACCATGCGAGAAATTAGTCTCGGCAATGACGGTAGTGATCAACCGTCCGATAGCGAGCAAGTATTATATTTTATAACCACTTTCTCATTCGACGCTCCCTTCGTAGTTGACATTATTGTCAACAATTGGAAAGTGCTTAGAATAGATCATACTGTTAGTCGTAAGTTAGGGGGAGCGCCTAAGTGTGTATATAGGAAAGGAGTTTCCTTTAAACAACTATTGGAGAAATGTGATACTACACAAACATTTACTGGTAGGAACAAAGGTAATTATAAATGTGGTAGATGCAGTGTATGTCACTTAATCAAGGTTACGGGGGCTCGATTTACATTGGCTGGATTAAATGTCAAAGTAGAAGCCCACTTTGATTGTTACTCAACTAATGTTGTTTATGTGGCTACATGTACACAATGTCCTGCTTTTTACATAGGAAAGACCTGCAGGGCATTACGGGACCGTATTATAGAACATCAGTCAGATATAAGACTTGGAAAGAAGACCAATGCATTGTATAGACACATAGACAGTAATAGTGGGCATCGATTTATGTTTAGTGTCTTACAACAGATTACAATGGATAAATTGGGTAGGAAATGAGACGTGCATTTGGATATAGCCGAGATGAGATGGCAGCTGTTAACCAATGCACAGGAAGCTCCTGGAATCAATGATTGCATTTCTATAATGCCTATTTTAAAGTTAAAAAATATATTAGGGTAATGTATGACCTGTTTTATATTCTACTGTCTAGTGGTAACAAAATGGGTCTGTATATATAATACACTGGAATTTGGGGAGTCAAGATACATTGGTGTTTGTAACATTGTGCAATAGTATTAGTTATGCTCCTTCTGCTGTGTGCTGTTCTTTTAAAATTTAATTCCTACTTAGGGGTGTTAACCATTTTTAATTGATTGGTGATGATGTCATTTTTAAGATGTATATAAGGAATTTTATCATTCTTATGTGTTCTGATGAAGTCGGATTAAAGACGAAACCTAGGTAAACTCGTGTGACTCAGTGTTGTTCTGGTTGCTTCCTGGAGCTCAATTGCTGGTTCTTATCTGTTATTGGTTTTGTTCTGTGCATTATAAGTATGGACTGTTTCAAAGAAATCAACCAGGTTTAAGAGGCAGGATCTGCCCTTAACAAAGCCAAACTGGGTAGGATCCAGTGTCTGTAGGTCCCCAATATCTTTATTTGAGGTCCATGATGATCCTTTCCATAGCTTTGCAGACCAAGCTAGTCAAGCTTATGGGACGATAGTTTCCAGGATCCGTTGAGGCACCACCTTTGTGGAGAGGGACCACTGTTGCTGTACGCCACTCTTTGGGTATGTATCCTGTAGTAAGGCTGAGATTGAACAGTAGTTTTTTTGCTTTGGAGAAGGGCGGCTCTTACCTGAGCATCTGAGATTTCAGGGGGGCAGCACTCTGCTGGGATAGATATTTGCCCTTTTGGTGGGGAAGGGGGGGAGAAGTTTGCGCTGAACCTGTCAGCTAGGATGTTGGCAATGTCTGTGGGTTCGGTGTATTTTTTTGTCATTTTGGACTAATTCTGAGCATATCTGGGTATTCCCACCCAGGTTCCTAACATAACTAAAGAAAGCCTTGTGATTTACCTTAGTGTCCTGTGCAATGTTTCTCTTGAAGCTGGCCTTAGACGATTTTATGAGTGCCCGTAGTTTTTTGCTAATACTGATCAGAGATGCCTTCCCTTTTTGGGATTTTGCTCTATCATGTACTAGCTTCCTCCTTCTATTGTATAGTTTATGACTGGGGTCCACCAGGCAGGATGCCTAACTTTGGAGGATTGGGTCTTGGTTTTATTTGGGATTGCATGATCCATGCATTCCTGAAGGTGTTCACAGAATGCGTTTATAAAGGATTCTGCGGTCTGGGCCGTATTTTCCACAGGCCCGGGGGCTTTGAAGGATTCCACCTCGGTTTTGAGGACTGTGAAATTTGTGGGAGTGGCAACAAGTTGTTCCATAGCATTTGAGTATATAAATTCCAGGAACCTTTGGGCTAGGGTGTTGGAGCTAGAGTAATGCTCCCAGTCTATGTTAGGGTAGTTGAAGTCACCTATTGTAATGGTGTTTGGAGAGACCTTCATATTTTCCAGTGTTCTCCGGAAGGCCGAGTGGGGTTCCTGGGTTTGGGAGGGTGGTCTGTAGCAGGCTATAAACTGGAAGGCAGTTTTACCCACTGTTTGTTGCACATGGATAGTCTCTGATGCTTCGTGCTGTGCCACCAACCTGGAGGTATGGGTAACTTGGACGAATATTGATACTCCCCCCTCCTTTTGTGGTTCGGTCCAAGTTTTGGGGCCGAAAAACATGGTCTGAGGTATAACCTGGTAGTGCTGGGGTGCTCTCGGGAGCCTTGAACCAGGTTTCTGTTACTGCACAGATATCGATGTTCTCCATGCTAAGGAGAGTTTCGAGTGCGTGCATCTTGAGGTTTAGACTTCTGGCATTGAGTAGCATTACTCTTAGTTTCTTATCCCTTGTGATACCTATGGAGATGGGTTTGTCTTTTGAGCCTTGCCTAAAAAAGGCACTATGGGATGGCAAGAGCCTTTGCCATTATCCGAAAGCCTAGGGGTGACAGGTGCAAGCTGTCCCTAGCGAAGCATCATGGCTTGTCAAGCATGTCATCCCAGGCAGACAGGCATTGGATCCCCTTTGAATGACACCAATACTTAAGCCAATTGTTGAAATTCTGAGTATAGTTTCCCTACTGGTTCCCCTGATACAGTTTCATTATTGCAAATCAAGTTCCAGTTCCCACTGTCGGGTAATATTCCCTGATGAACGATGATTACGTCTCCCAGAATGTTCTTAAGCTCCCTAGTAGAAGGTTTTGGTGGAATGTAAATACATGCCAGCAGAGTCGTCCTATCTTGCTAATAGCCCGTTTTGCCACAAATCTAGAATTACTGTCTTTTTTCCCTGCTATAACTTTTGGAGGCCTGTAGCGATAATTATTACTTATTTTCTTTGTCCCTGATATTCTGCTGAATATCCATCCCAAAATCTTTAGTCAAATTCCGCATGCTCATTTCTTTCCAAATATGTCTTCTGCAGCATTGCTATTTGTACTCTGTATATATAAATATAATCCAACAATCCATTGATTTCCTTTTTATCTGAACCTATATGATCATTTACATTCTAAGATAGTATTGATATAGCAGCATCTGTTAAAAAAGCTATTGTTCCCATCTGTTATACATGACATATTTCCAGTATTTGTCTTGCATACAGACACTGTTTGGCAAGCTGAGCTTTTATGCAGTTGTTCCTTCTTATCTCCATGTGAACCCGTGTCACAATTTTTCAAGACTTTTTGCTTTAATGAAAACCCTGAAATAAAAAAAAATAACTACATTTTAAGAACAGCTCCATCTCCAGTTAACTTAGAACAAACACACAAAACTATGCGGATTTTCAAGAAATAGTTTAACCCTCCAAATAGGAACATTTGTCCCAAATTGACAGCTGCACCCACAGGATTTTACCCATCCTAAAACTGATGTTACTCATACTAATGTGCATGTTACACCGTAATCCCTCTTACACCGATTGCTGTTTCCTCTTTTCTTAGCTCACTTCCCCTTCCTTCCCAGTTGTGAAAGACAGCTTGCATACTTTCAGAAAACTTTTAGCCATAAGAAAAACTGCAGTGGCTACCTTTAAATAAAAATTAATTGTGCTGTGTTCTATTAACTACCTTAAAGTATTAAGGCTGATGGGGTTGCTATCTGTTATTCACTTCCCAAAATTTCAGACTTTTACTGAACCACTTGTCATTATAACTTAGTTTTGTATTTCCTTTAGCAAAGAATGTTCTGAACTCTCAATATTAATTGCTTGCAGCTACAGACAGCTTGACTCCTAATTAAAGCAATTAGCAATGAGAAAGAAACTTAACTCTGCAGTTGCATGAAGGAAGCTTCATAAATTCCACTTAGAACACAATGTACAAAATTCCCTTGGACAACTACCCTCAGTTGCAGACTTCATGTCTTCCCATGAGAGCACTTGCTAATGGAAAAAAAACAAGCTAATATCTTTGCAGATGCAAATAACGTTATATATTTCCTGCATTTTATCATTGGTTTTCAAGCCTATTTGTTTACAGAGAATGTGTTTATAGTTTAGATCATTGATATTAATCTAGATCTCTAGTCTTTCAAAAATAATTGTTTTTCACCTCTTCTATAATTTTTAATGTTAAGTTGTCTATCTCGCCTTCAATCTTGCTGGTTGGGTCTGGAGCCGATCCTCTGCTCCGACTCGGCCATCTTCAAAAGCTCGAGAGCTGCTTAATGGCTCGAGGCTACCCCCTATCCCATGATGCCTGGCGCTAGATACCCAGATCTCATTTGCCGCTACTGCTGCGAGGTTGTTCTACTGGCTCAGGTCGTATAAAACTTATTACTAGTTTTTTCTGTCATAAAAACCGTTAGTTTAGTGTAGAATTGCATTTTTAGTTATAACTATTGTATTTTAGTGTTTTCTATCAGAATTCCTTCCCTTTTTCTAAACTCATTTTAATTAGAGAGTTTCCCCTCCCCCACCCCCTCTTCTAGCCCTTTCCTTACCTCAAAAGGTTTCCGCTTAAGTTAGAGGATAACCTTTTCTGTCTTTCTCTCTTAAACAAAATAAAATAAATAAATAGTTGTTTATAGTATTTATTAGCTAGTTTAGTTATACTTCTATTCAGGATGTCCAAGGATCCCAAGCCGTCCGGATTCAAGAAGTGTGACTCATGCTGTCAGACAGATGGGCACACTTCTTGTGTTTATTGTCTGGGCGCCATGCACCTGCAGGACTCTTGCTTGATTTGTAACGCATTTAGTCCGAGTCTTGCAGGAGAGCAAAACCAAGTTGATCCTGAGGGGTTTACTTAAGCCCCAAGATTCACAGACTAAGGCTCAGCCAGTAAAATCTTCTAAGACACCTAAACCTTCGGTTTCCAGTTCGGAGCCAACACTGGGTGAAACGGTACCATCTATCTCGGTTCCGGCTGGAACCGAGGTTTCTCCCTCCCAGTTGGCCCCGACACGTTCCTCTGAGCCGTCTTGGAGTAGAAAAAGGTGTAGGTCTACTTCTCTGGAGTCGATAGGTTCAGCTCCGAGATCACCTTTGCTCTAATCGAAGCGTAGTCACCACTCATCCCACTCTTCTCAGTCCTCGAGACTTTCAGACCATGATGTGGAAAGAGTGTTCAGTAGACTGTTAAATTTGCAGGCCCTAGCAAAAATGTTATCCAGCCCCCCTCATCAGATATTCCTCTTCAGACTCCTTTGAGCTTGGAGCCAGAGTTCGTTGGGGTTCGAGTCGTGGAATCGTCGGCTCCGATACCTTGTCTTTCGGTTCCTTCATCGGCTCAGATCCCTTCCATGGTACCATCCCTGGAGGGATCTGGGCACCGGGACTGCCTTGTCTGCTCCGAGGGGGCGAGTGGCATCGGACCCTTGTCCGACCCCATTCTCCAACTCGGGGCTTCGCCTCAGATGAGCTTGGCTCCCACATCAGCCTCGGAACCGTCCCTCTCGGTGCGGGGAGGGATTCCGATTTCTTCGGAACCAGAGCACTCTCTGCGTCTGGGCAGGAACGCCTTTGAGGTGATGAGGAGTGTGCTGGCCCAGGAGTCAGCCCCACGACTGACCCCATCGGCTCCTCTCCCTATGGTGCCTATGTCAGCCTCTGCCCCTTTTCCAGACCCCAAGCGTGGGGATCCAGCGCTCCAGGACACCCCTTTGGGTGTATCATCCTCTTCCGAGGCCTCCCCTGATCATTCAGAGGAGCCACCTCGCAAGAGAAAATGCAAGAGGAAGCATGTCGACTCCCCTGAGTCTGTCACCTCCGATACCGACTTGGAGGATTCAGAAGGGTACCCTAGATCCCCCTCTGAAGATGTCTCCTTTTCAGACATCCTTGAGATGCTTAGGCAGAGGGGGAACTGGACCACCCTAGCCCCTTCTGAAGACGAGTCTGTATTCCTGGATGCGTTTGGCTCCCGACCCTCCACCTCCTGGGTATCTCTGCCCTTTGACCCACTGATGTCTGTCGTGGCTGGAAGGGCATGGTCTGCTCCAGATTCCGTGGAATGAACCCTTAGGAGACCTGCTAAATTCATAATTCCAGAGGATAAACAGTTTTTGATGAAGGGCTTCCCCGTCAATGCCATGGTGGTTGCAGGGGCCACGAAAAAGGAGTTAGCAGGAACTTCTTCATCTGTTCATCCTCCTAATAAGGAGTCTAGGACGATGGACAGATACGGGTAGTGGATGTTCGCTTCAGCCACCTTCTCCATGAGGTCCCTGAATTGTTTGTGCCACTTCACCCATCTTCAGAGGGATCTCCTTAAAGAGCTTGGAGATAACCGTCCAAGATCCATCAGCTGAGGGGGCTCAGGCTAAGATGGCTTCCCAGCTGGCGACTCTAAATTCAGTGGTGAAACTCCTCCATGAGGCTCATATCTTATGCTGCCGATGGTGCGAGTAGAGCCACAGGCACAGGCGTTGCCCTGAGGTGGCACGCTTGGATGCGGCTATGTAACTTTGCGGAACCGTTCAGAGCGCCTTTCACCAGTACCCCCTTTGATGGATCCGCTCTTTTTGGATCACAGGTGAAGGATACCCTTACCAGGTGTGAGCAGGAAGGCAAGACTCTCTCGATCGTGGGAGTCCGTTTTTCCACTCCGTCCAGACCCTATCCCAAAGGTCAGAAGAGTGGAAAGATGTGGTTCCGGAAATCCCAGGGAGCCCTGCCGGGACACATGTGGTGAGTTCCCGTCCAGGGGCAGATGAGGGAACAATAACAGATGCCACCCCTGTGGCAGAGGGGGTCCGCAAAACCAGGGCAGCAGAGAGTCCTTCTCTGACAAGCCCTTTCAGTATCCCTGAAGGGTTGCCCGGCTGCCCACCTCTGGAGGCAGTCTGGGGAAGATTATCACTGTACCCAAAAGCCTGGCAAGAGATAACTCGAGACAAGTGGGTACAGTCCCTTATATCCGGAGGCTACAAAATTCCTTTCCTGCACCCTCCCTTACTGTCAAACAAGTCCCTTCCAGATGTTCCACCCAGTCTAAGGGATCAAGCAGTCCAAGAAATTTCAAAACTGCTAAGAAAGAGAGTCATCCAGGAAGTCCCAGCAGACCAGCTAGGATCCAGAACTTTCTCAAGGTTCTTTTTGGTACCAAAAAAGACAGGGGACTGGAGACCCATTCTGGATCTCAGCAGACAAAACAAGTCTGTTCGAAGAACCAAGTTTCCGGATGGTCATGCTACAGTCCATTCTACCCTTTCTGTGTCAGGACAATTGGATGTGCTCTATAGATCTTCAGGATGCGTATTACCACATCAAAATGGACAAGCACTCCAGAAGATTCCTCCGCTTCCAGCTGGGAGCCAGTCATTATCAATTCAGAGCTCTGCCCTTTGGTCTCGCCACAGCCCCCAGGGTGTTCACCAAATGTATGGCAGTAGTTACCGCTCATCTCATACGGTTAGGATTCCAGGTGTTGCCATATCTAGAAGACTGGCTCCTCACTGCTTCCACCAGGCATCAACTCCTGCTAGCCAGAGACTACACTATCCAGACTTGCTCCAGGCTAGGTATCACAGTAAATTTTGAAAAATCTGCATTGTCGCCCTGTCAGTCTATCACCTTTATAGGCACAAATTTAAATACAAAGGACATGTTGGCGAGCCTCCCACCAGACAGAATACAAGTAATTTGCCAACACGTGCAGGTCTTATTAGCATGCAGAAGAATTCAAGCCAGGTTCGTCCTCCAATCTCTAGATCTCATGGCAGCAGCAATCGTGCTCATTCCTCTAGCTCGTTTTCACATGATTCTCCAGTGGCTTCTCTTCACCCAATGGTCCTTCTAGCAGCTTCCTATGTCTCACATGATTATGACCACAGAAGCATGCAAAAAGCACCTTGCATGGTGGATGGTCTCCACATCACTGCCTCAAGGCAGACCCTTTGTCCCATCACCTCCGGTTGCTACCATAACCACGGATGCCTCCTTGATTGGGTGGGGGGGGCATTATCAGGGCAGGACAGTCCAAGGCATCTGGCAACCTCACAAGTACCATCTGCATATAAACATCTTGGAGAGGAGGGCCGTGCTTCTAGCGTTGCAAGCTCTTCAGGACTCTCTTCCTACCGGGACCATTGCAATTCAAACGGACAATATGTCGGTAGTATGGTACATCAACAAGCAGGGCGGAACCAGGTCCTACCCCCTATGTCAATAGGCACTCAGACTCTGGCAATGGGTGATCTCTTCCCAAGGGTTTCTGATCGCAACGCACATCCCTGGGAAGTCCAAGTCATAGCAGACAGGCTCAGCAGAGCTATTCTCATGCCTCACGAGTGGTCTCTGAATCAGGTAGTTGCGGACCAAATCTTCAGCAAACGGGGTCAACCTTGCTGCGACCTTTTTGCAACTCCCTTCAACCGCAAGTGCAGCAATTTCTTCTCTCTCTCCTTCCACTTCCCGTACGTTCCCCCAGAGACGCTCTATTCCATGATTGGCCTCTGGGACTTCTTTGTGCATTCCCTCCATTTCCCTTAATTCCCAAGCTAATACAGAAAGCTACTGCATTGGGTTGCAAAATGATCCTCCTTGCTCCGTACTGGCCTCGACAGATATGGTTCCCGTTCCTGCATCATCATCTTCTCGAGCAGCCTTAGACTCTGGACCTAGTTTCGGACCTCCTGATCCATCAGTCGGGTGGGCTGCTTCAATCCCTGCAATCTCTCCAGCTCACTGCTTGGTTGCTCCACTTCTGACATTAGCCAGGCTTCCTGATATCTCCCCTTCTGTGCGCGAAATTATCTTATTGTCGCATAAGTCTACCACTAGAAAAACTTACGCTAGTAAGTGGAAATATTTTTCTTCCTGGGCAGAGGCCAAGAATATAGGCCCGTTTTCAGCCCCTGTACACCATATTTTGGAATTTCTTGCGGAACTCTTTCATGCTGGTTCCGCTTCTGCTACAATTAGAGTTCAGTTAGCTGCAATCTCAAATTTTCACATTGGCCTGTCGGAAAATATCATCATGTCTCATAAGCTATGTAAAGCCTTTCTCAAAGGGACCACCCTGCTCAGGCCCCCGGTGAGAGATCCTCCCCCTCCGTGGGATCTAAATTTGATTTTAGCTTCTCTAATTTTTCCCCCCTTCAAACCTGCAGCATCCTGTTCCTTGAAGTTTTTATCTTGGAAAACCCTCTTTCTGGTAGCTATTACTTCAGCCAGAAGAGTTTCGGAACTTCAGGCTCTTTGTACCCGTCCTCCATACCTAGTGTTCCACAATGACAGGGTTATTCTCAGGACTAACCCTTCCTTCCTTCCTAAGGTTTCTTCAGAAAGTAACTGGAATCAGTCCATAGACCTTCCTGTGTTTTTTCCTAACCACTCCAACAGGGCGGAATATAAATTGCATCAATTAGATGTTCATAGGAAACTATGGTTTTATTTGCACAGAACTAAGGACATCAGGAAGTAGGACCAACTTTTTCTCTCTTATGCTCAGGATAAACAAGGCCTTCCAGTCTCAAAAGTAACCTTATCTAGGTGGTTGACTACGATTATCACATTTATCTATCAACTGAGGAACAAAGAGTTGCCTGTCAAACCTAAAGGTCATTCCACCAGAGCTTTAGCCACTTCTGTTGCCTTTCAGGCTAGGTTGCCCATGGAATCTATTTGTGCAGCTGCTACGTGGGCCAACCCACATACTTTCTTTTCACATTATAAAGTGGATGTGGTCTCCGGGAGCAGAGCTGATTTTGGTTCCACGGTTCTGAAGAGTTTGTACCGATGAGCCACCCAGGTTTTTAGGTGCTAGGGATGCTGTCCCAACCAGCAAGAATGAAGGCGAGATAGACAACTTAACATAAAGAAGTTATGTACCTACCATAACGTTCCATGTTAGTTGTCGTCTTCTCGCCTTCTTTCTTGCGTCCCACCCTCCATCCCCCTATCCTAGTGGACCGAGAAGAGTTCTTTATGGTTTTTCACTGGCTGAGTCTTCTCTGGCTGTTCCTCTCTGCCTAGTAGCCTCACTGGTAGGCTTTATATATTATAGGATAGGATTCTTTCCTTTTTACATTGGCAGTTAGACATACCAAACGAGATCTGGGTATCTAGCGCCAGGCATCATGGGATAGGGGGTGGCCTCAAGCCAGTAAGCAGTTTTCAGGCGTTTGAAGATGGCCGAGTCGGAGCCGAGGATCGGCTCCAGACTCAACCAGCAAGAAAGAAGGTGAGAAGAAGACAACTAACATGGAACGTTATGGTAGGTACATAACTTCATTTTTTTTGTTATTGCTTTGATTCTATGTATGCAATAATCAGTATACATTTACATCCCACCTCCACCCAGCAGCACAAGATCAGAGCATTATATTAACTTTTTTCTATTTAGTCTGTCTCTTTGTAGTGTAAAGTTGTATTTCTTACAAATAAGAAAAACACTTGATCTGAAGTAGTTAACTTCATTTGATCAGCAACTTGTGGGTATCGGATCCAATTCGGATCCGAGCCGGCAGCTTTCCTAGCAAAAGATCCGAGCTCCAAGCTCCTCCCCACTACCCATAATGCCATGTTACCTCCCTCTAAACCTCAGATCTCATTTGCCGCGGCTTCTTGAAGCATCTGAGAACGAGCTCCTAGCGTTGGGTTTGTGAGTGGAAGTAGAATATTTAACCTTTTTTCCCTTTAAAATCTCTGTAATCTTAGTGTGTGTGGTACCCCTTTCTCCCTTAATCTATTTGTGTAGTTTTATCGTTAGTTTAGCGTAGATTTTAATTTCCCTCCCCCCTTCTGTCTGTGTGTGAAGGTGTGTGCGTGTGGGCCTGTTTCTTTCAAAATGTGTGAAGGCCCAAAAGCAATTTTTTCTAAATGCTCCAAGTGTGGCCATAAGCCACACTCTGTGCGTTGTTTGTCTGAGTGTGGACCATCTTTCGTCAGGCTGCACTATCTGTGCAGCCTTCAAACCCAGGGCTTTGAGGGATAGGCGGACTAAGCTAGTCCTTGCTGGCCTTTTGTCCCCGGATTCAGCTTCGTCCTCCTCCCCCCTCTGTGGCGCCAGCCGCAGCTGCTCCAGCGATCGTTCCTCCTCCCCTGGCTGAGATTCAGCCCAGGAGGAAAGGGACTCCAGGAAATAAGGATAGGAGGGACAAGGAGCGTGATGGGGACAGGCATCGTAGCCACAAGAGGCGGGCTGATTCAGTTCCCTCGGCCCCGATGTTTAAGCAGCTCGCCTCCCCCCTTAAGGTCTCCGGGTCTTCCCCCTCCAGGCTTTGTTCTCCACGTTTCTCGCCGGAGACCCGGTTACCTTTGAGGTCGTCCAGGCGGCCTTCCCAGCCAGCCTCTGCAGCCTCATCCAGGTCGACAAGAAGTTTATCCGACGCGGACATAGACCGGATGATATGTCGATTTCTTCAGGCCCAGCTGCAGATGGGAGTGCTCTTGCCGACCCCATTTTTCGCCCCCATTGCTCCTTCTCTGACCCGCTACCGTGGTTCGGAGCTGTCTGATCCAAGTAGCTTTGGAGTCGGGATGGTGTCGGCGCCAACAGTGTTTCCTACTTTGGCGCCGGCAGTGCCTTCGAGTTTGTCAGATCCATTTTTGGATCCAAGCTCTCGGGGTCGTGAGATTAGCATCGGATCCGGAGGGGTCATTGTGCCTTCGGCTCTGTTGAGGTTGGATCTCACTGCTCTTTCGGATCCGATCGGGTCATCTCTGGTGCCGATCCACGCTCCGGATCCGAGGGGGCTGCTTTTGGGTCCTAGGGAGAGCAGCTCACCCTCTGCATTCAACGTCGTGGAGAGGGTCCTTTCGAGGGATTCGAGGCCCCAGGCTCTTGCTACGGATCCACCCGCCATTCCCTCTCAGATGGGCCTGTCTTCCATCATCCAGCCCCAGGGACAGCCTGCTCCTACATCCAAGATGGTTCCCGTAGAGGACCAGGACATTGTTGGTGAGCCCTCATCGGACAGCCCCCCCAAGGAGGTCCCTCACAAACGAAAGTGCAAGAGGAGACAATTGGACTCACTCGAGTCCCTCACAAAAGACATGGACTTGGAGGAAGGGGAAGGTTCCCCCAGGTCACCCCCAGAGGACGTCTCATTTGGAGACATTCTGGAAATGCTTCGTATTAGAGGGGGGGTGGTCAGCCCAAAAGCCTTCCTCTGATGAGTCTGTCTGTCTGGAGGCGTTCGACGCAGGCCCATGTACCTCTTGGGTGTCCCCTCCCGCCGATCCCATGGTGGACCTCATAACTACCATGGCATGGAAGGAGCCGGACACTGTGGAGCCAATACCCAAGAGACCAGACAGGATTCTCAGCCCCCCCACAGACAGGACAGTTTGGAGGAAAGGTGTCCCGGTAGATGCCATGGTGGTGGCGACGGCTGCCACCAAGAAGGAATTAGCACAGGAGAGTCCCTTGGTACATCCTCCAGACAAGGAGTCGCGGACGATGGACCACCTCGGAAAGCGGATGTTCGCTTCAGCGACCTTCTCTGTAAGGTCGCTTAACTATAATACACATGTTTAGACTCCAGCGGGACCTAATCAGAGTATGCTGGGTCACCCCCAGAGTCCATGTCGGCTGAGGACAAACGGACTTTCTCAGCGCGAATGGCCACTCTTAAATCTATCACAAACACCTCTGTGCGGCTTCTCTCCCATGCTCTGAGGGAGCAGCTAGAGCCAGCGTAGCAGGCATTGTCTTACGACAACAGGCCTGGCTCCGTCTTTGCAACTTTGCGGAACCCTTCAAGGCATCCTTCGCGAACGCCCCCTTTGACGGTTCTATGCTTTTCGGCAAAACCGTACGCGATACGCTACTCCAGAGCGAGAAAGACGGGAAAACGTCTGCCATCGGGATCCGCTTCTCGGCTCCCCTCAGAGGTCCTTCTCCAGGAACCAAAGAGGACAGACGAAGATGTGGTTCCGGAAATTCCAACAATCCCGTTTTGCTCCGGATCCCTCGTCCTTCAGAGGCAGAGAAGGACAGGGTGGACACCAGCTCTGAGGCAGAGGGGAGCCGAAGAATTTCAGGTCGAGAGAACCCTTTTCCAATCGACCCACACAGCAACCCTGAGGGGTTGCCTGACTGCTCCTCTCTGGAGGCAGTCGGGGGGGGGGGGGTGCTTCTCGGAGCACCTACTACATTGGGAGTCCATTACGACAGATCGCTGGGTGCTCCGGATCACATCCAGAGGTTATTCAATTCCATTCCTAAGTTTGCCTCCCCGATTTACCACCCAATCAGAGGGAGGGTTGCAGCCTTCGAAATAAAAGCGCTACTAAGAAAGAGCCATCCAGCACATCCCCCCCAGTCAATCCGGATCAGGCTTTTACTCCAGGTTCTTTTTGGTGCCAAAAAAGATGGGGGACTTACGGCCAATTCTCGACCTGTCCACACTGAACCTGTCAATTTCCAAAGAGAAGTTCCGGATGGTCACCATTCAATCCATTCTCCCACTGTTACAGGAGAACGATTGGATGTGTTCCATAGACCTCAAGGATGCGTACTACCACGTTCTAATGGACAGGCGATCCAGGAGGTTTGTCCGCTTTCGGCTGGGAGACAGCCATTATCAGTTCAGGGTCCTACCTTTCGGTCTCACCACAGCCCCCAGGGTGTTCACCAAGGTCATGGCAGTTGCAGCGGCCCACCTGAGGCTTCAGGGAGTACAGGTCTTTCCTTACCTGGACGACTGGCTGCTAGCCGCCCCCACCAGGCATCCACTATGTTCAGTGAGAGACTATTTCCTACATCTCGCCCGCTATCTAGGGATCATGATCAACCACAAGAAATCCTCCCTT
Organism: Protopterus annectens; assembly: GCF_019279795.1. Taxonomy (NCBI): domain Eukaryota; kingdom Metazoa; phylum Chordata; order Ceratodontiformes; family Protopteridae; genus Protopterus; species Protopterus annectens. Next base: position 158,470,883 of record NC_056748.1, on the reverse strand, counting down.
CAGCCTACTCAGATCTTGGATTTCATAGGGGCCAGGATAGACACAATTCAGTCCAAAGTCTTTCTGACGTCGGACAGACTCCGCAATCTAAACCTCCACGTTTTGGCTCTTCTTCAGTCCTCGGCCCCTCCAGCGGAGTTAGTCGTGAGGGCTCTGGGGTCCATGGCAGCGGCCATCAACCTGTCACCGCTCGCATGACTGAATGAGTATTCTCCAATGGACCTTACAGGTCCAGTGGTCCATTCTACTACATCCCTTGTCTGCCCCTATTCCTCTCAGCAGGGTTTTGCAGGGAATCTCTACTTTGGTGGCTCCATTCCAAGCACCTCCGGGAAGGGCGCCCCTTGTCCATTCCCCCACTCCAAGTCACAGTGACCACGGACGCGTCTCGCCTAGGGTGGGGGGGGGTATTGCATGGGCAGAACCGTCCAAGGCATGTGGACTCGCACAGAGACCTTTTTGCATATCAATGTTCTGGAGATGAGGGCGGTGCTTCTAGCATTGCAGGCTCCCCATGCCATTCTTCCTCTACGGACTATTGCAATTCAAACAGACAACATGCCAGTGGTCTGGTACATCAACAAGCAAGGGGGAACCAGATCTTACCCACTTTGCCGAGAGGACATGAGAGTGTGGGAATGGGCGATATCCACCAACCGCTTTCTCATAGCAACGCACATACTGGATCGGTCAAACATTCTAGCAGACAAGCTGAGTCTAACTATTCTATCACCCTATGAGTGGTCTCTGAACCCCTTAGTAGCGAAACAGATCTTCCTCAGATGGCAACCTTGCTGTGATCTGTTTGCGTCGCCTTCAAACGCAAAGTGCCGCGAGTTTTTTGCTCTGATTCCCCCACCAGGGGAAAACCCCAGAGACGCTCTCGTTCATGCTTGGCCATCCGGTCTTCTTTATGCTTATCCTCCTCTTCCGTTGATGACAAAATTCTTGCAGAAAGCTCGTCTGTTGGGGAGCAGAGTTATCCTCATAGTCCCATTCTTCCTCGTCAAACCTGGTTCCCATGTCTGCGGTCTCATCTAGTGCATCCTCCCTGGATCTTAGATCCCCTTCCGGATCTGATTTCTCACCCCTTGGGATTGAGGACCCCCGACCTGGACAACCTCAAACTCTCTGCTTGGTTGATCCAGTTCCCTTAATGGCTAGGACTCCCGTTATCTCATCCTCAGTTAAAGCTATCCTGGTGGCCACTCATAAGCCTTCTACCAGGAAAGTCTACAAGAGTAAATGGAAACATTTCGGCGGAGCATGGGAATTTGGATCCTTTTACGGCTCCTATTCCAGCAGTCCTAGATTTTTTTATCCCAAATCTTTCATCAGGGAGCTAGTTCTTTAACTGTTAAAGTTCAATTGGCAGCAATTTCCCACTTTCACATTGGAAACAAATTTGGCCCCCTAGCATCCTCTAAGATCTGCAAGACCTTCCTGAAAGGTACCTTTCTTTTGAGACCCCCTGTTAAGGAAGCAGTTCCTCCATGGGATTTAACCCTAGTTCTCCAGACTCTGACTGGTCCCCCTTTTGAGCCTGCAGCTTCGGTCGACTTGAAGTATGTATCTTGGAAAACTGCCTTCCTGATTGCTATTACCTCAGCTAGAAGGATATTGGTGCTTAAGTCTCTTTGTAGTAACCCCCCCCCATACATCATTTTTCATAAAGACAGAGTTTCCCTCAGGACTAAACCCCTCTTTTCTGTCTATAGTGGCTTCCGAAGCCAACCTCAACCAATCCATCAACCTGGCTGTCTTCTTTCCTAATTATCACAACAAAGGAGAGTATATACTTCATTGCTTGGATGTACATAGACAGCTATGATTTTACTTGCACAAAATGGCTATTTTTCGAAAATCGGAACAGTCTTTGTCTCATTTGCTAAGTCCTGTTTGGGTAAACCAGTGACAAAGGTAAACTTAGCTAGGTGGATTTCACAATGCATTCTTCTCACATAAAGAAGCTGTGGTCGACCTGAGCCCATGCGGGTTCGGGCACATTCTACCTGTTCTGTGGCTACTTCTGCGGCCTTCTGGTCGAGGGTCCCTTTGGATGACATTTGTTCAGCAGCTACTTGGGCTTCCTCTCATAGTTTCATTACACATTATAAATTGGATCTGATTTCCAGAGGAAGGGCGTCCTTTGGCTCTGCAGTGCTCCAGAATATCCTTCCATAAGGACCTCCCAAGTTGTTGGTAGCTGAGAACTCTGTCCCACAGTTTGTTGATCAAATGAAGTTAACTACGTCAGATAAAGAAGTTATGTACTCACCCTAACATTCCATCTGAGTAGGTAACTTCATTTGTCTGCAAACAACCCTCCCTCCGTCCCCCTGACCTGTAGTTCGTCCTTGAAGGATCATTGTATTTTACTTTCCAGATGACATCAGGTTAGGATATTCAGGTAGTTTTTCCTTGTGTTATAGTAGTATTCTGTGATACTATGGCAAACTCGATCTGAGGGTTAGACAGAGGTAGCAGGGCATTATGGGTAGTGGGGAGGAGCTTGGAGCTTGGATCTTTTGCTAGGAAAGCTGCCGGCTCAGATCCAATACCCACAAGTTGCAGACAAATTAAGTTACCTACTCAGATGGAAAGTTATGGTGAGTACATAACTTCTTTTTTACTTTAGTATGTTTAACATATACAGTAGTCTTCCAAAAGCTCTCTCCCCATTTAAAATACCCCTGACTGCACCCTATAAAAAAATGCTTTGCAATATGACATGCAGTTTATATATCATGAGCAGTTTTAAACAAATATTAATAAGAGCAACACTTGATGTGATGTTGGTTTCACCTTTGGTCTCACTTGTGAGTTGGATCAGCTGCGTCGGATCCATCTCCGCCATTTCTTTAGCTCAAGGTTGTCGGCAAAGCTTGTGGACCTCATTCTTTACCCATAATGCAACCCCATAGTTATCCCAGATCTCGTTTGCTGTGCAGCGAAGCGGTTCAACAGCTATAGCTCTGGACTAAGTAATTCGTTTTTTGACTACTTTAATAGAACATTTCCTTTTTCTTCTACTTCTCAAACTATTTAAATTAATTCTCTGTTTTACTTCTTTACCCAGTTCTTTCTCTTATTAGACATCCATTTTAGTTAGCGTCTAGGAGCATCCGTTTTTAGTTAGATGATGTTCCTTATCTTCTATCTTTTTCTTTCCCCTTTCTTATAAAAAATAAATAAATACAAATTAATAGTAGTATGTTTCTATATATTTACCTAAAAAGTAGAGTTCTAGTTTATTGTGTGTGTGTGTGTGTGTGTGTGTGTGTGTGAAGTCCATTTAAGTTAGAGGACTTTCTCTGGAGTTGGAAGTGACTGTTTGTATTTTTGTTTTTTTTCTCTCTTTTCCTTAGTTATGTCACAGAAACAGGAAAATAAGCCCCTGGGCTTCAAAAAATGTGAAAAACACATTAAGAAGATGCCTCTTAATGATTCACACACCTTGTGTGTATTGTTTGAGACCTCTTCATCTGTAAGAGTCTTGTTCCATTTGTCACATTTTCAACTAGCGGGCATTAGTGGAACATAAAAATGAACTCATTTTGAAAGGCCTTTTGAAATTGCCTTTCTCTGAGGCTGTATCTCCTGAGTCTTCCGAAAAACCTACTAAAAGACCTTCATCTGAGCCGAAGCAGAAGGCTCCAAAGTTAATGGATCAGAAGGCGCTGTCTGAGCAGACATTTCTTGCTGGTTGCAAAACTCCCTCAGAGCGGGGAATTTCATTGGCACCGACTGCTGCAAATGAACATAGACATAGGAGCCAATCTCCTTCTATTGAAAAGGCTTCTTCTCTGCTCCCTTCTCCACTACAAGCTACATCAAGGTCACCTACCCTGTCCACTAGGTCTACCAGGAGTTTATCTGATGAAGACGTGGTTAGGGTCACAGAGACTTTTGAAGACACCTACTTTGGCCAAACTGCTGTGAGATCTGAGCCCAAAGGAATCTGGTCAAACTCAAACCCCCCTCTTCTGTTACAGTTCCTCCTCCGATCTGTCACCCTGCTTCCAAGCCAGAAGATTCCATATTCAGGTTGTGTCTGTGTCTTATCCAGGACTCATACCTTCCTCAGATCCAATATCTGCCCTGAGTGTGTCTATGCCTTCAGAGTAGGAGACCTGTAGGAGCCGACATTCCCCTGTCGGGTCCATGGAGACTTTTTGGATCTCTTCAGATCCGACTGTGCCTCTGGGGCCTCAGCACGGGTGAGTTCGGTTCCTACTTCTGCTTCAGAGCTGCTCTCCTCAGCTCCAGAGATTCCTTTGGCTCCAACAACTTGTTTTTCGGATCTTGGGAGTCCTTCAGAGCAGGTAGGGGACCGCCTTTGAGGCTATGAGGAGGGCGTTGACTACTTCGCAGTCTGCAAAACAATCTATTTCTGTTCTTCCTCCCTCTTCAGTTGGTCTGTGTCTTCTCGCATGCCCTCTCCACAGGTCCACAGAGACTTTAGGCCTCAGGGTGTACCTCAGGGTACTGTCCCCTCTTCCAAAACCTCTGAGTATCCCACTGAAGAGGACATGCAAGAGGAAGTATCTCGACTCCCTAGAGGAGTCTTACCACATCTGACACCAACCTCGATGAAGCAGAAGGTCCCCATGATCACCTCCTGAAGATGACCCCTTTGGAGATATCCTAGAAATATTAAAACAGAGAGGTGATTGGCAGTCGTCCACCCCCTTGGGTGAGGAATCTGTCATCCTGAAGGGCTTTGTGTCTCACCCATCAACTTCTTGGGTGACTCCTCCTCTTGACGAGCTTGTGGAATTAATCTTGTGAAAGGCTTGGGAGACCCCAGACACCATAGACCCTACTCCTAGGAGGCCAAATACGTTCATTACTGCCCCAAAAGAAAAAAGGTTTTCTAACAAATGGTGTAGGGGTTGCTGCCATGGTCGTGGCGGCAGCCACTAGGAAGGAACTCTCTGAGATGAGTTCCTCTATCCATCCTCTTAGTAAGGACTCTAGGGCTATGGATAGGTATGGGAAGTGCGTCTTCTCATCAGCGACCTTTGCTTTGCTGTCTCTGAATTAGCTCACTCACTTCACTAGACTGCAAAGAGACCTGATTAACAAATTATCGGACTCCACCCAAGGGGCCGTAGCTGATGCAGGGCAATGAAAATCAATGCTCAGCTTGCCACCTTGAATTCAATTGTCAGCTCGTCCATGAGACTTATTTCTTATGCAGCAGATGAAACAAGTAGGGCATCAGGCTCTGGTTTCTCTCTCAGGAGGCAGGCCTGCATGTGCCTTTGAGATTTCTTGAAGCACTTCAAGTCTTCCTTCATTAGCGCCACTTTTGATGGCTCCTACCTTTTTGGGCCGAAAGTGAAGGAAACACTCACCAAGTGTGAACAAGAGGGAAAGACATTGTTTGCCATTGGAATGTGTTTTTCCACTCCTACTAGACCCTTTCCCAAGGATCAGAAAGGTAGAGGGAAAATGTGGTTCAGAAAATCTCAGAGGTCTTACCTAGACACACAAGGTGAAGGTTCCCCCAGAGGCAGAGCGGGAACAATAATGGAAGATGCTGCCCTCACGACAGAGGAGGTCCGGAAAACAAAGGCTCCAGAGAATCTTTGTTTGGGAGACCCTTCCAGCACTCCTGAAGGAGTACCCCGATTGCTTGCCTCTGGAGGCAAGTCGGGGGTCGATTGTCCTTGCACCAAGAAACCTGGCTAAATATAACAAATGACAAAATGGGTGCAGGACATAATATCCAGATGATGCATCATTCCTCTCTCCCTTTCTGTCCCCAAAAACAAAGTGGTTCCAGGTGTTCCACCCGGTCAAAAGCAACAAGCAACAATAGAAATTCAAAAGTTTGCTAAGAAAGGGAGTCATCTAAGAAGTGCCCACAGACCAGAGGAGGATCCAGAACTTACTCAAGTTTCTTTTTAGTTCCAAAGAGGAGGGGGACTGGAGGTCCATTTTGGATCTCGGCAATCTAAACAAATAAGTCAAAAAGACCAAGTTCCAGATGGTGACACTGCAGTCGATACTTCCATTTCTGGAAAAGGACAATTGGATGTGCGCTATAGACCCTTCAGGGCATGTACTAACATATTTGAATGGACAGAGGTGGTCCAGGAGGTTCTTGTGCTTCCAGCTAGGAGCCAGTCACTTCCAGTTTCGAGCTCTGCACTTTAGTCTCACTACAGCCCCCAGAGTGTTCAAATGTATGGCAGTAGTAGCAGCTCACCTGAGACGCAAAGGAGTCTGTGTGTTTTCATACCTGGACAACTGGCTCATAACCGCCCCAACCAGGCATCATTTACTCCAATCAAGGAATTATGTCCTTCAACTCTGCTCCTCTCTAGGCATTACCGTGAATTTTGAAAATTCTGTGCTAGACCCATTTCAAAATTTAGTGCTCACAGGAGCAGAGATAAACTACCACTGAATTAGCAAGACTTTCACAGGACAGAGTAGACCTCCATCATTTTGTCAGAGTACTAATAAAGAAGTCAAAAGCCACTGAAAAACTAGTTCTCCAGATCCTAAGGAAAATGTCTGCGTCCATCATACTAACTCCCTTAGCTTACCTTCACATGAAGGTTCTCCAGTAGATGCTATTTGTACAGTGGTCAATCTTGGAACTTCCAGTGTCCCCCGAGGTTATGATAACCAACTCCTGCAAAAAGGATCTCCAGTGGTGGATTCACTCAACTTTTGTACTTCAAGGCTGTCCCTTCATTCCTCCTCAACCTCTGGCCGCACTGACCACGGATGCTTCCCAGATGGTGAGGGGGGGGGGCATTTTCTCAGGAAGACAGTTCAAGGCATCTGGCAAGGTCATGAGGCTCATCTGCGTATAAATGTCCAAGAGATGAGGGAGGTGCTTTTAGTATTGCAAGCATTCCAGGACTCTCTTCCACTGGGAATGATAGCAATCCAGTTGGACAAGTATGTCCGTACTGTGCTGTATAAACAAATAGGAGGGGGGGCCAGTTCGTACCCACTTTGTCGAGAAGCTGTCAGGGTCTGGCATTGGGTGATAGCCTCCCAACTGTTTTCTGATAGCAATGCACATCCCGGGGAAATCCAACGTCATTGCGGACAAACTGAGCAGAGCCGTTCTATGGCCGCACGAGTGGTCCTTCAATCATAAAGTTATGGAAGTAATCTTCTGGAAATGGGGCCAGCCTTGCTGCGACCTCTTTGCCTCACACATCAATGCCAAATGCAGCAACTACTTCACCCTAGTCCGTCCTATGGGGAGTCACCAAGAATGCACTTGTTCACGATTGGCCCCCGGGACTTTACACTTTTCCCCCGATTCCACTAATTCCAAAGTTTCTCCAGAAAGCGAGACAACCATTATCCTAATAGCTTCCTACTGGCCTCATCAAATCTGGTTCCCTTTTCTTCAGCTTTATCTTCAGGATAAATCCTTTTACGGCACCAGTTCACTCTGTTTTACAGTTTCTGTAAGAGATCTTCAGTGATGGAGCAGCAGCAGTTTCAGTTAAAGTTCATCTAGCTGCAATTTCTAATTTTCAAGTAGGAGAAAATTATCATCCTATCATGTCACACAGACTTTGCAAAGCATTTTTGAAGGGCACTGTTATGTTAAGACCTCCATGTAAGCATCCAGCGCCCCCTTGGGATCTCAATTTTATCTCATCTAATATAATTTTTTCCTCTTTTGAGCCCTCAGCTAGATGTGACTTAAAATATCTCTCCTGGAACCTCTGTTCTTGGTGGCTATTACTTCAGCAAGAAGAGTATCTGAGTTGCAGGCCTTGTCCACAAAACTCTCCATATCTAGTCTTCCTCAGAGTGTCATTACACACTACCTCATCCTTTCTACCCAGGGTTGTGGCAGAAAATGCCCTTAACTAATCTGTAGACCTTCCAGTTTTCTTTCGCAAGTTACAAAATAAAGGATAGTATTCCTTGGATCTCCTAGATATTCACAGACAGTTACATTTCTATTTACATAGAACTTTAAAATTCAGAAAATCAGATCAGCTTTTTGTCTCCTATTCTGAGATAAGAAAAGGTCAGCCAGTTTCAAAAGTCTTTTTATGTAGATGGCTATCATTATACATATCCCACATTTACAATTCTAAAAACAGAGCCCTCCCAAATGGGGTTAAAGCTCATTCCACTAGATCTGTGGCCACATCTGTAGCTTTTCAGGCTAGGTTACCGCTGGATAATATCTATGATGCGGCTACTTGGACAAAACCTCATACCTTTATTACTCATTACAAAGTGGATTTGGCCTGTAGGAGTAAAGCCATCTTTGTTTCTGTGGTTCTGAGGAATATTCTCCCATGAGCCATCCGAGAGTTTAGTTGCTTGGGATACGGTCCCACAAGTGAGAATAAAGGCGAGATTGACAGCACACATGGAACGTTATGGTAAGAACATAACATTTTCTTTTATTTAGTTAGTACTTTTTTCCCTTTAGTGTTTTCCTAAACATTAATGAGATAAAGTAGAGTATATGCTTTATAGTCCACCCAAACGTTTAACAAAGTCAGCAAAACTCTAGTCTTTCTCGGACACTTTTTTTCTTGCAAAGCCGTGTTTCACAAATGTGATTGATGACAAAATGGAAAACTATAAAGTATTTTCAGTGTTGCTGGTCTTTTTCCTGATGATCTTCATCTCCCAACACCAGATTCAAGTACAGTATACTCCTCCTAGTCACTCCTATGCATTTTTCTGCCTCTTAACTATTTTGCTTTGGAACATTGGCAAAAGTTTCATTGGCAACAAATCTATTAGCTTTATGCTTAGAAGACTGAAGAGTCTCGTCCCCTACTTGTTCGCTAGCTTTTTGTTGGATAAACCTTATTTTCTCTTTATCCTGTTTTGCATGAAAAAACTGTCTTTGATCCTCCAGGAAAAAAATATTCTGAGGACAGCTGGATACAACAGCTTGAATCCCATAACTGCCCTTCAACACACTGACCACTTGGACAAACTTGATTCCTTTCTGCCTGGTGTAGTGTGAATAATATTTTTTTCAAAACAATCTGCTGTCTCAAGTTTTCATTTTTTCTTTCTGTTATGATTGCATCTTTACTAATATAGGTCTTCCCTGCTTTTTCATTCCGAGATTTGGAGCATACACATGATGTGCCCCTTTCAGTTAACAAGTCTTGCTTATTTGTGCTTTCATAAAATTAATATAGTCTGTTCCTTCCAGTTTCAATGGTACATCAAGAAATCCCAGGTTTACTGTTTGCTCTGTCTTCTAACCCTACTTTTATTTTTAAATCTGCCTTCTTGAGAAGCCTCATATTCAGTCAGCCTTTTTTAATTTCATCCTCTGACTTGTAGTTTTATCAGTTAATCTGAGTGGCTAGTTACAGCTGCTTTTATTTTTTCCAGCTTTTCATAGGTTCATAGGTCAATAGATTAGTACTAAGCTAACTGCCCTCGCAAGCCGTTTTAAGCCTAGCCAATTATCCCTTGTGAGACTCAAACCCTGCACCTTGTGTTTGTAATGCAAACACCTTAACCATTAGGCCACCCTCCCAACCCTAAGTGATATATTTCTTCAATGTTTCACTCGCTTTAAACATCTCTGAGTAAATTTGATGTATTTTTCTCTCTAAATTACTGGAAGCCATCTTTTGAACAAAAAACTGTGAAGCTTGCACTTCTCTTTGCTAAACAGCTGCACGGTTCTTCCCAGCCAATGTATTTTCATCCTTTTTAGGTGGGTTTTCTTTCAGGTTATCTAAATTTCTTTTTTGCTGGCATCCAGGTAGCGTACTTGCTAACCAGTAAATTAATTGTACTCAAAATGACACTTTCACTAGCTCCTTTTTCTCATAGGATCATTGAAGGTTACTAGGCTATTGGCCCTTATAAACCTAGCCGAGTTTAGCCCATGTTTAGACAAATCAGCACCCAATGCCCCTGTCCAGCAGGGATATGGGTGGAATCCCAGGGGTATATTTTCTGTTTCCCATCCAGTTATACAGGTTGCGCTTAAAAAGGGATAAAGAGGTACTCTGCTTGATGTGGAGAGGGAAGTCTATTCCATAGATGGGGGAGTCTCTGGGACACAAATCTGTCCCGTCAACAAGTCTTGTTGATGTCACAGACCAGGTTGAGGCTGCAAATGTGGCTTACTCGAGTGGAGCTTGACTTGCAGATATGCAGCAGTCCCATCAAGGTGGGGTCTGTGATCACCTTGTATGCTAGACAGAGGTGACCTCTGGGAAGTCTGTATGAAACCGAGTAGAGGGATAGGGCTTTTAGCCTATCTGTGTATGGTAGTTGTTTGAGGCCCTGGATTCTCCTGGTGAGAAACCTCTGTGGTCTGTTCATTTGCTGCATGTGCTTTGAGAGGTACATGACAGAGCGTTGTCGTCAGTAATGGGCTTTATAAGGGAAGAATACAAGGATGTTATGACCTCCTTGTCCCTGGATGAGATAGCATTACGTATGAGGTGTGCCATGTAGAAGGCTTTCCGCACATTGGAAGCAACATGGTGGTCAAAAGTCAGGTTGCTATCAACCTGGGTGCCAAAACCCCTCACGACTGATTGAGTGCTTAGGGCATTGTTATTAATGTGATAGTTTGTGGGGGTGTCACTCTCCCCAAAGGGGATGATGATGCATTTTTTGTTATTCAGCTTGAGGCCATGTTTTTGGCAGCAGTCATTTGTCTAAGTGAGACCCTCTTGGAGGATGTCCACATCACTAGGGGAATAGATGACAACAGCCAGCCTGCAGTCATCTGCAGACTTGGTCAGCCATAGCCCACTGGTTTTGGCCTGCACCTCAGAAAAATATATCCCAAATAAGAGTCCCCAAGATCAAACCCTGGGGTACGCCACTTGGTACAGGTCTACTGCTTGAGGTGGCTTCCCCTATTTTGACTACGTGGGTTCTATCATTGAGTCACTTTGCTTACCCATCTGGTAACATATGGAGTGATGCCTAGTTGAGAGAGTTTATCTATTATGCCAGAGTAGGGAAAAGTGTCGAAGGCTTTGACCAGGTGAAAGTAGATGATGTACACTCTTCCCCTCGTCCATGGCTTTGGTGACTGTCTCAAAGAAGTCGACCACATTTAGCAGACATGACCTTCCCTTGATGAAGCCAAGCTGTGTGGGATCAAGTATTTGGCAGGTGCCAGTGTCCTTGTTAATGAGGTTCATGATAATCCGTTCCATGACATTGCAGATCAGGCTAGTTAAGCTGATGGGTCTATAATTTCCCGGATTGGTGGACATTCCACCTTTCTGTAAAGGGATGACAGTGGCTGTCCTCCACTCAGCTGGGGCGAAGCCAATACTCAGGCTTTGGTTGAATACGGTGCCTAGTGGTGCTGCAAGTTCCTGCCTGAGTTCACGTAGAATGCAGCCTGGGATGTTATCGGGTCCCATGGAGGTTGTATTTTTTGACTTTGAGAGAGCAGTGATGACCTGTTCCCTAGATATAAGGGGAAGGGGACAGGTACTGAGGATGTCCTGATTTACTGTTGTGGAGGACAGTGAGGTAAAGTCTTTGATTAATCTGTCAGCCAGCAGGTTTGCTATATTTATGGCATTTGTATATGTGGTGTCCTTGACCACCAGTTCTGAACAGATCTGGGTGCTTCCTTTGAGGTTGCGGACATATGTAAAGAAGGCCTTATGATTGTCTCTAGTAGATGTGGCCAATTTGGACTTGAAGTTTGCTTTGGCGGATTTCACTAGTGCTCTTATTTGCTTGTTCAGGCTAAGGAGACATTGCTTCCAATTGGATACCTGCTCCTTCTTGGTCTTGGACAGCAGTTCTTTCCTTTTGTTATAGAGTTTATTTATTGCAGATGTCCACCAGACAGGTATATACTCTACTTTGCGGAGGATGATTTAGTTCTGTCGAGTATTCCTGATTCCAAGCATCTACATAAATGCTCATATAGTGCTTTGGTGTAGTTTTGGATATTGGTGCCAGTTCCAAAGATGGGGGGCTGTGAAGTTGTTTATACCATCCCTCAGGAGGCTGTAATCAGCTTTGGAGAAGTTTTTATTGTCTGATGCTAGCTAGAGGGTGGTTGGGGGAGATGGTGACTTCAAACGTGACCGCTTTGTGGTCAGATCTTACCAGGGGGGATGATGATATAGGGATGCTGCATTTGTTACTCATATTATCACCCCTTGTGGGGATATCGACTAGCTATTGACAAAATCAAGGAATCTCTGGGCATTTAGTTTTTGTTTTCACACTGGGTGAGCTGAAATTAAGCTGTCAGTGTATAGCCATCTGGGAAGTCCCCAGTGCCCTTTTTCTTGGGTCTGAAAGGTAATATCTACTGAAAACATTCAAACTATTTTTGTGCTGTTGCCTCAAAAAATCCACTACTTGGATACATTACAGTTGTGTTCTATTTATTCTGTATGGTTTTTAAGCTATTTTACTGCTTTGACTGGCTGGAGTAATAAACCTGTGTTTTTACCAATATTTTGGATCTTTTCATGCCTGTGGATTTTTTTGAGGCAACAGCACAGAGTGGGTTGTTTGTTCCTTGTGGTGTTTTCTCCACTCTGGTCACTGGTGGTTTAGTTTATTCAAACTATTTTTCACATCTGGTGAAGGAGTACACATAAGGAAAGGAATAAGTACAAGTAAGAACACTGGTTCTAATGTGTTTTAGCATGGATAATTAGTTTTAGAATAGTTAATTCCTGTGGATGCAGTCATTGTTTGGAGAAACTGCACCTGTCTGAAGGAATACAGTTAATTTTTTGAAAGTGTATATTTTTATTTTATTAATTTATTCTTTGTTTACCAAGTTTGCCCTACTAGGCTAGTAATCTCTTGTCAGGGGAGAACTGAGGTGGTATTTATACTACTGAGGAAATTTGGCCACGGCATTGTGGAACTTTCCCTACTCTTTTCGATAGGTGCTGTGAGTTTTTCACATCTACCTGAGCTACCACCAAGAAAAGCAGATGAGGCCTCATTTTACTGTCTTATCTGAAGGACGACACACTCAGGAGTGCAGCATGCCCTTGTGCTGCACTCCATTATCAGTAATTGATCTGCCTGGTGTGGGAATAGAACCCAAAGCCTTCTGCAGGCAAGTGTGTTTCCTGTTGCACAACAGACACTGCTATGTAGGTTTGTGTGTGTTGTAGGTTAGAAGGGATGGAGGATTCTGAAAATGTATTTAATTTCTTGTTTGAATGTTTTCACTAAAGTGAAAAGCTATAAACATGTGATACAGTTTCAAAAGGTGACAAGAAGTAACTATGTAAGTGTTCAGCCTGCCAGACATTAGTGAATACATGCAAGTTAAAAGATGAAAATACACATTCAAAACAACTGTGATGTATAATAAGGGGGAGTAGCTGCTTTCTGTTATCATGGCTACTCTGTTTATTATCATGGAATGTAAATAGCCTAACAGGTATGTACAAAACAAATATTGAATTACATTAATATATGTAGGGCACAAGTAGTATTGCAGGAGATGCGCTTGGATAGAAATGAGCATGCGAGTTTGACAAAGAAATGATTTCACGGTGCACAGTCATCAGAATATCCGGGTCAGTGGAGGGGAAGTGGAGTAATACTGACGGTCAGATGAGCTCAGGTATTGGTAGAAGAGGAATAAAGATGGTGATGGCAGGTTTGTGGCAGTAAGGGGTTACTGGCAGTGGTGTATGTTTCTGACACGTATTAATAGTCTGCTTAAAACTACTGTTATGAAGGTTTTGAGACTTTTGAGAGAAGAAATCAGCTTTGAGCTGGGAATATTTTTTATGGGTGGGGACTGGAACTTGGCTTGCAACAGAGAGGATTATTCAGAAGGACCTAGATGGGGAAAATGCAACAAAAGGGTAGATTTCCAAACAAATAGAAGACATAACTACTGCAATAGGAATTCAGACAGAATGCAAGTATTAATCTTCAATGTGCAGTAACTAGGCTAAGCTAGATAAAAAGTATATTTCACAAAGGCATGTGTATTTAATTGAAAAGTTTGACACAGTAACTGTTTCTAATCGTGCACCATTAAAACCTAAAATAAAGATGTAAGGTAATGAAATAAAACCGAGACACTTATGATTTCCTGCTTAGCTCAAAAGCAACATTAGCCTGACATCCCACCTGCTTGAGTTGTGGTAGCTCCGGTGGATATAAAGGATCCCCTGACACCTACCAAAAAGAGTAAGGCATTTCCAGGATGCCCTGGTAAAACTTTAAATGGTAATAGAAATACCACTTTGAGTCTGTCATTAACCTGGTGGGACTGAACTGCTCAAGAAATTAGAAATAAGTAAATCCCTGTTAAAAAAGAGCAGTTTAAGGAATGGGTAGGGGACATGGTTGGAAATTTATTAGGGAAGATAGAAATTCCTTAAGGGATAACTAGTGTATGGGATAAAATGAAAATGGAGTTTAAAAATATGGTAGAAATAAGAGAAACACAGATGGGGGAAAAAGTGATAAGAATTATACACAAGCTGACAATGTATTGCTGAATAAAGGGAATCTCACAGAATAAGCGGAGCAACTGCAGAGTGCTAAAGGGAGGGTATGCAGTATCTGGTAATATGCATGAGTTTAGAAAGGTTGCTTTGAAGCAACTGTTTCTGATGACTTCAGAGCAAGCTTTCAACATAATTACTTGGGCAACAGAAGGTAGAAAGGGTTGTCATCAGATTTAGAGCCTAAGACAAAAAAAAAAAATTGGAGAGCCTAGAAATGTTATGAAGAATTTTATGAAATAGAGAAATGTGGAAAAAGAACAGCAAAAATAGAAATAGTCATGGAAGATGTAATTATATCATGGTTGGATAAAGAGCTGGGCAGTTAATAATAACTAAGGAAGAGATCAGAGACAAAAGTGATGTAGGATCAACAGGGAAGTCTCCAGGAACTGATGGTATTTCAGTGGAAGCTCGGAACTTGGGTGAGACGAAGGTGATAAAGATTTGGAATATTTCAGCAGTATTTTAAGAGTTGGGGAAGTACCAGCATTTTGGAGTAAAGCTGTATTACCCAAAAAGGGCCAATACCCTTCATACCAAGCTTCATGTAGACCAAGTTCAGTGTTAAACCATGATCATAAAATGTTTGACTGTACTAGCTTAGAGAATGGCATAGATGTTGCCAGAATTTATAGAGATCCATCAGTGTGAGGAGAGACCAGCATTCAGTATCATCACTCGATCAGTGATGACCCAGAGGAAAGCAGAATGTAGGTCGATGCCACTGTTATTGGTGGGACTTGAAGGAGAGAAAGCATTTAATACAATCAGCTGAGATGTATGAGCAAAGCAGTAGAAGCATTTGCATTCCCTGGTTGGATAGGGTTAATAAAGAAGTTTCAGGACGGTTTGAATAATCTGTTTAATTTTATATAAAGGTCACGCATATTTTTTTAACGAGAAGTTGGGGGTGGTAATTAATAAATTTAATTGGGAGAGGAAAAGAGCAAGAGTAAAGTGGGACACGTTCATTCTCCTCATAGACCAGGTGCTTTAGGGTTACTTGAGAAGAGAGATTTTGGAGCTGTGCAGTTCTTCTTCTTTCTATTCTTCATCTTTTGCCCCCAGCTGGCAGCAGTGGCTTGAGGAGGATCCATGTTTCCGATCCATAAAAGAGAATTGGCAAGATAAGTGATGACATAGGCGAATCTTGGTGGTGATTGAGATGTCTGTCCTATTCCATAGACACCACTTGAGCGAGGCAAATGCTCCGGTGGCTTGCGCAACCTAGCTATGGACTTCAGCTGTTGATACCACCACCTTCTCCTGAACAAGCAAATCCAGGTACTTAAATTCTTGTTTGTTCAGTCTGAACTCCCCCAAGGTGGATGATGGCTTCTGACCCGCTGGTTGCCATCACTTTGGCCTTTTCCGCATTTATCTGTAGGCCATACGATTGGGTGATGTGGCAGATGTCATAGAGGGTATCACTGTGTGCTAAAATGATGCTGTCATCATTGAACATCAGATCAAGTCACAGAATTGGCTTTGGCATACTGGACTCTGCTCTTGCCCTCAAATACTCTCCTCATGATGACGTCCACCACTATGTTGAACAGCAGTGGAGAGAGACCACATCCCCCTGATGGACCCCAGTCTGGATAGTAAGCTCTACAGACAGTTCATTCTGAATGCTCACCTGGCTGGATGAACCATTGTACGACGTCTGAAGGAGTCTGATTTTCTTCGGAATGTGCTCAGTCTCCAGTGTCTTCCATGGGGCAGGCTAGTGGATGCAGTCAAATGCAGACTTGAAATCAGTAAAGATAACTGTACAGTAT
Source organism: Protopterus annectens (assembly GCF_019279795.1). NCBI lineage: Eukaryota > Metazoa > Chordata > Ceratodontiformes > Protopteridae > Protopterus > Protopterus annectens. The sequence continues at coordinate 158,454,631 of NC_056748.1, read as the reverse complement.
CCATACAGATTCTTTCCTACATTAGCTGACAGCTGGCAAAGATTTAATTTTGCAGTATCCTCTGTTTGGTGTGAATCCAGATTGTTTCCTGCTGGTTTTCTCGCAGTGTTTCTCCAGCCTAGATTGTATGAGCTTCATAAAGACTTTGCCAATGATGAAGAGTAGGCTGATGCCGCAGTAGTTCTTGCATTCCCTGTTGTTCCTCTTCTTGTGGATGGGTATGATGATGGTCTTCTGCCTTGTGTCTCAATTAGTGCATAGAGTCAGTGGAGAAGAATATTGGCCTCCAGCCTTGATTGTTTACGCAGTGATCTGATCTGCTGCTGGTACCTTGCCATTTCTCAGTGTTCTGATTACTGATTTCACCTCTTCGACTGGCATTGCATCAGTCATTGGGGGCTCGGGAGATCGATGGGTGGCAGATCAGCCATTGGTCCATGACTTGAGGTGGGTCATGGTTGTAATGCTCTTGAAAGAATTCCCTCTAACATTTCAAGTGTTAACAGGGTGAGTGCACGAATGTCCCAGCTGCTTTTTTGATGTCACTGGTGGATCTGGCCTTCCCACTCAGTCGTTTGTGGGTGCTGTACAGGGTGCAGTAATTGCGTCTGGATGCTGCCTCCTCAAGGACATCTGCCACTTGGCTCCAATATGCTTCCCTTTCTGCTTTCAGCCTCTGGTGAACTTCTCAGTTGAGCTGCTGATGTCTTTCATAGTTGACCAGCTTTGACTGCTGCTGTTCGATTACGAGATCTAGGTACTCATCAGATATCCATGGCTTAGTTTGGCGGTGGATGGGTGGACATATCAAACTCCAGCATGGAATGCACGAAATTGCTATCTCCTTTTCTGCATCATGCATGTTCTTCATTTGGGTGAGTGCTGCAAACCGGTTTAACAGTGTGATCTGGAATTCCTGTTTGTGGGCAAGGGCCATCATTTACTTCCAGACTGTCCTGGCTGGCTGAGGTGACTTGTGCTTTGCATGCCCGAAGCAAAGCTGCACTAAGGAGGTAATGATCAGAGCTGCAGTCAGGTCCTCGCATAGCATCAACATCCTTCAGCGATGATCGGAAGGGAGAGTTGACCAGGGTGTAGTCTAATATGGCAAAGTATTCACCTGATGGGTTTCGTTATGTGAGCTGGTGTTTGCGAGGATGCTGGAAATGGCTATTTCTCACAATGAGATCATTTGATGCAGCAAAGCACAGAAGGTGCAGGCTGTTATCATTCATGTTCCCATGGCCAAATCTACCCATTGTTCCTTCACAACTGGACCTATCCTCACCACAGTGGGTGTTGAAGCCTCCCAAGATCATCTCGGTCCTTGGGATTGAATCCAGCTTGTATTGGAGCTGGTTGTAGAAGTTATCCTTGGCTGGGCCTGGACTTGTCTCAGTTGTTGCATAGATGGACAGAATGTGGGTCTTGATGTTACCAATGATGATAAGCACTGCCAGGGAGGTCAGATATTGGTTGGAAAGCAATTATGCTTCTTGTCATAAACCTAACTCCATCCTGTCACTTCTTGCCTTCAGTGTAGTACAGCGTCATTGTTTCATCGGTTGTTGTTGGCTGGATGATCAATTTCCCAGATCCAGTGAGTTGTAAGACGGTGCAACGATCGAGATTTCGCATTTCGTGAGTTCCTTGGCAATGATTTCCTTTTGGCTAATGTGGTGGCCAATTTGAACTTTCTACCTGGCAATAAGGGTTTCCAATTTTGGTGTAATGAATTTCCTTCGTTCAGTAGCCCACTTCTCACCAGCACCCTGGGTTCCCAATTCTGGCACATCGACTGCTTCGGATGTGGCAGCATGAGCAAATCAGTTTGTTTGAATTTCTATGCGATTTCTTGCCTGGTTTCCCTTGTCTGATTACCATGGTGGGATGACCACCCTCCTGCTTTTGCAGCCGTGCTTGGGACCATCCTTCGCGGAGTTCCTGCATTTAAGGCTCATATGTATGACACAAGCAGAAAGTTTTAAATCAAAGTGGAGAGTGATGAGAAGGGGTGTGTGTGTCAAGAAATAAGTGTATAGGATTTTGGATGCAGGTCCTTAAGAATGATAGTAACCATGAAGAACATTATGTTCATAAAGTAGCAGAAAATATTCTATGAACAAAGCCAATATGGGAATAGAGAAAAAATATTTTACCAATAGGGATGACTGCAAGAGAAGGTAAAAAATAGGCGGGAGGGAGAGATGGAATGCTCCCTCTTATAACAATTTGGCAGATTTTAAAAATTATCTCCTGAGTGTTTTGTCAGAAATGTTGGGGAATCAAATTGTTATGACAATGGAAATTATCCTTTTGAGCTGGAACATATTCTTTGAATTCCCTAGCCATAGTAAGGTGTTGCTAAGTTTAATGTTTCTGTCTGCCAAAAAAAGCAAATTAATTAATTATTTATTTATTTATATTTGTTGACCGGGAGTGTCCGACTGGACGTAGGTCCATTTTCAGCGGAGGCCCGGGGAGAAAAGCTCCACAGTTAAAATAAACAGACAGTAGTTACATTGGATTACATAGCGATTAACAATTTACATAGCAATTACTTACAACATATTTACAGATGAAGAATATAGTACATCAGTAGACAACTAGAATCTTTATCTGTGAAGTACATAACAGACATTAACAAATGTTACAAGAAGAAGTTTGTGCTGTATAATAAGTACTGGATTATGAGCATCTGAGCTTGTTATAATCAAGGTAGTGGTTGGATGGGGAGGGTGATATTAGAGTGGGAGTTGCAAGGGCATAGCCAGCATGTTAGTTTTGAAGTGGGTGCATGATGGTATGGAGGTAATTGTGGGTGGGAGGGAGTTCCATAATTTGGCTATGGTGCAAGAGAATAGTGCTTCACCAGCAGAGTTATTGGCTTTAGTGATCTGCAAGTGATTTTTGTTGCTGGATCTTAGTGGTCTGGTGGTGCGATAGGGTTGGAGTAGATTCTGGAGGGATGGGACATTTAGTGAATGATTTACTAGTTTGTGGGCGAGTGAGAGTTGATACCATTGAAGGAGGTGAGGGAGTTCAAGCCAGCCCAATTCAGCAAGTGAGAGACAGTGGTGACTATGCTAGGATGCTCCTGTGGCGAATTTGGCGATTTTTGTTGTAGCAGGTCTCTAGCTTGTTTAGATCGCATTGCCTTAGGTTGGTATATATTGGACAGGCATAAAGTAGGGTGGAGATAAGGTGGGAATTTGCTATTGAAATCTTTGCTGCTTTGGTGAGAAGTTGCTTATTTCTGTATAGCGCTCCTAGTTTTTTGTGGACTTTTTTTATGGTCAGGGATATGTGAATGTCAAATTTTAGTTTATTGTCTATTTCCACTCCTAGCAATTTGGTGTGTTCAGTTGGGTATATAGTGGTGGTGTCTTTTGCTGTGATGTTAAAGTGAGAGTTGTTTTGAGTATGTTTGGTGGGTTGGAAGATGAGTAGTTTAGTTTTGTTTGGGTTGAGTATTAATTGGGCATCCGATAACCAAGTTTCAACAGAGGAAAAGGCTTCCTGTGTGACTTTTTGCAGTTTGGGTAGGGACTGGGCTGAGCAGATGATGGTTGAGTCATCTGCTTATTGTATGAGTGTGCCACGTTTGGTGGCAGAGGCTAGATTATTGGTGAAAACAGAGAAAGAGTAGGGGTCCAAGGATGGATCCTTGGGGAACCCCTATGGAGACAGTTGGGGAGATATGTCATTCTGCCATACAACGGATTGTTGGCGGTCAGACGGGTAACTCTGAAACTAGTTGGTGATTGATTGTGAGAAGGATAGGTTATTGAGGACAGAGATAGGTTGTTTGTGTGGGACCATGTCAAATGCTTTAGATAGGTCTAGGAAAGTAGCAGAGGAGAGATAGCCATTGTTTTTATGCTGAAGGATAGTGTTAGTAAAGCAGAGTAAGGCAGTGGTGGTGCTATGGTTTGGTCGGAAACCATGCTGAGTATTGGAAAGGAGGTTGTTAGTAAGGAGGTAGTCTGAGACCTGAGAGTGTATGCACCTCTCTAGTATTTTGGAGAGTGGAGAGAGAATAGCTATGGGGCAGTAATTGGTTAGTTCTGTGGAGGGTTTGCCTTTGTGGAGGGGAATTATATGTGATACTTTCCACAGTGTGGGAATGTAACTTTCTGACAGAGATCGGTTAATCAAGATGGATACTGGGTAGGCCAGAGCATCAGCTGCGATTTGCAGGTATTCACTTGGGAGGTTGTCTGCTGCTAATCTGGTGGGTTTAAGTTTAGTTAAGAGTTTTTTTATGTTGGAGGTAGGTGCAGGAGAAAAAGAGAAGGCAGTGGGGAGATTACTAGTTGAAGGTGTGGGTTGGAGGGGAGGGGGGGTTGTGTTGTTTAGCTAGTGATAGTATGGTTTGTGTGAAGTGTGTGTTGAATGAGGTAGCAATTTTTTCTGAGGAGTGAGGGATGTTAGGAGGAGGGGCACTGACTTTACCTGGGTGGAGGATGGAGTTTATGGAGGACCAGAATTGTTTGGGGCTGTGTTGAGAGGAGTCTAGGGCAGAATGGTAGTATTGGAATTTGTCCTGTTTTATTAGCTTTTTGACTCTATTGCGTAGTTCTAGGAATTTCTGTCTAGTTGAGGGGGTTTTGGTTTTGCGCCAGTGCTCCCAGGTTTTATCCCTGTTTTTCATTTCTGACTTAGTGGTTTTCTGTAGCCATGGGGATGGTTGTGCTTTGATTCTGGAAAGTCTTATGGGGGCCATGGTAATTAAGGATGCTCAGGAGGGTAGTATTAAAAAATTCAACTGCGTCATCAGGACTAAGGTACCTTAGAGTATGCCAGTTACATTCTTTGAGGGATGAGATGAATGTGAGTGGGTTAAAGTTTAGTTTTTTACGTATTTGACGGTAGATGACAGGTTTAGCTTGGTATAGGTATTTTTTGAGTAGGAATGTTGGGGAGTGATCACTGAGGCTATCTGATAAGCAGCCTGTTATATATGACTGGGGGCTTTGACTAGTATCCAGTCCAGGGTAGTGTGCTTGCTGGAGTTTTTATTTATCCTGGTTGGCGACTGGACTAGTTGGGTGAAGCCATGAAGGTTTACATGATGGGTTGGATGGTTGCCAGAACAGGATTGCCAGTCAATATTGAAATCACCTAAAATGATCGTTTCTTGGGGGAGATGGTAGGTAGACCAGCTGAGGAGGTTTTTTAGTGGAGGGGTGTTTTGGCCAGGTGGGAAGTAGCATCCAATTATGTTGATGGCTTTGTTTTGGATTATTTTGAGGTTGGTATATATTATTTCTTCATTGCCTATTTCTGGAGCTGATGATTTTAAGATCTGGATGTTTAGATGCTGTTTAAATATTGTAGCTACACCGCCTCCTTTCTTGTTTTGCCGGTCTACTCTTAGTATGCCATAACCTGTAGGAAGTATTTGCTCACTGGTAATGTGAGGTTTTAGCCAGGTTTCTGTCAGGATGACTATATCTGGGGAGTACAAGTCTATGTTGGCATGGAGTTCATGGACTTTGTTGGATATACGTCTAATATTTAGGCGTAGTAGAAGGAAGTCACTTGGCTTTCTATTGGTTGTAATATGGGAGAGGTTGTGGTTTCTAGTCTGATTATGAGGATTGGGGTTGGAGATGGTATGGCCAGGGTTGGGGTGGATATCTCCACTTAGGGCTAGTTTAGATATGCATGAGGTTATTAGTTTTCTCAGTTTATGAATGTGTTTGTTTATAAGGGAAACTTTATGATTGTGCTGTTTGGGTAATAGGTATGGTGGGAGGGTTACTATGTTAAGTTGTAGGGATGCTTTATGTTTGAGTAATATAGTTGGTAGAATATGTGGGGGTGCATAGGGATGTTTCTTGAGTTGGTGGGAGGGGAGCTGAGTGAGGGTGAGACATGAGCGGTGGTGTGAGTAGTAGTACAGTGGTAGTGGTTGAGTGGGGGAATGATGGAGCTTTGGTAGGATGTAAGATATGCAAAGAGAGTGCATGCAGTGAGCATAGGTAAGGTATGCTTGTAAATGTTAGTTGAACAGGTGTGGTGATAGTGGGAAGATGGAGGAGGTAGTGTTGGGTTAGTGCTGTGGTTGACTACTGGAAAGATGGGAGGGGTTCGAAAGTGTAATAAAGGTGGGACCACTGGGGGCGGGAGAGAATAGGGGGCAGGGTGGGGAGCGAAGCGTGTAGATACCCTGTTAGTTGCTCTTATGAGGGGGCTGGAAACAATCAGGTAACAGAGTTAACTGATAAATGAACATATGATAGTGACAAGGGTGGTTGTAGTTTTAAAAATGGTGCCTGCCACAGGTAATATTTATTAACTTTAGGATTGTCTTAAGGTAATAAACAGGGAAGGGGGGGGGGGGAACAAGGGTGTGAGCAGGCAGTTCTTTGTACTGCTGCTAATGAGCCAAAGCAAAGACAAATTTGTGTTTAAGAAACAATCACGATTGACCAAGGACTGCTCTGAAACTGTAAGTCATTTCTTAACCATTTCTCAGGTGGAAAAACAGGATAACCTTGTATCAGTAGGCTACTGTGGTCTCAGTTTAAATTAACAAACACACAGTATTGATCAGTTATGGATACTATTTGCTAATAGAAGGGAATAAGAGAAAGTGGAAGATGAGTGAGTGGGGGGGGGGGGGCTGCTTACAAGCCAAAGCAGAGTGCTCTCCAGGGGAACATGAATATTGGCTCAAACAGGTAGACATACTCAAAGTTAACTTTAGCTGTTTGCAGACAGTTCAGACCCGGACTGCACTTTTCTTATAAGAATGATAAACGTGGTACCGCAGTTGAATACTTAAGAGTGGTGTTAGGTCTAGAAAAAGAGTACAGAGAGGAGTAAGCACTTTGAGATGGTAAAGATATATTAGAAAGATTACAAAAAACAAACTTAGCAAATAGCTACTGTATATGCAGGAAAATGTCTTGAACCAACAATTAGGATATGTAGATACTGAGCCAATTGGAAAAACATCTGTTAGAAAAACCTCAAGACAGTTATGCAGTCACATATAAAAATATAACGAGCAGCACTCTGTCGAGGTTGTCTACTTTGATTCTATCCACCAGTAACAGCACAATTATATAGAAATAATTTAGACACCAGTATGAGCTGTCTACACACAACACAATTACATGAATAACATTAGTGAACAAGTTGCAGCTATGCAAACAGACCATACTATTATACTAAAAACAACTTGGTGCAGACAAAATGCTATCATGGCATAGTAACTTCCAATAATAAAGCACAAAACATATTAGATGTCTAACACAATTCAACATAAACATATACAGTTGTAAAATATACTTGTAAAATACTACAAAATCTAAACCAGCTGTAATTGAAATGAAGTACTGAATATTGTAATGAAGGTAGAAGAACTGTGGAGGTGGTATCCTATCAAGTTACATAAAAGTAAATGGAATTTGTGGAAACATTACATGCAGTGATGTTTAGGGAAATGAAGGAATTGAGCAGTTTGTGTAATGGAGTGAATGATACAGAAAAAATAAACATGTATATACTGCATGACAAGTTACTATTTGTTTTCTTTTGTATTAATGTATGTGTACCTGTGTCACTGTTAAGGCTTAATAAAGATGTTTATAAAAAATGTCCAGAACCAACAACCCTTCCATCCTTGATCAGTTTTATCCTATTGCTATCTTTAACCTGTAGCAGAGGTGTATGAGGGTATATTGTGTAAGCAGATTCAATTCACACCGGAAAGATGCATTCTATTACCTAGACAGCATGGTTTCCATCCTGGGTTTATACCTGCTTTGCTCTTTTTCAAGGTTATTTTTTCTCTCTTCATTAGCGTTACTAATGGTCAACTAACTGGCTTTATCTTGACGGATTTCAAGAGGACCTTTGATTTCAGTGGACCATACTTTCTTTATATAGCAACTATTCTCTCTCCATTTTGGGACAAACTGTTTAGTCTGGCTTCTCTGTCTTTCTCCATGATAGACCTTTTCAAGTTGCGTCAGCAGTTATGTCTTTAATGTCTTACTAAACTTTTGGAACTCTTTAGTGCTTTACATTTGTGCCTGTCCTTTTTGTCTGTAAACTCCCTCCCACAATATTCACACAGTATTGATATAATACTTTAAGCTGATGATTTATTTCCTTGATCCACAAATGAGTTTTTCTCCAAAATCATCTAATAGTAAACCATTATCCGTGACTGACCACCAGAGCAACCCCTTTGTACATTTAAGTAACAGAACATTCCTAGGCATAGTATTTGATTTCCCTCTGTAATCGTACCAAATTTATTTTCTGTAGAGGATAGTCAAAGTTAAAGTGCTGATTCAGGCTAACACACCATGTTCAACATTTAGATCACTGCTGTAGTAGCCTAAGCTCTATGAGTTATACCCTGTCAATGATATGATTGCCAGACAGTTTTCAAAGCTTCAGGCCAACCTTAACTGTTGAGACCTTCTGCAAGCTGATAACGCAAGCATTGGGCTGCATTTTTGAATTCAGAGAGGTACATTTTAACATTTAAAGTAGATTTATAATTGCACTTATCCTACCATCTAAATCATTTTTTTTCGCTTTTTATCTGAAGTTAAAGCTGTTAATTTAAGGCATTTTTATAGTGTGCATTGCTTTTTTCTTCTCTCCTGGGCCTAGGAGATTTCACCCTCCTTATTGCTGTTTTGGTTTTATACTTGAAAGCTTTTGTGTGGAATGCCTCTGTTGTGTGTATACCTGGCCCTAGAAGCTCATCCCAGCCTCATCTTCCTTATACCTTGGCCTAGAAGGCTCTCTCAGTCTCTTCTATTTACCTGACAGAAGAAATTGGGAAGGCCCTCCCCTTAGACTGTGTACTTAGAAATTTCCTTAAAGTTTGTGTGCATTATTCATCATTGCTGGCTTGTCTGCATTTGAATTGCCTCACGATTACTTGTAGCCAGTTGTTAGATTTATTTCTGGTACCTTTTCAGCTGTGGGTAACTAAAGTATGATTTTACATCATGAAGACTGGGACTGCAGTTCTACTGGTAATAGAAAAGTAGCTTGGTCTGTCCAAGTTGGGAAGTACACAGGTAGGGTTAAAGTGAAAATTACTTGCTGTAACTATTTGGTACCTTTTCACTTTTAGCTATCCAAACTGTTTTTTCAGGACTTACTTGGGTGTTGATCTGCACTTGAGAGTTACTTTTGCTGTGCATTTACATTAAGAAGTTCCAGGATCATCCATCTTGTGGCAGAAGGTGCTCATCTTGTCTCTGAGTTGGGAGACACTCCAGGGAGCTTAAAGTGTAGTTATTTATTATCCAGAGGGCATGGGAGTTACTTTTCACCTTTTTCTGTCAGCTATAAATTAGGCGTAATTTTGCAGAGCTGTACATTGCTCAGTGCTAGTTAGCAGCACCCCGTATAGTAACAAACCTAGAAAGCTAGTTCTTTGGAATTTAACCCTTAATACAAAATGCCTAGCACTGCTAGATAATGTCATACAGCACTGAGATCCTAGCACTAACATCTAGTCTTCAACCTAGACACCACTCAGGTGCCCCCTGTAAAACCAAGACCCAAAACCATAATAGTCCAACCCTAATACAGGTCTTGACAACATGGATTTGCAATTTCCTAATGTGTCTGTGGCTAGCTTGGGAGAGATGGAAATCGTGAGACAATGTAGCAGTTGTCTCATGTACTCTTGACAACCTTTTAACCCTTAAAGAAACTAACACAGTATGCAAGAGTTGCACTTAGATAACCATTGGAGGCAAAAATCTCACTTACAAACAAGGTTATCAAAAATGCACACATTACATCTTTCACATGTACCACTCACCACACATACTGACATTAGTATGCTGAGCTCTTAAAAGAAACCGATCCAAACTTCAGAGATCTCGTAAGCCATCAGACTGCAACAGCTACCATCAGCAATCAGTAAAGCACACTCCAAAAGCAACACCTAACACTACACATAAGCCTACACCCAGTGATCCAGCAAGCTCAAAGCTCATAAGGCAAGCAAAAACTAGACCTAGTACTTTTAACGTAGTTACGTAGGGGATTCTATTGTACAACACATAAATACTGTTTTCACCAGTATAGACAAGGAAAAGATGAGTGTTAACTGCCTGTCAGGAATTAGAAGAAGAAAGAATTAGAAGACAGTTTGAGAATTCATTTTGTGCTCGACTTCTGAGAGACTTTGGTTGGCTACAATCACCTGCATTAGAAGCTGAAGTTAAGGTCAAACTTGCAGTATTGTATTTTAGTCTTCTGTTAAGTACAAACTTGCAGTTTTAAAAGTACTGTATTTCATTTTTTCTGTTACCTAATTGTTTTCACAGAATAGTGTGCTGTGTGCCTCTCTGCTATAAGAGGGGGTGGTGGTCTTCTCACATCTTTATCTGATATTTAACTGTTAGCCTAAGGGCTTCCTCGGTACTTTAAGTGCTAGCCACAAAGTTTGAGAATTAATTTTATGCTCATCTTCTGAAAGACTTGGTTGGCTACAATCACCTGCATTAGAAGCTGAAGTTTAGTGCAAACTGCAGTATTGTATTGTAGTCTTCTGTTAAGTACAAACTTGCAGTTTTAAAAGTACTGTATTTCATTTTTTTTCTGTCACCTAATTGTTTCACTGAATAGTGTGCTCTCTTTCTCTGCAGTTAGTTCCCCAAGCATCCTCCCTGTTCTTGTCTTGGTGTGTCTGGAATTGCCCGCCCCTCCTGTAAGTCTGTATTTGAACACTCCTCCTGGGTCCATCTCAGTTGCTCACTTAACCAAGTACAGTGAGATCATATCCTGAGTCTAGTGTACACTCTACTTAATACAGAGAGAAGTTTTGAGAAGGCCCAACCCACTTAGGTTTTTCCTTCCTCTCTCCTTGCACTTTACTAACAAAAAAAAAAAGTTGCACTTTATTCATCTGCTTTTACTGTATTTGTGTTTACTCATAATTTATTTTGCTTTTGCCTCTTCTTAAAAGTACTCAATTTTATTTAATTTGCTGCATTTATTAGTGCTTAATAGTAGCCTGATTAAATTGTAACTGTTATTCGAGTCTTTTGGTTTGCGCACTTCGGCTTCATACCGGTTGTTTTACATTAAGAAGGTATGTGTTCTGCACTGCACTGTTGTGGCAGGACAGGTAGCGCACATCCTTCTAAGCTGGGAATTGCTGATTGACGGCTCAGTGTCTGCTATTCTAAAAGTGTATTAGTTCCGGTTTAAGCACTTGGGCTTCAGGCCAGTTATTCTACATTAAGAAGGTTTATGGTCTGCACTCTTGTGGGAGGAGAGGCTGGATTCTGCCCTTGTGAGCTGGGAATTTCTGGTCACAGGCTTATTGTTCATATGTAGGTAATAGGCTATCTGCCCGAAGGCATTTATAAGCCTAGCCAGAATGTGTTGGCTTTAACCACCCCCTTAGATTTGTTTCCTGTGCCTCTGTCCAGCAGAGCCATTGAAGTGATCTCTGGGGTAAACTTTGTTTCCCATCCAGTCATCAAGGTTTCTCTTGAAGAGCATTAGTGAGGAGTTCTGCCTAATGTAGATTGGAATCTTGTTCTAGAGCATGGGAAGTCTCTGGGACAGGAATCTCTCTCTCCAGCATGTCCTATTTATTGTTGTGATGAGGTTTAGATCCCTGGAACGTGTGGCTCGAGGGGATATGGTTTTCTTTAGGTGGAACATGTCCATCAATTCTGGTTTGACATGGCCTTGTATGTCAGGCAGAGAATCACCTCTGAGTAGGAGGTATGCAACTGAGTACAGCTGAAGTTTCTTCAGTTGAGCTGCATAGGGCATCTGCTTGAGGCCAGCGGTCCTCTTGGTGAAGTACTTCTGTGGTCTTTCCAGTTGTTGCAGGTGTCTTGTAAGGTAAATCCCAAATGGGGCATTGTACTCTATGATGGGTCTGATGAGTGATGCATAGAGTGGCCCAATGACCTCTTTCAATCTGGATGCAAACCCTGTTGTGATTAGGCGGGCCACATAGAAGGATTTTCTAACCACTTTGGCAATGTGAGTATCAAAGGAGAGGTTACTATCTACTTGGGTCCCCAGATACCTTATTACGTCTTCCGTATTTAGGGGGGCTACCACCTATGTGGTAGTTTGTGGGTACTTTGTTTTTTCCAAAGGGGATGACTATGCACTTTTTGACATTTAGCATAAGGCCATGGTTTTGACACCAGATATCTGTCTCAGTGAGACTCTTTTGGAGTATGTCTGTGTCAGCCGGAGGGTCAGTTATAGCCCCTAGTTTGCAGTCATCTGCGAACTTGGTCAACTGTAGTCCTCCTGTGCTTGCGTGTACCTCTGAAAAGTATATGTCGAACAGGAGGGGTCCTAGGACTGATCCCTGGGGATGAGCTTGTCTATAATACCTGAGTGGGGAATGGTGTTGAAGGCCTTTACGAGGTCTAGGTAAGCTGTGTGGACCACCTTTCCCTTGTCTATAGCCTTGGTAACTGTCTCAAAGAAGTCCACCAGATTTAGGAGGCATGATCTGCCTTTAACAAAGCCGAACTGGGTAGGGTCCAGTGTTTGGAGGTTTCCAATGTCTCTGTTAATGAGATCCATAATGATGCACTCCATAGCTTTGCAGACCAAGCTAGTCAGGCTTATAGGGCGATAGTTCCCGGGGTCCGTTGTGGCTCCACCTTTGTGGAGTGGAATAACTGTTGCTGTGTGCCACTCTGCTGCGGGCACGTAGCCTGTGGAGAGGCTGAGTTTAAACAGTGTGTTTAGGTGAGGGGTTAGTTCATCTTTGAGCTCGTGTAGGATGCAGCCTGGGACAGCATCCGGTCCCATAGATGCTGTGTTTTTGGCTTTGGAGAGGGCTGTTTTAACCTGAGTGTCTGTGATTTCAGGGGCACTACATTCTTCTGGTATAGTTATGGGCCATTTTGGGGGTGAGAGGGGGGTGAAGGTTGCACTGAACCTGTCTGCCAGGATGCTGGCTATATCGGTCGGTTCAGTGTATTTTGTGCCATTCTGCACCAACTCCGAGCAGATCTGAGAATTGCCACTTAGATTCTTGACATAGCTAAATAATGCCTTGTGGTTATCTTTGGAGTCCATGGCAATTTTTCTTTCGAAGCTAGACTTGGATGATTTTATGATGGAACGTAGTTTCTTGCTGATACTGATCAGGGATGTCTTCCCTTCTTGGGATTTTACTCTCTTCTGTAATAGTTTCCTCCTTTTGTTGTATAGCTTGTTTATGGCAGGGGTCCACCAGACTGGTTTCCTTTTCTTGGAGGAGTGAGTCTTAGTTTTGTTTGAAATAGTACGATCCATGCATTCTAGTAGGTGCCCATAGAGTGCAATAGTAATGGATTTTGCAGCTTGGACAGCATTATCCTTTAGCATGGGGGCTTTGAAACTTCCCACCTCGGTCTTAAGTAATGTGAAGTTTGCATTTGAAAAGTTTTTCACTGTGGTTTCTTTGACCGGGGCTGGTGGCGGAATGTGGATATCCAGAGTGATTAGTTTATGGTTAGTTAGATTTGGTTAGATCTGACCATAAACAATTCACTTTGGATATCCACATTCCGCCCCGGACAAGGAAACCACAGTGAAAAACTTTTCAAAAGTTACAAAACTAAGACTCACTCCTCCAAGAAAAGGAAACCAGTCTGCTGTCCAAGCTGCAAAATTTTTTACTAATGCATTCTACGGGCACCTACAAGAATGCATGAATTGTGCTACCCTAAGCAAAACCAAGCCTCACTCCTCCAAGAGGAGGAAACCAGTCTGGTGGACCCCTGCCATAAATAAACTGTACAATAGAAGGAGGAAGCTAGTACAGAAAAGAGTAAAATCCCAAGAAGGGAAGATATCCCTGATCAGTATCTGCAAGAAACTACAATCCCTCATAAAATCATCCAACGTGAGCTTCGAAAGAAAAATTGCCAAGGACTCCAAAGAATGACCACAAGGCATTCTTTAGCTATATCAAGAATCCAAGTGGCAATGCTCAGATCTGCTCGGAGTTGGTGCAGAATGGCACAAAATACACAGAACCGACCGATATCGCCAACATCCTGGCAGACAGGTTCAGTGTAAACTTCACCCCCCCTCTCACCCCCAAAAGGGCTCATAACCATACCAGAAGAATGTAGAGCCCCTGAAATCACAGACACTCAGGTTAAAACTGCTCTTTCCAAAGCTGAAACGCCATATCAATGGGGACCGGATGGTGTCCCAGGCTGCGTCCTACATGAGCTCAAAGACTGACTAACCTCTCACCTAAACACACTGTTCAAACTCAGCTTCTCCACAGGCTACGTTACCATAGAGTGGCGCACAGCAACGGTTATCCTGCTCCACAAAGGTGGAGCCACAACAGACCCCAGGTACTATCACCCTATAAGCCAGACTAGCTTGGTCTGCAAGGCTATGGAGCGCATCATCATGGAACTCATTAACATAGACATTGGGAACCTCAAAACACTGGACCCTACCCAGTTCGGCTTTAAGGGCAGATCATGCCTCCTAAACATGGTGGACAACTTTGAGACAGTTACCAAGGCTATAGATGAGGGAAAGGTGGTACACACTGCCTACTTGGACCTGGCAAAGGCCTTCGACACCATTCCCCATTCTGGTATTATAGACAAGCTCACCAAACTGAACATAAACCCCTATGTCACAAGATGGGTTGCCAACTGGCTCACGGACATAACCAACATGGTGAGAGTTGCTGGAGCTAGGTCTGACTTTAAACCAGTTACAAATAGCGTTCCCGAGGGCTCAGTTCTAGGACCCGTCCTGTTTGGCATATACTTCTCAGAGGTACAGGCAAGCCCAGGCGGACTATGGCTAACCATGTTCGCAGATGACTGCAAACTAGGGGCTATAATTGACTCTCCAGCTGACACAGACATCCTCCAAAAGGTTCTTACTGAGATGGATACCTGGTGTCAAAATCATGGCCTCAAACTAAATGCCAAAAAGTGCATAGTTATCCCCTTTGGAAAAAAAGTACCCACAAACTACCACATAGGTGGTAGTCCCCTAAATATGGAAGACATAATAAGGGGTCTGGGGACCCAAGTAGCTAGTAATCTCTCCTTTGATAACCACATTGCCAAAGTGGTTAGAAAATCCTTCTATGTGGCCCACCTAATCACAAAAGGGTTTGCATCCAGATCAAAAGAGGTCATTGTGCCCCTCTACTCATCACTCATCAGACCCATCATAGAGTACAATGCCCCATTTGGGGGATGTACCTTACAAGACACCTGCAACAGCTGGAAAGACCACAGAAGTACCTCACCAAAAGGATCACTGGCCTCAAACAGATGCCCTATGGAGCTCGACCGAAGAAACTCCAGCTGTACTTGGTTGCATACCGCCTACTCAGAGGTAATCTCTGCCTGACATACAAGGCCTTGTCCAACCCAGAATTGATGGACATGCTTCACCTAAAGAAAACCATATCCCCTCGAGCCACACGCTCTAGGGATCTAAACCTCACAACAACAATAAATAGGACATGCTGGAGGGGATAGATTCCTGTCCCAGAGACTTCCCATGCTTTGGAACAAGATTCTAATCTACATTAGGCAGATCTCCTTGCTAACACTCAAGAGAAACCTTGACGAGTGGATGGGAAACAGAAAGTTTACATTGGGGATCACTTCAGTGGTTCTGCTGGACAGAGGCACAGGGAACTAATCTAAGGGGATGGCGAAAGCCAGCACATTCTGGCTAAGCTTATAAATGACTTTGGGCATATAGCCTAGTACCTACCTATGAACCTGTTAGGATCCAGAATATCATGCACGCACTCAGGTCACTGCATCACAGGTACCAATATGATTCTTCATAGTTTATGCGGGTGTAAATGACCTGAGACTTAACTCACTGGACTATATGAAAAGAGACATTATGGATGTATCTGAATGTGTCAGACGGGTGTGTTACTTGCATTGAACAGCATTCTGCCTTCGCCAAGGATAATGCTGCAGTGTGAACGGAAAATGATTTTAATAATTGCCTATGTTTCTTGTGTCACTCCAGGGGGAATCCAGTGTCTATCAGCTTGGGGAGGACATGGATAACAGATCACATTGCTTTGCCAAGTATGGTCTACATCTGTACCCCCTAGGCTTTCAGATATTGAGTAAAACTCTCTCCAACCCCTTACAGCCTTTTTTAGGCAGTGATAAAGTGATGAAACTACCAACATAGCAAAGAAAACCCTCACAGCATCTTTAAGGTGTTTCTGCTCAATGCTTGCAGCCTGAATAAGAAAATCCAGCTATACAAGCTGTCCTCACTCTGGAGAATGAAAATATCTGGGCTGTTACCAAGACTTTGGTTAAAGCTGTAGAAAGTACTCAATAAATGGAAGGCTACAGTGCCTTCCACACATTTATATCAACAGCAGCACAGACAGGGGCTAAAAGTGGACGGGTCACAGTCTGTGTTGCCAGCAAATAAGACATTAGGTTGGTTAAACACGATGATGCGCTGGAGTTCATCCATGTCCAAATCTCTATAGACAAGGTTCCTTACCATTTTCTGGCTTGCTACAGGTCTCCCTCTATGACCCATGGAGCTCACAACTCTTACTTGGACCTACTAAAGGTGCTCATGGTCCAACCAAATACCCTATTCATGGGCGACTTTACCCCTCTGTTGACTGGGAAATGGTATGCACTGCCTTTATGTCAGAGGCACGTTTCCTGGACTTCATCAACACAAACACCCTGGACCAGACTGTGCACTCTCCAACCAGAGGATCAAACATATTGGACCTAGTACTCATCAACATGGGAGCACATTGCAACACCCCCCCCCCACCCCGTGTCTCATAATCTCATGCTAATTAGGGAAGTTGGACCACAAAGCTGTCTCCCTCTAAATAAAATTCAACCCGAAAAAAACAGCTAAACTCATAACAGGAACTAAAGCAAACTGCATCCTGTTAAGTGAGTTTGTCAAAATCATGGCTCCCCAAACCCCAAGAACATGGCTACCTATGCAGAATTATTTACAGAAACCTTGGACAAGCATGTGAATGGCTGGATTGAGGCTGCTGTACCTGCCTGAAGTAAGCCTAGATCTAACACCAAAAAGAAACCACACTGTTAGAATTCTTACCTTAAGAGGCTATATAAAAAAAAAAAGTCATGGCTAAAATCAGAAAAAGAAACACTCATAGAGACAAGAGCTGTCTGATTCAACTAAATAAGAGAAGAAGTGGTCTGATAAAGTCCAACAAAGCCAATTACCAGGTTAGGATAGTCTCCCAGGCTAAGGACAATCAAAAGACTTTCTTTAGCTATGTCAGGAATCTTAAAGTTAATACTCAACAATGTGCTGAAACTGGCTGCCAGTAGATGGCACATTCATCAGTAACCAGGGTGACACAATAAATCTACTGGCTGGTAAATTTAGCTCTGACTTCACCCTTTGCACTATATCCTGTGAAATCTCTTAACACTAAAGCTACAAATTACTACAGTACTCAACTTTCCTCACTTGTCTAGAGAAAAACAGGATGTTAAGTTGTCAATCTCGCCTTCATTCTTGCTGGATGGGTTAGGAGCCGATCCTCTGCTCCGACTCGGCCACTTACTAAAGCTCGAGAGCTTATTTTACCGGCTCGAGGCAACCCTATATCCCATGATGCTAGGCAATAACTCCCCAGATCTCGTTTGCCGCTTTCGCTTGCGAGGTGCGTTTTTTTACCGGCTCCTGGTAAGTCTTAGATAGAGTGTTCAGTCACCCCTTTTGAGTAAAATTTTTCTACCTAGTTATTTCTTTCAATAGTTTAGTAACTACCCTTAACTTTATTACTTTTTTATACCTTCCCTTTTTATCCCTTATATCCCTCCCCTCCACTTTTAGGTTAGGCCTTAAGCCTGCCCCTTTCCTGTTTTTTCTTAGGGATCCTGTGGAGTGTTTGGGTGTGTCAGTCTCCCTATTAACATTTTATTGTTAATTTATAATTTTTCGAGTGTGTGTGTTTTCTGTTACTTTTGTGTAACCCTCGACACTGTTATGTCCAAGGAACCTAAAGAAGCTAAGGTCTCAGGCTTTAAAAAGTGTGACTCGTGCTGTCAGAAAATGTCTCTGACAGACGGTCACACTTCTTGTGTTTACTGCCTGGGACCCCTGCACCTGCAGGACTCTTGTTCAGTATGTCATGCATTCAGTCCAAGAGTCCTGCAGGAGCGCAGGAATAAACTGATACTTAGGGGCTTGTTAAAGCCCGAGGGCTCCCCGACTAAGTCTGCATCGGGGAGGCCCTCGAAACCTGCAAAACCGTTGGCTCCAAGTACTAAGCCTTTGGCTGCTGGCTCCTTGTCTGTGCCTAGATCGGCTCCGGCTGGAGCCGATCCCTTTGAGTCACAAGTTCTGGTCTCGGCACCACTCTGTGCCGATACCTCTGAGCCCATGCTTGCGCTGTTGGCTCCGGCTGGAGCCGACGTGTCTTTGGCTCCACTTGCTACATCTAAGAAGAGGTCAAGATCCCCTTCATTGGAGTCCATCCATTCGGCTCCGAGGTCACCCTTGCTCTTGGAGCGGAGCCATCGGAGCCGATCTTCTCAGTCATCCAGACTTTCAGATCGCGACCTTGAGAGAGTGGTAAGTAGGCTGTTAAAGTCTCAGGCATTGGCCCAGATGATCTCTAGCCCGTCTCATCAGACGGTGGCTATTTCGACTACACCTAATTTTCCTCCTTTGACTCTCCCTCAGAGTTTGGAGCCGGAGCTCCTGTGAGCCGTGACCGTTGCGGCGTCGGAGCCGTTACCTCCCCCTTCGGCTCCTTCGTCTTCCGCTCCGATCTCCTTTGCGATACCTTCATTGGAGGGATCCGGGCGCCTGATCTCTCTCGTCTGCTCCGAGGGGGCGAGTGGCATCTGACCATTGTCCGACCCCGTTCTCCCTCTCGGAGCGTCGGCGCTGGTGAGCTCGGCCCCGACATCGGCCTCGGAGCCTTCCCTGTCGGTGCGGCCTGGGATTCCTACCTCTTCGGAGCGGGGGCCCTCTGGCCTTTCTGATAGGGGAGCCTTCGAGGTGATGAGGAGCGTACCAGCCCCAGGGCTTAGTCAACGGTCAGCTCCATCAGCTCCTCCCACTACAGTGCCTGCTGATGTCTCTTCTCACTCTCTTGCTCCCGGACCCAGAGATCCAATGCCTCAGGTTTCCCCACTGGGAATTTCTTCCTCTTCCGAGGCTTCTCCTGACCTGTCAGCGGAGCCTCCATGTAAGAGGACATGTAAGAGGAAGCATGTGGACTCCCCTGAGTCTATTACATCTGACACCGACTTGGATGAGTCTGAGGGATCCCCAAAGTCCCCCACTGAGGATGTTTCTTTCTCAGACATCCTGGAAATCCTGAAGCAGAGGGGGAACTGGTCTTCCCTTAATCCTTCCGAGGACGAGTCGGTGTACCTGGAGGCGTTCGGTTCTCGACCCTCCACCTCCTGGGTGTCTCCGCCTTTCGACCCCCCCCCCCCCTTATGGAAGTAGTGGCTCGGAAGGCGTGGTCGGCCCCAGATTTGGTGGAACCCACCCCTCGGAGGTCATCTAAATTCATTACAGCACCAGTCGACAAGCAATTCCTGACAAAAGGTGTACCGGCGGATGCCATGGTGGTGGCTGCAGCCACCAAGAAGGAGCTAGCTGATCCTTCAGTACCTGTCCATCCTCCTAATAAGGATTCTAGGACCATGGATAGGTATGGTAAGCGGATGTTTTCTTCAGCGACCTTTGCCATGCGGTCGTTGAATTACCTGTGTCACTTCACCCGCCTTCAGAGAGATATTCTCAAAGAGTTGGGAGAAGTCTTACAGGATCCATCAGCTGCTGGGTCCCAGGATAAAATAAACTCACAGCTTGGAACCCTGAACTCGATTGTTAACTCCTCCATGCGTCTGATTTCATATGCAGCTGATGGAGCGAGTAGGGCCGCAGGCACAGGAGTGGCCTTAAGGCGTCACACCTGGATGCGGCTGTGTAATTTCGCGGACCCTTTCAAGGCGTCCTTCACAAATTCCCCTTTTGATGGTTCGGCTTTGTTCGGACCTCAAGTGAAAGACACCTTGACCAGATGCGAGTAAGATGGCAAGACTCTTTCTGCCGTAGGAGTCCGTTTCTCCACCCCTTAAAGACCATACCCTAAGGGTCAGAAGGGTGGAAAAATGTGGTTCCGCAAATCTCAAGGAGTCACGTCTGACACAAGAGGTCAGTTTACCCCCAGAGGCAGAGGGGGGTAACAACAACAGACGCCGCCCTAGGGGCAGAGGGGGTCCGCAAAACCATGGTAGCAGGGAGCCTCTCTCTGACAAACCCTTCCAGCATCCCTGAGATGTAGCCCAATTGTCCACCTTCAGAGGCAGTCAGGGGAAGATTGTCACTGTACCCAATAGCCTGGCTTTCCCTTACTCAAGACAAATGGGTACAGTCGATCATATCCAAGGGTTACAAAATTCCCTTTATCCAAACCCCAATTCAACAAAAGGGAACCCTTCCAGATGTTCCACCCTGTCTAAGGGAACTAGCAGTATCAGAAATATCAAAACTGCTAGCAAAAAGAGCCATCCAGCCAGTCCCAGCAGACCAACTAGGATCCGGAATCTACTCAAGGTTCTTTTTAGTACCGAAAAAGACAGGGGACTGGAGACCAATATTAGATCTCAGCAAACTGAACAAGTTTGTAAAGAAAACAAGATTCCGGATGGTCACGCTACAGTCCATTCTGCCCTTTCTGGGCAAGGACAATTGGATGTGCTCCGTGAACCTTCAGGATGCTTACTATCACATCAAAATTCACAGGTGCTGCAGAAGGTTTCTCCGGTTTCGGCTGGGGGCCAGTCACTACCAATTCAGAGCCCTGCCCTTTGGTCTCACTACAGCCCCCAGAGTGTTCACCAAATGTATGGCAGCGGTTACGGCTCACCTGAGATGGCAAGGATTCCAGGTGTTTCCATATCTAGACTGGCTCCTCACTGCCACCACCAGGCATCAAGTTCTCCAAGCCACAGCTTACACCATTCACATTTGCAGAGTGCTAGGAATCTCTATAAATTTAGAAAAGTCTGCCTTGTCGCCTTGTCAGTCTATTACCTTTATAGGCGCCAACTTGAACACCGTACAACTTTCAGCAAAGTTAACAGACCAAAGAGTCTTAGATATTCAAAACCATGTCCAAGTTCTTCTTCAGAGCGACAAAATTCAGGCCAGGTATGTCCTGAAAGTATTGGGTCTTATGGCGGCCTCCATAACACTTCTTCCCCTTGCACGTTTTCGCATGCGTCTTCTACAGTGGATGCTGTTCACCCAATGGTCTTTACAGCAACTCCCCATGAACCACAAGATCATGATAACTCAAACTTGCAAAAGTCATCTGTCCTGGTGGATATTGTCCCCTCAAGTCCATCAGGGCAGACCTCTTGTTCCTCCTCCCCCGGTCGCCCCGGTGACATCGGACGTCTCCCTGATCGGGTGGGGGCATTTTCAGGGCAAGATGGTCCATGGCACTTGGCAACCTTTCGAGCGCCACCTGCACATAAATGTCCTAGAGATGAGAGCAGTGCTTTTAACGTTGCAAGCCCTCCACGACTCTCTTCCCCTAGGAACTATTGCAATTCAAACGGACAATATGTCCGTACTGTGGTACATCAACAAGCAAGGCGGAACCAAGTCCTATCCCCTGTGTCGAGAGGCATTCAGACTTTGGCAATAGGCGATCTCCTCTCAGCGGTTTCTGATAGCAACGCATATCCCCGGGAAGTCCAACTTCATAGCAGACAGGTTGAGCAGAGCCATACTCATGCTGCACGAGTGGTCTCTCAAACAATCGGAAGCAGAAGAGATTTTTCAGAAGTGGGGTCTTCCTTGCTGCGATCTTTTTGCTACACCCCAAAACAGCAAATTCCCCGACTTCTTCACCCTCTTCCCCCTTCTAGGCCATCCCCTCAGAGACGCTCTAGTCCAAGATTGGCCTCGGGGACTTCTCTACACCTTTCCAACGTTTCCTCTAATTCCACAAGTAATTCAGAAAGCAACCGCCTTGAGAGCCAAGTTGATTCTCATTGCCCCTTATTGGCCTCGACAGATATGGTTTCCGTTCCTACATCATTATCTTTTGGTGCAGCCTTGGCATCTGGACCCAGCTCCAGATCTGTTGACCCATCAGTCGGGGCAGTTGCACCAATCCCTACATTCTCTCAACCTCACTGATTGGTTGCTCCACTTCCGTCCTTAGCCAGGCTTCCTATGATTTCT
Organism: Protopterus annectens; assembly: GCF_019279795.1. Lineage (NCBI taxonomy): Eukaryota > Metazoa > Chordata > Ceratodontiformes > Protopteridae > Protopterus > Protopterus annectens. The sequence continues at coordinate 158,432,401 of NC_056748.1, read as the reverse complement.
AATCCCGTCCGGGATATCATAGTAGCTTCCCTTAAATCTTCCACCAGAAAGATTTACACTAGTAAATGGAAACGTTTCTTCTTCTGGGCAAAGGCAAGGAATTTAGATCCTTTTACTGCCCCAATTCATTCAGTCTTAGACTTCCTAGCCGAAATTTTTCATTCAGGGTCTTCTGCCTCTACAGTAAAGGTTCAGTTGGCAGCCATATCGAATTTTCATACAGGCTTATCGGACCACAATATCATGTCCAATAAGCTTTCCAAAGCCTTCCTTAAAGGTGTATATTTACCTAGGCCTCCGATCAAAGATCCTCCACTTCAGTGGGATCTTAATTTAGTCTTAACATCCTTAATTCTCCCCCCTTTGAACCTGCAGACTCCTGTTCATTGAAATTTCTTTCATGGAAGACACTTTTCCTAGTCGCCATTACTTTTGCTAGGAGAGTATCAGAGCTTCACACCCTCTGCATTCGTCCTCCCTACTTAATCTTCCACAAAGACAGAGTTTCTCTAAGGACTAATCCATCCTTCTTACCCAAGGTGGCTTTGCACACAAATTTGAATCAATCAATTGATCTCCCAGTTTTTTCCCCAAACTATACCAATAGAGCGGAGCAAAAGCTACATTTTCTAGATGTTCACCGCCAGCTCTGGTACTATCTGGATAGAACTAAACAAATAAGGAAATCTGTTCAACTGTTTTTATTGTATGCAGAAAATAAGAAAGGCCTTTCTGTTTCCAAGGTAACCCTATCTAGATGGCTGTCTTCTGTGATTACATCTATTTATCAACTCAGAGGCAGGGAATTATCTTCTAAGCCAAAAGCCCATTCAGCTAGAGCACTAGCCACATCTACAGCTTTTCAAGCTAGACTACCAATAGACACTATCTGTGCGGCAGCCACATGGGCCTCTCCTCATACCTTTGTTTCGTATTACAAATTGGACATGGCCTCCAGGGACAGAGCAACATTTGGTTCCACCATTCTTAAGAGTCTGTTCCAATAAGCCACCCAGGATGAAGGTGCTAGGGACGCGGTCCCATCCAGCAAGAATGAAGGCGAGATTGACAACTTAACATTGAGAAGTTATGTACCTACCATAACGTTCCATGTTAGTTGTCTTCTCTCGCCTTCTTTCTTGCATCCCACCCACCATCCCCCTAGTCTGGACAGACCGAGAAGATCTTCCCTTCTTTGAAGGGTCCTTTTATTCCTTTGTTCACTATCTAGGTATCCTAGGATATATATATAGTGTAAATAATTATCTTTGGAGGTTTTTATTCCTCTTCCTCCTCCTTCCAGTTGGAGGATTTTGTTTTATTGACCTATGCTAGGTTTTTCAGCTTCCAAACGAGATCTGGGGAGTTATTGCCTAGCATCATGGGATATAGGGTTTCCTCAAGCTGGTAAAATAAGCTCTCGAGCTTTAGTAAGTGGCCGAGTCGGAGCAGAGGATCGGCTCCAAACCCATCCAGCAAGAAAGAAGGCGAGAGAAGACAACTAACATGGAACGTTATGGTAGGTACATAACTTTTCATTTTAGTACTTATTAAATGAGCACCTATCCAGGCATGTCTAAGGGTCAGCTCCCGGTGTTTTCTCCTGTCTACCTGATGAATCTGGGCATCTTGGGGCAATGCAGCAATTGCCTCGTACACAGACAACCCTCTCCTCCTACCACCCAACACTACAACCTATGAGAGATGCACTTATATAGCCAAACTGGAAGCAGAGCTCTCTTCCCCCAAGACTGGACTAGACAGTCAAGAGGAGAGGGTAAACACTTGCACCACACCACACTCATCACATAGTCCCTCAAAACCTACACCACCAAAACACACACACACACAAACACAAAACATACACCTACATTCACGGAGGCTCTCAATAAAAATCTGCCCAAGCAACAGGGACCTCCAAAGCAGAAACACAAGCAACCTCCACCCCTCCCAACACAACCCAAATGGCACATAGTCCACAAACTCTGCCACTCAGCCACAGCCCATAAGACATAACAACATACCCAACCCTCTAGTCATAGGTGACTGTATAGTCAGGCACACTGATGTTCCACTCACCAGCCTAAACAAGGAGAAAGTTACTGTCAGCTACCTGTTGAGTACCAGGATCCGCCACAGAACGCACGCACTCAGGTCACTCCACAACAAGTATAAATATGACTCTGTCATTGTCCATGTTGGTGTGAATGACCTGAGAAGTACCTCCCTGGACTACATGTAAAGAGACGTGGAGGAGCTGTCCGATCTTGTAGCCCAGTCAGGTATGACCCTAGCCCTGAGTAAGCATCATGCCATCACCCAGAATGATACCACAGTACAAGGACAAAACGATTGACTTCAACAATTGGCTAAGCTACTGGTGTCATTCTAAGGGGATCCAGTATCTGTCTGGCTGGGATGACATGATCGACAGACCACGATGCTTTGCCAGAGATGTCTGCACCTGTCGCCCTTGGGATTCCGGATACTGGCTAAGGCTCTTGCCACCTCTATAGTGCCTTTTGTAATGACAAATTCACCACCGTAACAGGTACAAGCAAGCAAAATCTGAGGGTAATGCTACTCAGTGCTAGAAGTCAAAACCTCAAAATGCACTCTCTCGAGGCACTCCTTAAAATGGAGAACATCGACATCTGAACAATGACTGAGACCTGGTTCAAGGCTCCAGAGAGCACCCCTGCATTACCAGACTATAATTCATACCACACCTTTCGGCCACCTAACCTAGACCGAATCATTGAAGGCAGAGCCTTGTCCATATTCATTAAGGATATCTACACCTCCAGACTAGTTGCTCAGCATAATGCATCTGAGATTATCCAAGTGCAACTAACTCTGGGCAAGACCTCAATTCAAATTGTAGCTTGCTACAGATCCCCCACCATGCCCCAGGATTCCCACTCCTCATTTCGTGATACACTGGAAAATATTAGGGTACAACCTAACACCCTAATAATGGGCGATTTCAACTACTCCACCATTAACTGGGAAAACTACTCATGTACCAACTCTTTTGCTCAATGTTTTCTGGAATTCATAAATTCCAATGCCTTGTATCCGCTTATCCACACCCCCACCAAGGGCAGCAATATCCTAGACCTGGTCATTACCAATATGGGCAACCGGTGTTCCACACCAGAGGTCAATTCCTCGTTGGTCAGATCTGACCACAAGCTAATCACCCTCGACATCCACATCCTGCCCTCACCCCCACCCCCCATTAGGGAAACCACCATAAAAAATTTCGCCAAAGTCAACTTCACGCTTCTTAAGATGGAAATGGCAAACTACACGACACCCATGCAGACAAACAATAGAGGTACAACTACTGAATCCTACACAAAAATCACTTTATAAGCACTTAAACGAGTACATGGATTGTGCAATCCCTAACAGAACCAAGATGCTATCCCCCCAAAAAAGAAGCCAATCTTGTGGTGGTCTGCCATAAACAAACTCTACACTCAGATCTGCTCTGAGTTACAGCACAATGGCACTAAATATACAGAACCAACTGATATTGCCAACATCCTGGCAGATAGGTTCAGTGCTAACTTTATCCCCCTCTCACCCCCTAGAGGGCCCATCTCTATACAGGAAGAATGCAAAGTTCCTGTAATCACGGCTGCACAGGTAAAAACCCCACTCTCCAAAGCCAAGAACACAGCATCCATGGGACCTGACAACATCCCAGGCTGCGTTCTACATGAACTACAGAACAAACTGGCACCCCACCTAAGTACCATGTTCAATCATAGCCTCACCTCAGGCTTTGTGCCCACTGAATGTTGCACAGCGATGGTTCTCCCACTCCACAAAATGGGTGCCACCACGGACCCCGGTAACTACTGCCCCATTAGCCTGATGAGCCTGGTGTGCAAGGCTATGGAACGTTATCATCATGGAACTTATAAACCATGACATTGGTAATCTCCAAACTCTGGACCCCACCCACCTGATAGATGACTTTGAAGCAGTCACCAAAGCCGTAGATGAGGGTAAGGTGGTTCACACAGCCTATGTAGATCTCGCCAAGGCTTTCGACACCATCCCCCACTCTGGAATTATAGATAAACTCACTAAACTAGGTATAAATCCCTATAATACAAGATGGGTCATCAACTGGCTCACTGACAGAACTCACACTGTGAAAGTAGCAGACTCCAAATCCGACTTCAGACCAGTGACAAGTGGAGTACCACAGGGGGTTCAGTCCTGGGTCCTCTCCTGTTTGGTATCTACTTCTCAGAAGTACAGGCTAACACAGAAGGTCTTTGGCTTACGAAGTTCGCACATGACTGCAAACTAGGAGCCATAATCGAAACTCCTAACGATGTGGACATCCTACAAAAGGGCCTCACTGAGACAGCTGCCTGGTGTTAAAGCCATGGCCTCAAGCTCATTGCCAAAAAGTGCATTATCATCCCTTTTGGTAAACACACTGTACCCATGAACTATCACATAGGCGGTAGTCTATTTAACACCGAAAGTGTGATAAGAGACCTTGGGACACAGGTGGACAGTAATCTCTCCTTTGACAGTCATATCACCACAGTAGTTAGGAAATCCTTCTACGTGGCACACATCATCACAAAATGTTTCTCATCCAGTGAAAAAGAGGTCATTGTTCCCCTTTGCTAGTCATTCATTAGACCCATTATAGAGTACAATGCCCCTTTTGGTATGTACCACACAAGACATCTAAAACAACTAGAAAGACCACAGCAATACCTCACAAAGACTATTACCAGCGTCAAACATATGCCCTACGCAGACCATCTCAAAAAAACTCCAGCTTTACTCTGTTGCATATCGCCTACTTAGAGGTGATCTCTGCCTAGCATACAAAACTGTGTCAAACCCAGAGCTGTTGGAATGCTCCACTTAAAGAAATCACAATCCCTCCAATGTACACACTCTAGGGACCTAAACCTTGTTACCACAATAAACAGAACATGCTGAAGGGACAGATTCCTGTCCCAGAGACTTCCCATACTCTGAAGCAAACTGTCTATCTCTATCAAACAAAGCTCCTCATTAGCACTCTTCAAGAAAAATCTTGATGATTGGTTGGGAGATAGGAAATTCATCCCACGGATCACTTCTGTGGCTCCCCTCAACAAGGGCACAGGTAAATAATTTTCTTGGGTGACGAAAGCCAGAGTACCTTTTTGGCTAGGCTTATATAGTTCCTAGGGCCAATAGCCTAGTACCTACCTATGAACATATCACCCCCCCCCCAAGTATCAAGAGGGAGTAGGTCCTGGAGGTGCTCACTAAGGCCAAAACACTGCTTTAGTGGGCCCAGACAATATCCCTGGTTGCCTCCTAAATATCCAAACACATGATCTAGCAGGACCACTTGAGGCACTCAATTACAGCCTCAAGACAGGTTAGGTGCCAGGTAAATGGAGAGCCACAATGGTCATCCCTCTTCATAAGGGTGGGCCATCAACTGAACCTGGGAACTATAGATCCCATCAATTTGATAATTTGCTCTATGGATTTGCATATTAGACTTGTCATGGAAATTATCAACAAGGAGATTGGCAACCTACAGACACTGGACCTATCCCAGCTTGGCTTTGGTAAGGAATGCTTGAGGCGAAGCTGAAACCAACGAGGTATATCCAAGCCGTTTATTGATTATTCATAAATGTTTGCTTCGGCTGCTTTGTGTGTAATTCAATAAACGGCTTGGATATACCTCGTTGGTTTCAGCTTTGCCTCAAACACACTTTTTGTGTTTTAGTGGTATATTTATTGAGTGCTTTTTCCACTTTTTAGTTTTGTTAAGGAATGATCTTTCCTACTTAATCTTGTAGACCTCTTCAAGATGGTCACTGTGGGTATGAATAAGGGGAAAATGGTGTATGCTGCCTACCATGAAGTGGCCAAGACGTTTGATACAGTTCCTCTTTCATGTATTGTTGACAGTTCTCCGATTTAGGCATAAATCCAGACATAACTTGTAAAATTGTCAGCTGGCTCACAGAGAGGACCCAGGACATCAGGATCGGTGAAGTCATAATCACCAAGAGGCGGGTCGTCAGCGGGTCGTTAGCAGAGGAACCCCAGGGCTTTGTGTTGGGCCTGCTCCTGTATGGTGTCTGCTTCTCTGAAATCAAAACTAATGTTAAAGGCAAACACAATGAGTGATCTCTGTGCCAAAACCAATAAACTGATAAATAAAAGAAAGGCACAGTGAATCCAGCAGTTGTATTTTCAAGTCTTTAATCCACACCAACCACGGAAGGTAAAAAAACAACTCCGCACAAAATAACGCCACAACAAGTATACTTACGTTTTTGTCAATGAACTTCCTCAGAATAAAATGACCCTAACAAGTCCATCCTATATACACATGTGTTGTTAAAGAGTTCTATCCTATATATATAAAACTTTGAAAATTTGTTCGAAAAAGAACTAAGGGAGAAACTTAAATATAATAAAGTGAATTCAAATCTTTCTAATGAAAAACTGGATGTTTAAGCATTATGTAAAGAAAACAGAAACCTTAGGATAATGAAGCCTGAGGGGTGGTGTGGTTTTGATGGACCAGATTGCTTATGAAGCTAAAATGTTTGAAATGCTTAATGATAACACTTATGAGAGGGTATCCGTGAATGAATTCAACATAACACACAGGAAACTCGCTGTATGTTTGAACGATTTGGTATTAGAGGGACTTTTAATTATTTGCATGTTGAGAAACCTAAAGTTCCCTCCATTTTTGGTATACCCAAGGTCCACAAAAATCACAGAGACCCACCTTTAAGAGCTATCGTCTCGGCTGACGGGTTCCTTAACAGCTCCTTTAGCAAAGTATAGAGACATCCATTTGAAACAAATAGTGATGGACCATCCCAACATTTTAAAAGATTCATGGGATTTTTTAAGTCATTTAGACAATACTAAACAAGAGAACACTTCACTTTTTATAACTTTGGATGTGATGGATCTGTTTACATGTATTCCTCACGACACAGGTTTAGCTTGGTTTGAGGAATTTCTTGAAAGTAAAAACACTATCTCTAAAGTATTTTGCACGTGTTTAGTACTCCTGTATTTAATTTTGAAGAAAAATTTTATGTATTTTCAGGGTGAGTATTACAGGCAATTAAAAGGAGTGGCAATGGGTGCACATTGTGCACCCAGATATCCTAACATTATTTATATTGGGAGAACAGGTTTGTTTTCAATTCTGATTTCCAACAGTGTTGGAATTACTATGGACGTTTTTTAGACGACGTGTCTTTTTTGGAACAGCAGTGTTGAAAAAATTTGAGAATTTTATGAATTCATTTCATGTACAACTGAATTTTTAAAGTTTACTTACAATGTTGATTATAGTGAGCTTTGTTTTTTAGATGTGAATATTCAGAGACCCAATACGGGTTTTAAATCTAAAATTTATAGGAAAGGAACTTTTTGTAACACATACTTGCACTACACCAGCTCCCACCTGCCATATCAAAAGAAGGCGATTGTAAAAGGACAGTTGGTGAGAGCAAGTAGAATGACCTCGGATGAGCATGATTTTAAACAAGAATATGAATTTATCACAAACATGTTCAAGGAAAGAGGTTAGCCAGTGGATCTTCTACAAAATGTTATTGGTGAAGTGAGTAATGCAAGGATAACTAGATTTTCACCCATTTTAGGAAATACCAGTGATGTAGCAGGTACAGTGAATATAAATAAAGAGAACCAACTAACTAGTAAACAGTACCAGTCAGCCTTGACCATTGCATATGATGGGGAGTTTTATCTGGTTAGGAATATTATAAATGAAGAATGGAATAAATTTGCCAGTTTAACAGACAAAGTTGAATTTTGAATAACCCTTTAGATTGGTATATAGAAAAGGACGAAATATCAAGAACATTATAGAGGGAGCTAACTATGGCTCACATAACACTAACAAAAGAGGGACATGTAAGTGTGGAAACTGTCCTTATTGTAGCAGTGTAAAGGAAGGTGATAAACTATTCTTGAAAAGTAAAGGTAGATTTATTACCACAAAGGGTTTTGCAAATTGTAACACCAGTGGTGTAGTATATACTGCAGTATGTGAAGCATGTGACTCCTATATTGGTAAAACTGAAAGAAAATTGAAGCAAACGGTATATGAGCATAATTACGACATGAGGAAAGGAAATGTTAATAATGCCGTATACAAACACGCATTAGTATGTGATCAAGTGAAATTTCAGTTTTTTGTTATAGAAGTGGTCCCTTTAGGCCCTAGGGGAGGACCATGGGAAGCTCGTTTGGAATGCAAGGAGTTATATTGGCAACTAATTTTAGATGCTAGTAGTCCCCCTGGTCTAAACAAAATGGTTTCTTTAAAATCTGTTCTGAAATTAAGATCTGCAAAATTATAATATATTTTAAACATTTTAATTTCATACTTAGAGTAATATATTAGTATGAAATTCTGACTGATTTGGGATACCAGATGAATTTGGCTAATTCCTTATTAATGGTTGCTAAGAAAGACTTGGAGACTATCTGATCCAAGGCACTAAATTGAAAGAGAAGTCTAGGCAGTGTATTCATCTTTATTATCCCAGATTTAGATAGAAGAGATAAATTCATTAGTTTCCATCTGTGTAAATCCTTTAGTATTTTTGACCAAGTTTTAAGCATGTTGTTTTGGAACATAGATAGTTGATTATGGACAAAATGAACTCCAAGATACTTAGTGTCAAAGGTCGTCTGAAAGTGAGAATCAGGGAAGTAGTTAGGTTTGTGACCCATAGGGTTTATAGGGAAGATGTGTGATTTCTTAAAGTTAATCTGGTAATCTGACGCCTTAGAAAACATGTTAATAGAGTTGACTATTTTGGCGAGATCAGTATTAGGAAATTGAAAATAAAGGTTTAGATCGTCTGCAAAGGCCAACGGTAAAATTTTTGTGTTTAGGACTTTAGGAATTGTATGGAAGGTATTTTGAGCGGTAAACAGAAAGAACGGTTCTATAAATATGTTGAAAAGAAAAGGGGATAAGGGACAACCTTGTCTTGTGCCATTTGTGATCTTTAAGGGTTTGGATAGATTTTTGTTGATCCATAGATGGGTGTATGTGTTAGGATCTACCCGACTACATCGACAGTTCACAACACCGACAACGAGTCAGAAGATCAACAAGTCAGAAGACCGACGGAGGAAAACACCGACGCTGAGAACACTGAGATGGGGAAAGGATGTGTAAGTATGCGGTAGTGACGGACGTTAGGGTGCGAGTAAGGTAAGTGTGCGATGTTGACTGTCTGTAGGGATAGGGGTGGGATAAGTGAGTTAGGGATAGGGAGTGGGTTAGGTAAGGGTGCGAGTAAGGTAAGTGTGCGATGTTGACGGTCTGTAGGGATAGGGGTGGGATAAGTGAGTTAGGGTTAGGGCGCGGGTTAGCTAAGGGTGCAGTAGTGATATTTTGTGGGTTAGGGGCGGGTTAAGTGAGTTAGGGTTAGGGCGCGGGTTAGGTGAGTGTGCGATAGTGACGGACCTTAGGGTTAGGGTTTCGGTTAGGGTTGTAGATAGTTGTGTATGTAAGGGTTAGTGTTGGTTTGTAAGGATTTTGGTGTGCTTGTGTTGTGTGTGTGGGTTTTGGACAGGGGATTTGTTTTGTTTGTTGTGATGTGTCGAGTGTATGGGGTGTCGTGTTTGTGAACTGTCGATTATGTGGTGTCGGTGTTATGAACTGTCGATGTAGTCAGGTAGATCCATGTGTTATTATATAGAACTTAAATCATATCGGAGAAGGCGCTAGGAATGCTGACATGGGTCATGGTTTGGAATAGAAAATTCCAATTAACCCTGTCAAAGGCTTTAGACGCATCTAGAATTAATGCATATATCTGTTTTTTCTCCTTTTTGGTGAGATGAATTAGAGAGTCTAATTTTAGTGTATTATCCCATGAATGTCTACAAGACATAAAGCCAGCCTGCTCCATGGAGATTAGAGGGGGCATAACTTTCTTCAATCTTTTTGCCAAAAGAGATGCCAATATCTTAATATCAATATTTATTAATGAGATGGGACGGTAGTTATGGGGATCAGTTTTGTCTTTATCATTTTTCAAGATTAGAATAGTTTTCGAGGTATTCCAGTGTAAATCCGATATACCGTTTTTTATTAAATGGTTGAATACCTTCAGAAGAATAGGGGATATTAGCAAGTTAAAGGTTTTAAAGAATTCAGATGTAAAGCCATCTGGACCAGGAGATTTACCTGTCTTGAAATTGGCAATAGCGTCCAAGATTTCCTGAATACTCAAGGGAGCAGAAAGCATACAGCGTTGGGAATCATTTAAGGAAGGAAATTTAATTGAATTCGGGAAGCAATACATATGTTTGTTTAATAGATGGATCTTCTTTCCTACAGTAAACCTCTGAGTATAATAACGTGAATAGTTGCATTATTTCTAAATCTGATTTATAGATTTTGTTTTGAAAGTGTAAGAGTGTAATTTTAGGAGCCGTCTGGTTATTTTTTATTATTCTCACTAGAATTTTGGAAGGAATTTGCGACCACTCTGAGTAAGTTGCTATAAGTTTTTGCTCAGATAAAGAAAGGTATTTGTAGATGGAGTTGTAGAAGTTCTTTCTTTGAGTCCGATAAATCTTTGTAAGTACTAGAGCTTGGATTAAGCCTGAGTTGCCTTTCTAGGTCAGAGATCCTCGAGATAAGGTTGACTTCTTTATTTTTATGAAGTTTTTTGTAATAGGAAGCTTTGTTAATGAGAAGACCTCTTAAGTAGGCTTTACAAGCGGCCCATTGAATGTCTAGTGGGATATGTGATTGTACAGGATTAGAATTAAAGTCTGTTAGTATTTCTGTGATTATTTTGAGTTACAGCTTTATTGGAGCGTAAATTGTTGTTTAATGTCCAATTATTACAGCGGGATATGGATGTTAGGTTATGATTGAGACTGAGCTTGAGTGAGATTCTTGAATGATCAGAAAAGAACCTAGGTTCTAAAACAAAAGTTGGTCTTGTAGCGCGAGAGAGGATCAGATATTAGGAAGAAGTCTAGTCGTGACCATGTATTGTAACATCTCGAATAATATGTATGCATTTCATCTTTGGTTAGATTTTGGCCAAAAGATATGGGATCAATAAGGTTGAAGTCGAGCATCAGTTCCTCTAAAGCTAGAGAGGCTTGGAGATTATATGAGGGAGATTTACCCGTGCGATCTGTATTGGGATCTATAACTGCATTCCAATCACCTCCTATGATGATGTAATGGTCATGAAAGGTAGAAAGGATATTATATATCTGTAAGATGAAGATGTGTTGTTGGGAGCACTTGTACAATCTTTTAACACATCACAGTATTCAAAGTCACTTTAAAACCTGTATCAAATTTAAGTTACACATTTTTTACATTTTTATATGTTTTTTATATATATACTTATGTGCTTTAAATTTATTACTTACTATTCTTAAGTGATTTTAACAATATGTGCAACTTTACAGTATATGATTTCTCCCCTTGTATAGGCCCTAGGGCTGATAGCCTAGTACCAACTTATGAACCCCTCTCACATTTTAATACTGTTCAAATTATTTATTCATTCAATTGTATTTAATTTGTTGGAAGAAATGATTGGACACTCTCTAACAACACATGTATATATAGGATGGACTTGTTAGGGTTATTTTATTCTGAGGAAGTTCACTGACAAAAACGTAAAGGATATTTGTTGCGGCGTTATTTTATGTGTGGAGTTGTTTTTTACCTTCCGTGGTTGGTGTGGATTAAAGACTTGAAAAATACAACTGCTGGATTCACTGTGCCTTTCTTCTATTGATCAGTTTAATGTTAAAGGCCTCTGGCTCACCAAGTTTGCAAATGCATGTAAATTAGGAGTTATCATAGACTCCCCCCACAACACCAACATTCTACAAGTGTGTCTAACACAAACAAATGACTATTGGGAAAGCCACAGATTAAATCTCAATGTGAAGTACATTTTAATGCCCTTTGGGTAATCGTTCACCCAAGCTAGTAATGTCATTGATAAACCCACCCGTAAGAGTTGACCAAATAGTTAGGGATCTAGGAACATATTTATACAGTAGTCTGGCTTTTGACTAAGGCATAGCCAAGATAGTAAGTAAAGCATTATGTGTACCCCAACTCATAAGTAAGACATTCAGGTCTAAGGAAGTAATAGTACCACTCTACTCAGCCCCATCATTCAGTACTATTCCCCTTTGGCATGTACGTAGTCAGACACTTGGAACAGTTAGAGCTCCCTCAGATGTTCCTCACCAGGAGAATCCAGGGTATGAATACCTTGTCCTACACAGATTTCTTTAAGGTCCTTTCTCCATACTCAATCTCTTGCAGGTTACTGAGAGGGGATCTATACCTAGCATGTAAGGTGTCCTTGGATCCAGGTCTGATGGTTGCCTTGCACATCCTCAAGACATACATCAGAAACACTAGCTTCAAAGACCTGAACTTTGCCTGTAACATAAATAGAACCTGCTGGAGGAACTGATGTGTCCCTCAAAGGATCCCCGTCTTATGGAATATGCTTCCCATCTACGTGAAGCATAGTTCATCCCTGACCATGTTCAAAAGAAACCTTGATCATTGGATGGAAAATTGCAAATTCACCCCCAGCCTGGCCCCCATGTCTCTGATGGACAGAGGTCGACTTTTAGTAAATTAATCCCCAACTAACATAGCCCCTCCAGACATAACCCTTAGCTACCTCCTTACTAATATACCCCACCATATGAGCATCCAAGGAACTCTGGGACAAAACTGGGTTGTGTTGCACAGCTAGACTTTTAAAGAACCCTAATGGTCATTATCCTAGTTGAACATAAAAGCAGAACTGAGGGCACCAAAAGCTTTGGAGTCTTGTTGCAGAAGTGCACTTCAGCTGTAATCTTCATGGAGCTTTGTTTTTTAGATGTGAATATTCAGAGAACCAATATGGGTCTGGTAGAGATCCTTCAAAGCTGGACAGATAAATACTCTTCTGGGGAAAACCTTCCATTATGCCTTTTTCTAAGGGGGAAAATGTCTTGTTTCAATTTATATTTTTTAGCTGGGAAATGTATTTGTTAAGGACGGTCATACTTTTTAAATGGATTTTTACTTGGAGAATGAGTGTGTGATGAACTGTGGAAACGTGTGTGTGTGTGTGTGTGTGTGTGTGTATGGAAGGGGGATGATTTTTTTCGGGAGCTGTCAAATTTTTACCTCAAAGAATGTTCTATGAGGAGGTTGACTTGACCAGGCTCCTGTTCCTGTCGTAGCTGCTTTATCAGCATAACCATCGAAAAGTTGTTGGTCTTCTCAGTTCTGTGTTGTTGTGTCTGTGCAAAAAGAGCATTTCTTGAGAGTCTTTTGGGTGTCCGGCTGGCTCCCTCAGTCACTGATGGGCGATTCTGCTGTGTCCAAATCTGATTCTTCAGACCACTTCTCTCTGTCCCCCTGTTCCCCTTGATTTAGCTCATCAGGAAAGCAAAACAGTAGGAGATGCACATCCTCTCTGGCTTTTAGAGTTCTTACTGGGCAAGGGAGAACCACTGTTCCTTCTTGGGGGAGGAAGAAGCTGATAAAGTCTTATTCATAGGTAGGTACTAGGCTATTGGCCCTAGGGCCTATATAAGCCTAGCCAAAAGTACCCTGGCTTTCGCCACCCAAGAAAATTATTTTCCTGTACCACTGTCGAGCAGAGCCACAGAAGTGATCCCCGGGGTGAATTTCCTATCTCCAATCCAATCATATAGGTTCATAGGTAGGTACTAGGCTATTGGCCCTAGGGCCTATATAAGCCTAGACAAAGGTACATAAGGTATTGCATAGCTAGGCTATGGTGCCTGATGCCCAGGCTAGTGTCCCTGTTTTGGGTTAGTGTCCCAGGAATCTCTTAGGAGTAGGAAGCAAAAACTGTGAATGTCTCTTCTCCTGTTTAACTGTAGATAGGGAAGACTTCTTGGGATTTGCCAAGGCATTACTTTCTGCTTTTAATGTTTTAAATCTTGTTTTTTCACTGACTTTGAACCCTTCACATTCTGACACAGATTCCCATTCAGAAGAACAGTGGTTGGAAATTGGGAGGTTTTTTTTTTTTTTTTTTTTTGATAGAATTCTCCTCAAGCTGAATATCCTTACTCAGACTACAATATTTCTTCAGATTTTCTTCCAGAATATTATCTTTTTAGCTAAAAATGAAAGATTTAGTTAATTGGGAAGAAAATGAAATCCCTGTTTCCTTGCAGAATTATTTGTTACAAGTTAATATTCCTCAGTCTGCAGCTGTCGCTCCTATTTTGTCAGCTTTAGAAGGTGTTTTCTCAACAGCTTGCAGTTTGCCTGACAATCAGCCTCATGCTCCCAGAAAGTGTGATAGGTTATATTAAGTACCGCAGATGCATGAATGTTTTCTAATCACAAGTAAGATCCTGCTGGTCATTTCCTTATCAAAGCCATCTACTGATAAACCTATTGCGAGTTCTAACACCATTCAATCTGGCAAGGATGGGGGAAGCCTTTGATAAGTTTATTCTTCTGATACTTCAACTTGTAGAATTTTGAACTGCTAGCCTCACATGTTGGCATTTTTACTGGCTTCTTTTGAGAAAATGAGAAAGTTAACTTTTAATGTTTTTCATTGGTTAAGTAACCAAACATTCTCCAAAGTGCTCTTATGATTCTGCTAATGCTGTATTCAGATGTCCTCCTACTAGTTTAGTTATGATAATTTTTTGCTTGCTTACATTCTCAAAACTTATGAGAAGACATTAAACTTGAGATTTTAAATTTCTCCTCTTAACAGATATGTTCTGTTTTGGCCCTTCTGCTGTTGAAGTCCTAAAAAAAAGATTTGATGGAAGAGTGAAATTGATTCAAGGGGGTTATATAACGTTTTCAAACCTCTAAGTTCAGAAAAAAAATCCTTCCAATTCAGGACCCCTTTTCAAGAAGCTGAGTAAGTAATTTCAGCAAAGTTCATACAAGCAGATTTTTTTTTAATAAAAAGTGTCAAAGAGCTCATACAAGAACCTGGGAGCCTTCCAGAACCATGGACAAGTCAGAAAGACTACTTGCCTTTAAAGGTTCACCTCTGTCAGTCCTTTAAAACTATTCATCAGTCTAGGCCTTCATCTTTGCCAGTGACAGGTTATCAGATAAATGAGTAATTATCCATCAGGGAGAGAGATGGTAGTGAGAAATATGTCCTCCATTTCAGTAATTATCCATCAGGGAGAGAGATGGTAGTGAGAAATATGTCCTCCATTTCAGGGTATTCCTCCTCATCCTGTAAAGGAAACATCCTTGCTTCTTCCAATTTTTGCAGCTAATCATAAAACTAGTGCTCTCAGGTCAGATTGGCAAAGATTTTTCTTTAAGGATCTTTCTGGTGCTAAAGAGATAGCTTGGACACCAGTCATAGAGCTCTCCTTCCTCAATCTGTTTGTCAAGGTCCTAAAGTTGACCATGTTATTCCTCCAAACTTTAACACTCATACCCCCTCTCTGTTTTATGATAATGTTAGACTTAAAAGCTGCTTATCTTTAAATCATCTAATAACAGACATTGCATATCAGCTCCATAACATCCCAGTCCCAGCGTGCTCACCACCGTCCCACTTGCAAAACCAAGCACGTGATTCCCCTGGTTTGGATCATCCCAACTAAGCATACCACATAAGGATCGACCCTTCAGGCAACTACCTAATTAAGAATCTGTGACTATTTCACCTCATCACCTAACACTACAAAACAGTGAACATTTGTTTTTAAGAACTGTCCCACTTGCAAAACCAAGCATGTGGTTCCCGTGGTTTGGATCGTCCCAGCTAAGCATACCACATAAGAACCGACCTTTGAGGCAACTAACTAATCAAGAATATGTGAATGTTTCACCTTATCGCCTAACACTACAAAGCATTGAACATTTGTTTTTAAGAACATAGGTTCTGGTTTACTTAACTATTGACTTCAGTATCTCAGTAAAGTAAGTGGCATGCATGCTAACTGGGATGTGGTTATTTATTTATTTGCAGTTTGTTTGCCAGTATGGTCCATTGGACCACTAGGAGCCCGTTTTCACTGGAGTCCTGGGGAGAAAAGCTCCAGTCAAATCAACAAATACAAGTTACTTAGAAAGCAAGTTATAACAACAGATAGTGCAGTAATATATGTAGTAAATGGCATTAGTGAAATGCTAAAGCAGGCATTCTTTAAAAAAGAAAAAAGTGTTCTACAATCATATTTATATACAAAATCTGTTGATTGTAACAGATGCTTATAAAGGTGTTCTACAATCGTATTTATATACAAAATCTGTTGATTGTAACAGATGCTTATAAAGGTGTTCTACAATCATATTTATATACAAAATCTGTTGATTGTAACAGATGCTTATAAAGGTGTTCTACAATCATATTTATATACAAAATCTGTTGATTGTAACAGATGCTTATAAAGGTGTTCTACAATCATATTTATATACAAAATCTGATGATTGTAACAGATGCTTATAAACGTGTTCTACAATCATATTTATATACAAAATCTGATGATTGTAACGGATGCTTATAAAGGTAATTACATTGGTAACAAACCAAGAGAGAATGTCTGGGTGTTGTGACATTGTCTCCAGGAGGGATATAAAAGGAAATTATACAGATTAAATCAGGTTTGTTTATCTGAAGTAGGCATGGAATTAGTTCTATGTTATTAAATTGTGGATGTGAAATAGGTTTGGTGAAGGGCGCAACAGAGAGGGAGGATGAGTAGAGGAGAGCAACTTCCCCTCCTTTTTTGTTTGTTCTATCTTTTCTAATTATGCAGTAATTGGGTAGTATTAGTTCAGTCTCTTTTATGTGGGGTTTTAACCAGGTTTCAGAGATGGAGAGTATATCTGGTTGATTGTGGAGAAGCCAAGCATGGAGGGATTTATTGCATATGCTTTGAGCATTTAGAGCTGTAAAGTGGAGGGATTTACTGGTTGTGTGGGGGGAATGTGAGAGGGAAGTTGAGTTAGGAGGGGGGAAGGGGGCCAAGGTGGATGTCGCCAGAGAGAATGATAGTGATGAAATGACAAATATGTGAAAAAAGGTGTTTGGATAGTTTAGTTTCATGTTTGTAGGTTTTTTAGTTTTATTTGAGTAGTATTGATAAGGAAGGGTGTAGTTTTGCTGGAGATGGGTCTGAGTTTATAGGGGAATAGTGTAGTGTTGTTGTTGTAGAACAGAAAGGGGGAAATGAAGACTGAGGAGAGTGTGGGTTGCTTATAGAATATATTAGTTGTGTAGAAGGGGTAGAGTGAGAAGTGCTAAGATGTGTAATAAGATAGTTTAGATAAGACAAGCTGAGAAGTAGTAGTAATTGGGTTAAGGTTGAGGAAGGTAGGATTGGCATGGTGATTGGTCAGATTGTAGTTGTATGGGAGATAGGTAGCTATGGTATGGGCTGTAGTAGGTAAGATTGGATTTTTTGAAAGTTAGGGGGTGGGATCAGTTAGTGGGGTGAGATGAGTTGATTGGTTAATTGGAGAGGATGGGAGTAGTTATCTTCCTATAAGTGTAGAGTTGCTAGGGGTGGGTGGGATTTTGGGGGGAGGGGAGCAGAGTGAGCCCACAGGGTGAACGGAGCAGGTAGACCCAAGGAGAAGGAAGAAGGCAAGACTGTGAAGAACAATCAGTGGACTGAAGGTAAGCTCAGATGTAGGAAGATATGGAGATGAAGCCTTGGTTTACTACAGTTATTGATAGGTAGGAGCAGAGAGGGTCACAGAGATTGTAGGCTGAAAACAGGGTAATAGACCTTTTAGAAATGTTTCAGTATTTATTTAATGTGGGAGATAAAAGGAATAGCTTGCAGTAGGTATATTCCACCACCTAGTGGTCAAACAATCAATAACAGGAAGCACTTAGAGGAGTATAGAGAAAGGTGAAAAATAGTGGGGTAAGAGAAGTCCACGGTAGGCTGCTAGTGATCATACGCAGGGTTAAATACAACAGTAACAGGTAAGAATATTTTTCCCATTGGGATACATACACTTTTCTGGGCAGTTCTTTAGGACAAGGAAAGCAATTAATGAGAACAGTGGAGAGTCTCTGTTAGGAGGTTCTTTTCCTCTGTCAGGAAGTCAGGTAAGTCTTAGAATGGTGGGAGACGTCAGGGTTAAGTTTATACACGGACGGCAAAACTGTAAGAAAAGGGGATATATACAATTATTAGCAAGATAGTAGTACAAAGTTTTGCAAGTTAGATGATTCAGTTTAACTTATTAAACTGGTAGTGGAATAGCCTAGAGGATAGCGTGAGGTGAGGGTATGTGAGAATACTAGGATAAGGAAGCTGTGAGATGAGGGTGTGTGTGTGAATAGTAGGATAAGGAAGCTGTGAGATGAGGGTATGTGAGAATACTAGGATAAGGAAGCTGTGAGATGAGGATGTGTGTGAATAGTAGGATAAGGAAGCTGTGAGATGAGGGTGTGTGAGAATACTAGGATAAGGAAGCTAGGGGGGGCTATGGACACTAGTTGTATTCATGTGACCAGTACACAGAATCAGTGCAATCTTGCAGCAAACCAGATATGTTGTGGGCTATAAATTCACAGAGCATGTAAACATATTGAGCCATTATACAGGTGGTGCAGTACTCAGTGAACAGCAAACAAAATATACACTCTATGATGGAACATGGGCAGTAAATCGGCAGCAAGGCAAATAATGCAGTTCTTGGGACACTGAAAATGACAGTATAGCTGTTTAAAGGAAGAAACACCACCAAATATGGTTTAAAGAATTAGGCCTTCCCCCTTACTAATACTGTTTGGCCTTTCCTTCATAACTCTCCGTTATAACATTCAGTATTTACTGTAAAAGACTGAATGCTGTAAAGCTAGCACTCACCTGTGGTGCATACTGAAACTGTTTGGCTGATTGTTTTTTTTTTTTTTCTGGTCTTGGTCTGCCCAATTTCTCTCTCCTAACCACCATCCCTGTATTTTCCACATAGCCTTAGTGTTTGTTCAGGTGTTCCCCTCCCCCATCCTGTCTTCCGAACCCCCTCCCCCACTCAGAATTAAGCATAGCCTACTTAAGCTTTGGGAATTTACTGACACCATCTTTAAATCATCTAACAACAGACATTTCATATCGGCTCCATAGCATCCCAGTCCCAGCATGCTCACCACGTACGTGTTTCAAGCATGTATGGAATATATTTCTAACAACACTGCTGGCTGCTGTTTGTAATCTGTGACTAAATTACTTCGGATATATCCACAAGTCATTACAAAGGATAAGAGTATTAATTAATCCAAATAGCGTTGTTGTACGACACCTCTCTTCTGAGTCCTAGCACTGCATTGTAGATTGTCTAAGTACTAAAGTGCATTTCACATTTGTAGATTTTTTTTACTGTGCATTTTGGTCTAAACGACTACTGGATTAAGCAAATTCTTATTTACTGTGACTGTTGAATGCTATAAATAGTGTATATGCAGTCTTTCCTACTATGCAGCTAGTGTAGTTGTTTTTACCTACTGACTGTAGTGATAATGTTAGTAAAGTTTCAATAGGCTAAGATTTTAACATTATGTTCCATATGATATGCTACATTTGCTGAACCTTAATGAAGTTCACATAGGAATACTATTTTGCTACATCGTCTCTACTAACTGCCACACTCATTTTCTGTATCCCACCTATTCCTATCTAATGTTCCTTTCTACTCCATCTGTCCTCTGACTGGCTATATAGTCCCTAACCTTTTCTAAACTCCTATCTGAGCTTTCCCTGAAGCCTGTTCTCTCCTGTATTCTTTACTTAAGCATTGTCAGTCCATGTGCTTTTAAATCATCTCCCCTCCAACCCACCTTATAACTCCCCTATTATGACTTTTTTTCACAGCGTCCCACTTGCAAAACCAAGTGCATGGTTCCCCTGTTGTGGATCATCCCAGCTAAGCATACCACATAATGACCAACCCTTCAGGCAGCTAACTACTCAAGGAATCTGTGAATTTTCCACCTTATCGCCTTATACTACAAAACAGTGAACATTTGTTTGTAAGAACGTAGGATGTTCTTCATGTTTCACTGTTTGTTGTTGAAGACTTCAACTTCAGTTCGGAAATGAAAACTCAGGTAGTGGCTGACTGGCACTCATGCAAACTGCTTCTGCTTTTGGCTCCTCAGCAAGAAAGGCTGATGTAATGGCGTCTGCTGCCAGATTTTATATCACTGACGGCCTGACGTCAGTCCTGGAGCGACAGCAACCGACGCAGAAATACTAAGCTTCTGGTATTTGGGCCAGCTGAGGGCTACCCCTGGCAGGATAACCCAAATGTGATGACTGCAACAGTGACTACACTCTAATATCTACATTTATGGTTAGTGTACACAAATGTACTTTCTAGTTTACGTAACTACTGACTTCAGTATCGCAGTAAAGTATGTGGTATGCATGCTAACCGGATGCACTAATTAGGGATTCCCCCTCTGCCCTCACTAATATTGCTTGGCCTTTCCTTCATAACTCTACTTGGTAACATACAGTATTTACTCTAAAAAGACTGAATACTGTAGAGCTAGTACTGACCTCTGGTGCACATTGAAACTGATTGGGCAGATCAAGAACAGAAAACAGTCGGCCAATTTAAGCCATTCCGTTCACTCTCCTGGCTCACTCTGCTCCCCTAGCCCACCCCCAATTCTCACCCACCCCCTACATCTGTACATTTATACTTGACCACAGCCACACCTTCTAACAACCAGTCCCATGACATCATGCCCACTGGTTATAAACCCCATTCCAAGCAGCTCACCCTCTCCTTATCTATCTAGGTCCACCCTCTTTTGCCTCCACACAAAGTTACTCAGACACCCAGCTATAGCACAGAGCCCTCCAACACCACATATGTAAAATGCTCCCTCTCTACACATCATATACATCATAAACCAAATAAAACACTTCTCTCTAGCAAGACACCCGTGCAACTTACAGCTCTCCACATCATCACCAGCACACTACTACTACTCCTGTGACCCTCCACTGCTTTTTACTAATCCTTCCCCCTGGTAAATCTTTTAATTTCCCAAGCAAAGCAGACCAGTACTCTACTGCGTAGCCCCAACTCTCTTCCACACTACCCACATAGACAACCATGCAAACAAGTTCCTATCTCAACAGTTGGCATCCAGATCCTGTCACAAATACACCAAACTCTATTACAAGTTCTCCAAACTCCTGTTACACCTAGCTAAGGAACTAATCTGCTCTGGGGATATACACCTCAATCCTGGTCCCACTTACCAAAACAAACCATTGCCCACCTCATTCTCACTTAACCCTGATTTGCTTAAAAAAAACAAATCTTCCCTTCTCCTCCTGAGTGTGCATATAAGAAGTATCGGTAACAAAGTCTATGACCTGCATGCTCTGCTCTCCCTCTATTCCCCTGACATCGTATATTTAGAGAGACTTGGCTAAAACAAGACATTAACAGTAATGCAATCATAGCACCAGGATACAATACTCTACATAAAGACAGGGAAAACAAAAGAGGAGGAGGGTGTAACAATCTTCAAAAACTACATGTCACTGGATCGTTTAGATGTCAGAATCCCTGACTTAGAAAGTGCTGAAATCATAATTGCCAAGTTAAAAATCAACCCTGATAAGACAGTAAACATCATAGGTTTGTTACATCCCACCAGGAAATGATATTCACACACTAGAATGCATTATACACTGGACCTCCAATTCCCTGCCACAAAAAAACAATCCTGAAGGGTGATTTCAACATTGACTGGCTCACCTGCTCCTCTCCAAACTCAGTATCCCATGTGAACCTTCATGGGTTCACCCAACTCATCACATCTCCTATTAGGACCGACAAATCTTCCAAACGACAGTCCATCCTAGACTGGACCTTAGTTAACAACCCTACCGTGATATCCCATTTAGGCTGTCTACCTGACAGCCTGAGTGACCATCAGCCAACCTTTCTCCTAAGAACCAGATTTATTTATTTATTTATTTATTTTACATTTGTTGACCGGGCTAGTCTAACTGGATATATGTCCTTTTTCAGTAGAGGCCCGGGGAGAAAAGCTCCAGGTTATTATACATAGAACATACATAGTTCATAATAACAGGCTGTATAAGGTTATAAGAAACAATAAGCATGAGTAGCAATTATGAAAAAACAAAATAGTCAAACATTTTTTTTTTTTTTTTTTTTTGTAAAGTAAAATATTATGAAGGTGACGAATTATAAAAGAAAGGTTAAAGAGAGATAGCTGTGAAGTAAAGATAGGACAGATGTCAGAGATAGAACAGGATGAGTAGAGGAGTCCATAGTTTTCTAACAGCTTTAGAAGTTGTTTTAAGAAGGAGTGGTGAGAGAAAAATACCTAAGAAGAGAGGAGAGAAAGTTAAAATGAGTGAGTGCTGTACACGGGGCAAGTTCCATGTCTTAATGTATAGTTGTGGAACTTAGGAAAAACTAGCTATTGGGGAGTTGGGTAGAGAAGGGGGGAGGGAAGGTGAGATAGGAGATAGATGAGCAGGCTAGTCTGGGTTTCTACAGGGGTAGAGCCAATTATTATTGAGGATCATTACCAGATTACATCAAACCTGTCTAACCACCTATTGTCTAATCAGGGGCAAAAAAAAACTTCAATCCTAACAGCTTCATTTCAGCCCTAGAAAGCTGCAAATAGGAACCTCTCAAGCAGCTACTCTTGGATGACACTGTTAACTACTTTTATCTCCACCTTCTTAGACATTCTTAACTGCCATGCACCTGGTAGAGCTATTAGAGTTGAATCAAACTATGCACCCTGGCTAAGTAAAGAATGTAGATCTCTACTCAAAGCTAGAGATGAGGCCTGGGAACAGTTTCACAAAAACAGAACACATCTAACAAGACAAACATTCCTAGCACTTTGTAATAAAGCTAAAACAATAGTAAAATGGGACAAAATCAGTTACTACCATACTATTCAGAAAAAAACAAAACAACCCACAACATTTCTGGGGGTGCAGTTAATATATTTCAGCCAGGCAATAATCCCACTCCATAAACATCCCACAGTACTGCTAATTTAGCAACCTGGATTAATAAATACTTACAGAAACAATTCAAGCCCTCACAAATTCTCAGAGCACCTGTAACCACACTGCTGCTATCATAGATACATAATCCATACACAAACCTCCTCCATACAGTTTACATTTTAACCAGTGTCTGTTGACACAATCAAAAAACTACTCAAAAAGCTAAAACCAACTACCCTTGCTGCAGACACCCTCCCTGCTGACTTTCTGCAAATTACAGTGGAATGGATAGCCTACCCAGTACCCATACTCGTTAACAGATCCATCTCTGAGAGCCTGATTCCCGTAGTTGGAAAGTCTCCTATATTCTACCATTACATAAGGGTCGATACTCCACCGAATTAACTATTGCCCCATTGCCATCCTATCCCCCCATCTAAAATTGTAGAAAGAGTTGTTCATAACCAGTTTATGGATTACCTTCTCAAACATACATTACTATCAAATGCTCAACATGGTTTTCACCCTTCACAGCACCACCACTGCCCTAATGTCTTTTACCAACACAGTGAACCAACATAGGAATAAGAGACAGTTTGTATCAGCCATATTCCTAGATCTATCCAAGTCCTTTGATATGGTCAATCAAATTAAATTAATCAGTGTTCTCTTCTCCCTAAACCTCGGTACCTCCTCTGTCACCTGATTCCAGAATTACTTAACAGGATGTCAACAGGCTGTCCGCTGGCAACAGCACCTCTCCTCCCTTCTCCCAGTTACCTTTGGAATCCCAAAAGGTTCCACCCTTGGACCCCTTCTATTCTCTGTCTTCACCAACCAACTCCACACCCCCACACATCACACCACTGTTGTTCAATATGCTGACAACTCAACTGTGATATGCTCAGCTTCCTCTCTAGAAACACTCCTCAAGACCCACAAATCCTTTCTGTCTGCTGCAACCTGGCTTACAAGCTCTCGACTCGTTCTTAATCCCAACAAAACAAAACTACTTCTCTTCTGTCCAGCTAAAACCCCCTCCCCTTCCCCTTCATTCAGCATCTTATCCAAAAATAAAGCCATCATCACCCCAACAACCCACACCAAACTGCTAGCCATTGAAATTGACAACAACTTAAAATTTATTTTGCATATTGCCCAAACCATTAAAGTCCACAAGAAACTAGGCTTCCTTTATAGAAACAAAAAAATTCTAACATGTAACACAAAGAGCATTATTGCTCGCATACACCTCTTGCCAGCTCTCTTATAGCCCTCCCCAGTACTAACAAACCTCCATAAAACCAACTTTGCCAAACTTGAATCTTGCTATAACAAAATTGCCAAATTTGTCACAGATGCCTCATACAGGTCACATCACTACACATCCCTCAAGCATCTAAACTGGCTTTAACTTCCTTAACTGCTTCACTTTAATCAACTAACCTTTGCCCACAAAATCCTCCATCAAGCAGATAAAACCCCTGCTCTCCAAAAACTCCTACAGCCATGCACCACCTCTAGATCCCTTCGCTCTAGCTTAAACCCCTCCTAGACATCACCAAAGAAAACAATGCAACTGGTGAATCACTTTTTTCAAACTATATCCCAAAACTATGGAATAAACTACCAACCTCACTTGCTTCAAACTGCTCATCCCTACAATTTAAAAACTCCTAAAAAAAATCTTACAAATACCTGCCTTTAGCCCTGCAACTCTCCTGGATAGCCCATTTCTCCTGCTCCTGTATCTAGAAAGTCCTTCAAACTTTTTCCTTTGTTTATTTGCCTCTGTAACTAGAATTCTCTTCTGAATTATTTTGATAGCACTATCACTATGAATCACAAGGAACAAGATATTCTTTCCATCGGTGAATTGATATAACCACATTGTAATTGTAAATGTCAGATTTCTATAAGTACATCATCGATCAGATGTACACAACAGTGCAAGCTGAACGAAATTACGTTGCTTTGGTCCCCATGCAAGACATAACAGTAAACATGTAGTTTGAATGACAGTAAGACTAATGCACATACAGTAATTAAAATATTAACAATACAATAAATTACCACAGTTGAACAGAAGACATTAGACAATGTTATACTAGCAGGTATTGCAAGACTATGATTTCACATTGTGACTGCTTAGAATATTACACTTCATCAGTTGCAGTATGATATATTCTGATGTTCATATTGTACATGTATGGAGTAGTGACTCACTCCTGACTTAGAATATTACACTTCAGTTGTAGTGTGATATATTCTGATATTCATATTGTACATGTATGGAGTGGTGACTCACTCCTGACTTAGAATATTGCACCTCATCAGTTGTAGTGTGATATATTCTGATGTTCATATTGTACATGTATGGTGTGGTGACTCACTCCTGACTTAGAATATTGCACTGCATCAGTTGTAGTATGATATATTCTGATGTTCATATTGTACATGTATGGAGTGATTCACTCCTGACTGTTGTACATTCAGGAAGTAATAGCTTAAGAAATCAGACTAACTGTACCAGTTACTGAAGCAATGTGCCAGAGTGATTACTATAGATACTTCACAGCAAGTGGCATATTGATCTAATTATTTGCTGTCATGCCTAGCATTCAAGTTCAGCAGCTTTACGGATACATGCAAGAAGCTCTTGTTCAGTCTAGATGTTTTTCAGTGTAAGCTGTGACACCGCCTGCCCGAGGAAAGGCATAAGTTCATGCCATAAGCAGGGTGAGTGGCATCGTTGATTATCTTCCTAGCCCTTCCCACACACTGAGTTTTGTGCAGGATAGGACCATGGATCCAGTGACTTTTTCCGTTATCCTCACTACCCTCAGGAAAGCCTTGCGATCATACGCTTTGCAGTTACCATACCAAACTGATTATGATGATTGAGGGGATGCTCTCGATGGTCCCCCTGTAGAAGGCTTTGAGGATGGACTAAGGTTTGCTTTCCTCACTTTCCATGTGAAGTGCAGACATTGTTATGCGTTCTTCACTGTATGGCTAATATGTGTCGACCAGGATAGGTCATCTGAGATGTGCACCCCCAGGAACTTGGTGTTTTTGACTCTTTCCACTGCCATCCCATTCATTTCCAGAGGTTGATGCATCTCCTGAATCCTCCTGAAGTCCACTAATAATTCTTTGGTCTTCTTTGCATTTAAGGCCAGATTGTTGCTGTCGGATCAGCCTATCAGATGCTCCACTTCATCCCTGTAGTGTTGAACATACTACTCCTGTTTCCTCACCATTTCTGACAAGACCTTCAACAGTGGTATCATCTGCAAACTTGATGATTGTGTTGAATTTATGCTTAGTCATGCGTCAACAAAGTGAACAGCAGAGGACTCAGGACACAGCCCTGAAGGACACCCATGCTCAGTGTAATACTGATTGAGCTGTTATTTCCCACACACACCTTTTGGGGTCTGTTGGTGAGAAAGTCCAGTATCCATTTACATGGGATATGTTGATGCCCAGCTGGGTCAGCCTCTATATCAGATTCTGGGTGATGACAGTGTTAAAGGTAGAACTAAAATCGATGAACAGCATTCTGAAAGCAGTTCTTGTTCTCTAGATGTGCCAAGGATTCATGGAGTGCTGTAGCTATTGCATCAGCCGTGCAGTGGTTAGATCTATAAGCAAACTGTAATGTATCCATTGTTGCATATAGGCTTGAAGAGATATGGTTCTTGATCAATCGCTCAAAACACTTCATTACTGTTGATGTAAGAGCAACTGGATGGTAATCATTTAGGCTTGTTGGTTGGGATTTCATGGGTAAGGGAAAGACTGTTGTATTTTTGAAGCAACTGGGTACAATGGCTAGTTGCAGCGATGTGTTGAATATATCTGTTAGTACAGATTGAAGTACTTTCTTGCCACCTTGAGGAGAAATATCTGTGGGGCTTCATAGGCGCATCATGTAACCAAGAGCTTAATTTCTGGCAGATAAGTCTCCAGTGAGGAATCCTTCCTCACAGATTGTTTCCCTTATAAGAAGTTATTACTTATTTATGAATTATTTTCTGCCTAAACATGATATGTGTTCTTCATTCCCATTGCTGCAATAGCCTATTAGTAGTGTCTTGCCAAGGACACAGCACCTGGCCAGCTTTACCATAGCTCTAATTCCCTTCCTCTCACTCACTACAGTTGCTGATAGGCTGCACTCTTTTTGGAGGCAAGTATATCAGCAACCAGAGTGAGGTAAATATTCAGAATTTTACTGCCATTGAGAGAAGAGAAGCATCTGTCTGACTCCATAGGAGCAGCAGTTAGTCAAAAGCTGCTTCTTGTCTAACATACAAGACCCTTTTTGGAGACTCCTTTCTCTTATAAATATTGTGATTGAATATTTCTGATATTATTTTTGATGTGTCTTAATATAAAAATAGCTGTTTTTGTGGTATTCATCATAAGAATACTGGCTTCTATCAGGAATTTTATGTAATTCTGCTCTGTTTAGTTGGCTTAATTTTATTTTGTGGAGAACTATGATTTTATAAAAGTAAGTATTTGGGTTGTGCTTCTACAGTCATAATGTGTTTTTCCCATCTGTAATTGTTTTTAACATCACTAGCATGTTTTCTCATTTCTGAGGTTATAAGTGATGTCCTTCCTTATCACATTTGCAGTATTCTTTGCTCTTGGGATATTTTGCCAAGGATAGACAAACATCTGTCCATCATACCAAAGCTTTTACAACTTTCCAGGTGTCATACGTCAAGACTTGTGCCCTACATGCAAGGTGTAAGGTAAATATGTGATATACAGATGCCGAATCCTCAGATCTTTGCCACTAGTCTGAATTCAGTCTGTACGTCCTTAACCAGGTTGGCTCATCTACCAAGCCTTCTAAAGATGAGGGGCCATGTTAGGTTCGTTCCTTTCTTTTTTCCTCCTTGTAGATTGTTTTCATGTTATCCAGAAAGGGGAAATGTGTGTGTAGGAAGCAGATACCCCATGAAGATAGAGAAGTGCCTTTTTTGTTTGGGTCTTACACACAGCCATACACAGTGTGAGATTTGTCAGACATTTGTCCTTATGACACTGCAGTCATTTGTCATCCTTGTCTGTTTATTGAGAAAACCAATGTCTGAAGGTTTTGGCTCAAGGTACCATGGCTGAGTCTGCCCTCCCTGAAGTTCAGCCACCACTTCAGAAAACCAGAAAGGCATATAGTGATCTTGCTGCTGTCCAGTTTCCAGTGGACATTTCCATACTTTTGGATGAAGAACCCAAAGACCATCTGGTACCAATATCCATTCCCACTGCAGTAACCCAGTTAGAGGCCTGGCACATAGCTGACTACCCACATGTCCACCCAGACTCGGCATACATCTGGTGCAGATGTAAAACCACTGCTGATTGTGTCTGAGGGGCCTATGAGGATTCTGCAAATATTAATTAGGGAGGAGGTGCCTGGTACCCTCATCAAATCTAGGCAGGAGTCTGAACCTTCTACATTTGTTAAAGCAAATGTTCCTTTAAAAAGAAGAAACAAAAAACAAATGTGGCTTCTGTGGTTAAGGGTCCTTACAATGAGTGGTAGGACTGTTCCAGATATTCTAAAAGGTCTAGGGATGCACATTCTAATGAAGAGTTGGATTCTCATGAAGAGTCTTTAGCATACTCCTCCTTGACCCACTCTCCTCTCATCTTGGGGTTTAATTAAGAAGATTCACTGTCCCCTGATTCTCCTTTTGAATAATTATCTTTTGGGGATACAGTGGTCCACATGATGGAACACTTTAAATGGAGCTGTTCCCAGGTTTCTGATGTCCAAAAGAGATGATGTAAACCCTTGCAAATGGACTCACCCAGACCTTCTATAATTTGTCCTGTTTCAGCTGCCTGCTTGGATCCATTTCTTGCAGCTTCTCAGGCTGCTGACGGTCAACCTCTGGGCCCCTAAGAAACCAGACAGATTTTTTTAAAGTCCCTGAAGTTCACAGGTTTTTACCTTCTGACAGAGAGAACTGTGCTGTGGAGAGGAATAGGGGACAAGTGTATACTTGTGCTACTTGGGCCGTTACTTATCAAGCACACATGACTAGATATGTCTGGACTGTTCTCTCCTAACTTGGGGGATCTTGACTGATTTGCCTGATTTGGTCAGTAAGGTATCTGCCCTCTCTTTTGAGTTCTCCTTCTCAGGTGACTCACCATTCCATTAAATGCAGTTATGGTGCTGTTGTTGATGCCGTTTCTAGGGCACTTGCATCTGGAGCTGTCATGTGGTTGTGCCATCAAGCCTTGCTTGAAGATATTAAGGCTGAATTTTAGATTCACTCTTTAACAACCAGAGTCTCTTTGGTACTGCTGCTGTCAAATTCATTAAAACTCTTCAGGATAAAGGTAAAGTTATGCAGGACATGAGGCAAATCTTTGTTTCCCCTGTCCTTAAATTCCAGAGAATTACTATCTAAACTTTCTTTTGTCAGTAGGCAGTCTAGGCAGCCTGCAAAGGAGCAAGAAGGGTTCCTAACCAAATTTTGCTAGACCATCTCACCCAAAGTTCTAGGTGCCAAAATCCATTTTCCTGACAAATCTGCTTCTCTGACATCCAGCCTCCTGTGTCCCTCAGGCTAATTCTTTCCTTTCCTGTTTAGCAACAGATCACTGCAGATGCCTGGGTACTCTCCTTTATCCAAAACTGTTGTTTTATGCCTTGGAAGTCTCTTCATCTGTTCTCTGGCGTTCCTCAGCCTCTTGCCAGCTGCTTCATTTTCCTTTGGGTTCTGTAGGATGTGATGGAATGGGGAACCATCCTGAACTGTCCCTTTGTCTCAGCAGAATGTTGCTGGTTCCCAGGAAGCAAGGGGTTGTGGAGGCCCATTCTAGACTTGTCTTTTCTCAGTATCTTTCTTAAGATCCCTTCTTTCAGAATGTTGTCTGTTCAGGCACTTTTTTTCATCTATTTTCTCAAGCCTTTCTGGTATCTCTGGATTTGAAGGATGCTTTCCCACATATTCATATTCACCCTGTCTTCAGGGAGTTTTTGCATTTATCTGTTTGTTCCTCTTATTGTCAGTTCTCTGCTTTGCCTTTGGTTCTTTCTACAGCTCCAAGGGTCTTTATCAAACCTCTGGCCCCTGCTGTAGCCTTCTGCAGACTTCTGGGAATTCAGATATTCCCTTGTTTGGATGATCTTTTAATTCATGCTTGTTCTCAGCATCTCCTGCTTCAGAATCCACACTTCACTATGCTTCTTCTGCATAGTGTGGGGATCACCCTCAATCTCAGAAAGTTTGTGTTTTAGGACCAGGTGTGTTTGGGTTGCAGGATTCAGACCATTCCACTGTTAATTTGTCTCCCACCTCCCAAGGTCCTCTCTTTGACTACTTATTTCCAGTCTCCTCCTCCTTTTCCATTCCTTTCTGCAAGGGAATTTCACTCAGCTCTGGGATACAGGGCATCCACCATTCCCTTGCTTCCTTTTGATAAAATCCACATGAGGAAATTTTAATGATGCCCCAAGATTGGGTCCAGCAGTGCCACCCCTTGGAGTGCCTGATTCCTCTTTTACCTTGTCTCAAGCTTAAGCTCAGCTGGTGAATTTACCAGATTTCCCTGAGTCATGGTCTGTTTTCGGGTTCCCATCCCTACTCAGGAGCTATACACAGTTGCTTTTGGTCACTGTCAGGGAGCCTTCACAGTCCTTCTAAAAGTCTAGTGTCTTTGGTCCCATCAACATCTGACAGACCATGTCCACATCAAGGAGATGAGTCTGCTACTAGCTCTCCAGGCTTTTCATTCCCTTTGGGTTTCAGGTAATCTAAAGGTTTTTATAGACAATACCGCAATCATGTGGTACATCAGCAAGCAAGGGACCATGTAATCTTACTTTCTTTGCAGGCATGCTCTTCAGGCTTGGGATTTTGCAGTCCACCGTCAGTTCGTTCTTCAGGTAGTCTACATTCCTTCAGTGCACAATCTGGTAGTAGACTCTTTGAGCAGGTTCAGGACAAATCCTCACGAATAGATGCTTCAAAGGATGGTGATTCCAGACATTGTACATTGGTGGGTTACTCCTCAGGTAGATCTTTTTGCCTCCCCTCTATCTCCCTCTTCCTCAACTACCAAAGCTCCTGCACAAGACCATGTGGAACACACTCAAAATCTTGCTCATAATTCCCTTTTGGCCCAGACAGCACTGGTTTACCCTTCTATTTCATCTGGGCAGGGGCAATTATTACAAGTTACCTGACAGGATGGATCTTTTCACACAAGACAAGGGAGCTATCTTTCACTCTCGCTTGCTCTTCCTTCAGTTGACACGTTGGGTGATAGAGTTTTGATTCCTTTCAAGCACAAATTTTCTGAGGACATGGTTCGGATTTTTCAGGAGGCCAGAAAACATACTACATAAAAATCATATGTTACTGAATGGAAGAGATTGTCTATTTGGTGTCTCAAGTATGACCTGGACCCTTTTCTATGGCGGTTCTTCCTGTCCTTTCTTATTTATGAGTTGCTCAGGTTTGGATTGGCATATGCATCTGTTAAAGTTAATTTGTCAGCCATTTTGGCTTGTCTGCGTCTAAATCCACCTTTGGCTTTAGCTTCTGAAGTCAAATTTTAGAAGGCATCCTTCATATTCAGTCTCAAAACCTCTTCTCATTCTTGGCACCTTTTGACTCGGTCCCCTTTTGAGCCATCTGTTTCTTCTTCTCTACACATGCTGTACTTTGATGACTATTGTTGGTGATTCTTATGTCTACCGAGAGGGTCCCTGAACTTCAAGCGCTCATTGCAGTTCCTCCTTCAACACAATGGAGATGTCCATTTGAAACTGGACAGCAGCAGGATCAATATATTTCATAAGGACAGGATGTCCCTTCATACTAATTATGCCCAAGGTGGTTCATGATTTGTCCTTAAATCAGTCCATTCATCTTCCTCCTTTTTTCCCTTCACCACAGAGTACTAGTGAGAGGGGTCTTAACACCTTGGATTTACAAACACAGCTCAGATATTACTTGTACAAGGCAAAACACATCAGGAAATCTGAGCATCTTTTTGTTTCCTTTCATGCCAGGAAATTAGGTTTGGCTGTGTCTAAGCAAACCATCTCTTAGATTTCTAAAGCCATTTCCAAAAATTATTTTCAAGGCATTCAGTGTTCTTCTTCTGTTTGTGCTCATTCTACCAGGGCGGTGGCCTCTTCTGGTGCTTTAAGGATCTGGATACTAGAGCCATCTTGGAAGCTGCTGTTTAATCTTCCATTCATACTTTTACTAAACATTGTAAGTTGGATGTCGTTTCCAAGATCAGAGTGGGTTTTGCCAGATCCATCTTTCATGGGTTTGTGAAGGGCTGTTCTGTGCTTTTGTACTCTCCCAAGAGTAAAGAATACTGCAGCAGTGATTAACAAAGGATATAATGCAGTTGCGTAAGATTTTGCCATAACAATAGATGTCCTACTTTTCACTGTTGCAGTATTCGTCCATCCCCATGTGCCCCCTGTTACTTTGTTGACCAAGGGGTCCTTCTTACATCCTTTTCACTTTCTTCCATTCATGCATGTACATGATATTGCTTTTCTGTGAGGTTGCTTTGGTCCTTTTGGGGCATTTCAGTTCAGAGAATTAGGCATCCATGTGCACATATGTACTTTACACCTTTCACATAGGACACACGCCTGATGTACGATGCTTGGAGGTGTAAAGGTTTTGGTATGCTGGCCAGACATTTGTCTATCCTCAGCGGGATCTCCAAAGAGTAAAGAATACTACGGCAGTGAAAAGTAGGACATCTGCTACTGTGGTAAGATCTTACACAACTGTACTTTGTGTGATATTTCTGACAAACAGTTTAAGGTCTTGTGACACAGTTTTCAGTGTGCTGCTTGTGTTTGCTTGTTTGGGGAAGGAAAGTGTGTTTGGTGCTTACGAGTGATTACTTACCTTCTCCCAGTGTTACTGAACCTAAACGGAGAAGGACAAAAAGTAAAGTTATTACCCCAGCTTACCGTTAGTGACTCTGGCATGACCAAAGACTGTTCCACAAGCCACTTACAGCTACATCAGAGTCAGGTAGGTAATGGCCACTGTTGACCAGGAGACACGTATGCATGGGCTTTTCCACTACCTATTACAGATGAGACAACCAAACACTTGGTAGAAGAGTTGACCAGGGAAAGAGACCTCTTGCCTGGGACAGTAGGCTGTCCCCTGGCAATTCTGCATGTAGAGCAAATGCTCAGGTTGTTTCTTTATACAAGTCTGATGTATCTTTGGCTAAGAGTGTGTTGCACTCAGTCCGTTCTGGGAGATGTTTGCCTTTTCACAGTTCTAGTGCACTTATTGCCAGAGAACAGTGTGTGTTTTCAGAGAATGAGGATTGATAGAGATAGGGGTGATTCCCCTCAGGAATCCATCGCCTAGAATTCTGGCACTTTAGATAGTGAAATGTTAATCCTAGACAAGTGTTTTCCTTTCCTTGGGAGCACATGGGGGGCTCCCCCAGAAATGGGCAGATGATGTGATCTATTAGAGGATGAGGTTCCTAATTCTGCACCTATTCCACACATTTTGCCAGCTTTTTAAGACGCTTTTAAAGCTGTCTGAAACGTCCCTGATTTACTGGCTGCAGTTCCAAAGAAAAGTTGATAAGCACAATTGGGTCTCTTCAGATTATACATGTTTTCATTCTCCGCTGTCAGCTGTCCCTGCTGCAGTAACTCCATCAGCAACAGCTAACAAGAAATCTTTGACTTCCTCTATCCCAGTACCCTCTGATAAGGTGGGCAAATAAGTTAGACAGACATCGTAAAGGACTGCTTCTTTTAGTTAACCTTTAGGAGCTTGAATTATCAGGGTTATATATGGAAGTTTGTGTTAAAATGTGTTTATAGTAAGATATTTTTGACACCAGCCAAGAAGCATGCATGGAGACCTGTGTTAGATCTGTGTTTCCTCAGCCATTGTGAATGTTCCAAAATTCAAGAAGCTGACCCTTCAGTCAGTGCTTGAACTGCTGCTGGAAGAATTTGCTGCTTCATTGTGTCCAGAAGGCAGTTCATATTTGAATCAGATTATTTCTAACTTGATTTGGGTTTCAAAACATGCTCCAAGAAGTGTGTTGTTCTCTTTTATACTGCGGTGTTGAGAAGATTTCTTTAGTGGTGTAATCAGAATTTTTTTGATGATTTGTCTGAAATTCTTAATTCTCCACTTAGCATGAGTCTAGCATTTGGGGCTTCAGCTCCACAGGTTCTGAAACAATGGGATGATGTAGGTAAATTGATGCATGGAGAGTCTAACATTTTTCTGTTAGTCATGCACCAAGTAATGAGTGACTGTACCAGAAATGTAATTACTTTACCCACATTTCCTGCCCCAGTTTCCTACCCCTCTCACACCAATAGACCCTCAACCCCTTAGCCTGGAGGTCAGATAATTTCAAACAGATGGATATTGAAGGTGATTCGGGAAGTATTCAGTGGCAGTGGGTAGTCTGTCCTCTTCCTTTCAAAGCAAATCCTTCACAGCCACCAAACCAGAATGACCTGCTTCCAACAGTGCTACAACATATGTTAGAATCAGGGGTCATAAAACCAGTGCCTGCAACTCAAGTGGGCAGAGGTTTTTGTTCCTGGATTTATTTATTTTTTTTGTACCAGAGGAGCATCATGCATGCAGAATTATTAGATTTGTCCTTTCTCAAGTTCCAAAATTCAAGATGTTGACCCTTCAGTCAGTGCTTGAACTGCTTCTAAACCAGCTGTGTTATGCTAACACTGTATCTCAAAGATGCTTACTGTCAGATATTGCTCTCAGTTTCAGTAAATGTTTAAGGTTTGCTGTATTTGGATCACATTTTATGATACTCTGCATTACGCTTTGAGCTCAAATCTTCCCTTGACCAAAGGCAAGGCAGTTAGGATTGCCAGGATGACCTCTGATAGGGAAAATTTAAAGAATGATTCTTAAAATTAAAGGAAATGTTTTTATTAAGAGGTTACCCTGAGAGAGAAATTCTTGAAAGTCTGGATGATGTATATAAAGGCTGGGGTACGAAGTACAAGCCGCTTTTGGGTATGGGTTTAGATAAATCAATAAATAAAGGAAAAGACACAAATTACCAGAGGACATGTGTTATGGAATTTAACCAACTGACAACCCCCCACGATTATGGATATTATAAAAGCTAATTGGAGTATTTTAAAAGTGAACAAATGTTTTTGAGGTGGTGGGTCAGGATCCAATATTTTCTTTTAGAACTGGTAATTGTAAGAAAGAGTTTGAGTACTCTGGCTTGAATGGTTTCAGGGTAAAAAAGGCAACCACCCCTTGTGGAATGTGTAAACAGTGTCCACACATTATCAAGGACGACTTTATTACCCTTCAAAATGGACTTGGTAGTGAAGTATTTTTTGGAAGGGGAATTGTAACACTAAAATGTTAATATACTTGGCAATTTGTGGAGGTTGTTCAGCATTCAGCGTCGGTAAGACAGAAAGGGCTTTAAAAGACAATGTATGAACACCTCCACGACATTAAAATGAAAGAAGATATGAGCGCATTATTTAAACATTCATTAATTTGTAGGAATTTTGTAGGTTTTAAATATGGAATTTTAGAAGTTGTGTAACCCCAGAGGGGGTGACTTGAAAAACATGATATTAAACAAAAAACTGAAGTGGCAGTTAAGGTTAAAAATCTAATGTTTTTCCTGGTTTAAATGACTATATTACAATTAAACCTGTGTTAAATTTGAAAGACTTTCAGGTATAGAAGGGTTAAGTTATCATGGATTTCTACATTCACATAAGTGTGTGTAAGGGTATAGGTTTAGTTAATTTGATAATTATTGATGTTCTTCATGTTTCACTGTTGCAGTCATCACATTTGGGTTATCCTTGCCAGGTAGCCCTCGGCTGGCCCGAATACCAGTCTTAGTATTTCTGCGTTGGTTGCTGTCGCTTCAGGACTGATGTCAGATTGTCAGTAGTATATGGTAAGGCAGCCATGCCATTACATCCGTCTTTCTTGCCGTTGAGCCCGAAGCGGAAGCAGTTCGCACCAGTGCCGGTCGGCTGCTACCCGAGTTTCGTGTTCTGAATTGAAGCTGAAGTCTTCTAAAGCTAAGTACTCCATTGGGGATCCTTTTTTCTTGTACTAACCGATGTCAGAAAAAGTTAACAATTGTCTCACCTGTAGAAAGCAAATGCCACACCGAGACTTTCATTCTTACTGCGTCACTTGCTTAGGCACAGAACACAACGTCCCCCTCTGTCACTTTTGTGCTTTGTTCAACGCCAGAACTGTATGTCGTCAGGCCCTTATTGTAGCTAGATATTTTTGCTTACAGTCCTCTAATTCCGATATGGCTTTGGTAAGCCATCCGACAGCAGATCTTCTGAAAAAACGTAAACTAAAGACAGAGACAGACTGCACAGGTCCAAACCTACCAACGGCACTTCTGTTAAGCTAATCATCAGTTCTCCGGTGCTCAATGAGGTGCTTTCGCAGCCCCTGATGCCCACTTCTGTGGATTTGCAGGCCGCTACTGAGCCCCTTTTGGAGTCCGCAAAACCCTTCTTCGACTAAGGATCCTGCGGTTGTCTGTCCCTTGGATGGTTCCGGAGCTGCTGAGCAGGCACCGACTTCCAAGGAAGTCCTTCACACTACCGATTCTCGACACAAACCAACTTTTTTCATGTCTACCATTCTTTTGAAATCTACCGAGTTTCTAAGGCCCAGGGTACGTACCACACCTAAGAAACCGATGACCCAATCTCTGGCACCTGCTTCCTTCCCTCAGTCTCAAATGCTTAAAATGGCGGAAGACCTTATCATGCTGATCAGGCGAGCCAAGCTACCCCTTTCAAACAGAAAGGAGGTCTGTCCCCAGCAGTTTTGTCTGAACAAGAGTCTGATGACTCTGATGCATCTGAATATGAAGACATGCAACCCCTCTATGCGTATGAGGATTCTAATGCAGATGATTCCATTCCTTCAGCCATTCCCCCAGAGGACACTTCTTTTGGGAAAACCCTTCATACCTTAAGGGAGCATTTCCAATGGGAATGTCAGGACTGCTGTCAGTCTAAAAAGAGACTCGGGGAATTCTTAGATCTTCCACAACACAAACCCCTGGCCATTCCCCCCAGTCCTGAGTGTTGTGGAGGATGTTTTCCTGGAATCTAGTTTGACTCCTGACACCCTCCCTCTTGCACCCAGAAAACCAGACAGGTATTAGAGTCTCTGACTCACATCAATTTCTTTTTAAAAATCCTATTGTTGACCCTGATGTAATTTCTCAAGGGCCTAAAGGAATTAAAGCAACCTCTGCTAAGAATCCCACCCCCACAGATAGGGATTCCCGAGCACTAGACAGATGGGGTAAAAAAGTGTATACCTTTGCTGCTTTTGCTATCAGAGCACTACATTGATTGCCAGTTCGATATGCTAAAATTTCAGCAATATACCCTGGAACTCCTCTAACAAAAAATTTCCTCCTTTTCTGCTTGTGCAGAATCTAAAGAGTTACAAGAGTTAATTCATTCTGAAAGTCAAGTAACTCAACACACCTTGCACTGTGGTGTTGATACCCTTGAAGCTTCTTGCAGGGCAGCAGTCACCGGTTCTGTCCTTAGTAGGCATGCATGCTTAAGGAACAGCCCTTGCCAGACCATGTTAAGTCTAAATTGTTGGATGCCCACTTACACAAAGACAACTTATTTGGCACTAAGGCAGAAGAGGTCTTAAAAAATATGGAAGAAAAAGCAAAATGTATGCAGACAGTTAAGGATTTCTTACAGGTCCAGCCACCCAGGTTCAGCAGGCATTGTCCTTCCAAGCACTGGTCCTTTCCTGCTCCCACCAGGTCAGTTCAGCCCAGACCCCGTGGAGGCAGACCCCCCCCCCACCCCCCAGATAGCAGCCACAGGGAATGCAGATATCTAAACAGTGGACTTCCTCCACTTCAAAACCACGGAGTTCTAAGCCACCCCTCATGGTAAGAACTCACAATGACTCTCCTCCCCCACCCTCTGCCCACCTTCACTTACCCCTAGGAGGAAAACTTTTCTTTCACGCAAGCACCTCGGCCACCATTGCTAACGACCGCTGGGTCCTCAACATAGTGTCATAGGGATACAGATTTTCTTTCCACACCCTTCCAACTCCAAAAGGGGTCCCAGATCTACCTCCAAACCAGTGGGCAGAGGTGCAAAAGCAAGTCCTTTCCCTGCTCTTTATGAGGGCAATAGAGCACTTTCCTGCAGAACAGAAAGGCCAGACTTTTTCTGGTACCCAGAAAAGAGGGCATCTGGCGCCCCATCCTTGATCTATCCATTCTAATCACCTTTCTGATGATACCAAAATTCAAAATGCTCACCCTCTCGCAGCTGCTACCCATGCTGTCCAAGGATGCTTGGCTAGCCACCCTAGACCTAAAAGAGGCCTACCTCCACATTCCTATCATGCAGGAAATATCCAAGTTAACCCATACATCACAAGATGGGTTGCAAACTGGCTGAGTGACAGAACCCACAGGGTCAGAGTTGCTGGCGCCATGTCAGACTCAAAGCCTGTCACAAGTGGTGTACCACAGGGCTCAGTCCTGGGCCCACTCTTGTTTGGCATCTACTTTTCCGAAGTACAAGCAAACACAGGAGGGTTATGGCTGACAAAGTTTGCAGATGACTGCAAACTGGGCGCCATAGTAGAAAACACATCTGACACAGATATCCTTCAGAAGGGTCTCACAGAAATGGACAACTGGTGCCAGAGCCATGGCCTAAAGTTAAATGCCAAAAAATGCATAGTCATACCCTTCGGGAAAAACAAGGTTACCCCTAGCTACCAAATAGGTGGCAATCCACTGAGCATAGAAGAAGTTATCAGGGACCTGGGGACCCAGGTTGACAGTAGTCTGTCATTCGACACCCATGTAGCTAAAGTAGTTAGGAAGACCTTCTACATTGCCCACCTTATCATGAAGGGATTCTCATCTAGATCAAGGGAGGTCATAGTCTCCTATACTCATCACTCATCAGACCAATGATTGAGTACAATGCCCCATTCGAATGTATCTGACCCGACACTTGCAGCAGCTGGAGAGGCCACAAAAGTTCCTCACCAAAAGGATAAAGGGTCTCAAACATCTGTCCTATGCTGCCCGACTGAAAGAACTCCAGCTCTATTCAGTCGCTACCGCTTGCTCAGAGGTGACCTTTGCCTAACATACAAGGCCATGTCAAACCCAGATTTGATGAATATGCTTCACCTCAAAAATCTAGATCCGTCAGAGCCACAAGGGCGGGAGACTTAAACCTCGACACGGCTATTAATAGGACGCGCTGGAGGGATAGATTCATCACCCAAAGACTCCCTATGCTGTGAAATAAAATCCCGGTATATGTGAGGCAGAGCACCTCGCTGGCCTTGTTCAAGAGAAATCTTGACCAATGGATGGGAGATCGCAGATATACCCCAGGGATTACCTCAGTGTCACTGCTCAACAGAGGCACAGCAAAATAATGGGTATAGTTCCCCATACTAAAGGGGTGGCGTAAGCCACAAAACTATGGGCTAGGCTTGTAAATGCCCTCGGGCAGATAGCCTAGTATGAACCTATGAACCTATGAACCTAAGTTTCAGGGCAGGATCTCTGCACTTTCAGTTCTCTGCACTTCCCTTTGGCTAATCTACTGCTCCCAGAGTTTTCACAAAATGTCTGACTCTGGCCATTGCCTTTTGCAGACAAAGGAATATCCAGATTTACCCATACTTAGACAACTGCCTAATTCAGGCAGACAGCCAGGAAAAGCTGCTCAAGCACCTGGCCTTTGTAACGTCCCTACTAACCTCCCTAGGATACACAGTCAACGAAAAGAAATCCAAACAAGTACCCACCCAAAGGATTATATTCCTGGGAGCAAGCCTGGACACAGCATACCAGATGGTATTGCTTACACCAGAAAAGCAAGCTTCCCTGACAGCCTACTTCTCTCAACTAGCCACCAGACCCCAGTTATCTGCAAGGAAAATCCTGCAAGCTCTGGGGTTCATGGCATCTTGCATTCTGCTCATTCCATATGCCAGACTGCATATGAGGAAACTTCAATGTTACCTAAAAAGCCTTTGGTGTCAACACTCAAGACCTGAAGAATCTCATATCCATGATACCTTGCCTCAGAAAATATTTTCTTTGGTGGGCAGCAGCATGTTCCCACAACAAGGGACTACCTATCTCAACCCCCCCCCCCCCGCCCAGACCCTCATCACAGATGCATCAGACTATGCCTGGGGTGCACACCTGGATGGCAGGTGCATACAGGGTCAATGGAGCCCACAGCAAATCTATCTGCACATCATCCAAAAAGAGATGATAGCTCTCCAGCACGCCTTGACAGCTTTCAATCTCCTCCTCTCCCCAGGGGCTCTACTAATCAAAACAGACAGCACCACTGTGATGTGGTATATCAACAAACAGGGAGGGACTCACTCCTACCCTCTACGCAGGCTGGCCATGATCCTTTGGCACACAGCCTCTGCCAAGCAACTCCTCCTGTTAGAACAATTCCTGCCAGGTTCTCTAAACTCTCTGACAGACCACTTAAGCAGAAATCTTCTGGACCCACACGAGTGGCAGCCAGACAAAAGAACCTTCAGTCTAATAACTCCGAAATGGGGCACCCCGAAGGTCGACCTCTTTGCTTCCCACACCAACCATCAGCTCAGCAAGTTCTGCACCAGGGAGCATCACTGCATGGCTTGGAAAGTGGATGCCCTGTCCTTCCCCTGGGTCAATCTGTCGGTCTATGCTTTTCTTCCTCTACCTCTCATCCCCAGAGTACTGCTCAAAATAAAGGAGGAAAAACCAAGGACATTTCTTATTGCTCCAGACTAGCCTCACCAGCAGTTGTACCCACTGCTGCACAGCCTGTCCCCACTGCCACCATGGCATCTCACTCAGACCTTAACCCTCCTGACCCAGAGGGAAGGAGAATTCATGCATTCCCAATTGCAGACCCTCATTTTGGCAGCTTGGCTTATTCCGTAACCACCGATCAATCTGCCAGTCTTAGTAAACAGGTTCTAGATGTTATACGCGAGGCCAGATGCCCTAGCACAAGAAAGTGTTACGCTGACAAATGGAAAAAGTTCTGCACCTGGATTCAGGCTAAGGGAGCCGATATGGCACAGTCCTCCATCCCTCTCATTTTGGATTACTTAGCTGACTTGCTACACAGGGGTCTCTCTCTTTCCTGTATTAAAATTCATGCCTCTGCTATCTCTGCTCCTTTCCCCACTTAGCAGCCCCTTTTCTCACTCCCTCTGATCAAACAATTCCTAATAGGGGCTAGCAACTTGAGGCCACCCAGAAGAGCACCAACCTCAGCTTGGGACCTTAGCTTTCCTTCTGGCCATCACTTGGCCAGAAGGGTCTCCGATCTACAAGCTCTCATGGCTGTGGAGCCCGTCATCATCTTCCATGCTGACAGGGTTTCCCTCAAAACTAACACATCCTTCATGCCCAAAGTGGTGTCCAGTGTGGCTCTCAACCAATCAATTCATTTGCCCACCTTTTTCCCTAGCCCACAGAACAAGGGGGAAAGGATCCTGCACTCTGTAGATGTGCACAGACAGCTCAAATTCTATCTAGACAGGACAAAATCCTTCAGAAAGTCTGATCAATTGCTGGTTTGCTTTGCTGCAGGGGTAGAGGGCAAAGCCATCTCCAAACAAACCATTTCCAAATAGCACACTGCATCCAATTCTACTACAAGCATCAGGAAAGCCTCCCCCCAAGGGGGTCAGGGCACACTCCACCAGAGCAGCCTCCACCTCTGCAGCTTTCCTCAGAAGAGTCCCCACCAGGGACATCCTGGAGGCTGACACCTAGACATCTGTTCACATTTTTACCAAGCATTACCACCTGCCTATCTTTTCCAAATCCAGGGCAGGGTTTGCCTCGGCAGTCTTGCAGGACATCCTAGCCAGCCCCTAGTTTCCTTGACTGCTTCCACCCTTTCCTCAGCTTTGGGAATCAACCCAAATGTGATGTCTGCAACAGTGAAACACGAAGAACATAGTACAGTTGTGTATACTTGCCAT
Organism: Protopterus annectens; assembly: GCF_019279795.1. NCBI lineage: Eukaryota > Metazoa > Chordata > Ceratodontiformes > Protopteridae > Protopterus > Protopterus annectens. The sequence goes on along the minus strand of NC_056748.1, from coordinate 158,390,237 downwards.
AAATGGAGATGTTAGTGTATTCACTGTTGCACCCCTGGTTTCCTTCCCTCCATCCCCCTCTTCTTTTTTCTCTCTCTTTAACAAGGGACATTTTGTTATTTACTTTCTACTAGTGGGGTTCTTCCCCCAGAACCTGAATCCCACTTGGGGGCTCCTGACAGGTTAGAGCAAGAAAAACTGATGTAATGATATCGGCTGCCTTACTTTATAATATTGACGACCTGACGTCAGTCCTGATGCAGCAGCAACTGACCTAGAAATACCAAGCCTCTGGTATTACAGCCAGTCAAGGGCTACCCTGGCAGGGATAACCCAAATGTGATGACTGCAACAGTGAATACACTTGAGCATCTACATTTATGGTAAGTGTACACAACTGTGCTTTTTAATTATGGTGATGGTTGTATAAGGAGTGTGATTTTAACAAGATGGCATCTGATGAAGTCTTGTGTTTCAAGATGAAAGCGCTTATTGACCGTGTATTTATTTACTGTAGATTAAACTTTTTATATTGCATTGAGGGCTGGACTGTTCACTGTTTGGTTTAACAGTATTTTCACCATTGATTTTTGCTTTTATTGCTATATATCATTTTTCATAAGGACAGGGTGGCCTTGAGAACTAATCCTTCCTTCATGCTTAAGGTAGCTACTGAAAATGATATCAACTAGTCTATTCAGTTACTTGTCTTTTTTCCATATCATTCTAACAAAGGTGAATATCTCCTCCATAGTCTGGATGTACATAGAAAGTTAAGATTTTACTTGCACAGTGCTAAATTTCTCAGGAAATCTGATCATTTCTTTGTAGCCTTCTCCTTGAACAGAAGCGGTCAGGCAGTATCCAAGATTAAAATTTCTAAATGGATTTCAAACTGTATTTCCACCATTTATTACCTCAGGAACTTGGAGTTACCTCATCTGCCTAAGGCTCACTCCCTCAGGTTGGTTTCTACCTTGTCAGCCTTCTCTGCGAGGGTGTCCATAGCTGACATTTGTGCTGTGGCCACTTGGTTGACTCATCACACCTTTGTTTCTCATTACAAAGTGGATATGGTCTCCAGAACCAGAGCATTTTTTGGTTCCACAGTGCTCAGTCACATCCTTCCATAGGGCCACCCAGGATACTTTTTGTAGCTGGGGATTCTGACCCAGTTGTGAGGAATAATGAAATGGTTAACACCAGATCAACAGTTATGTACTTACCATAACTTGGCATCTGTGTTATCCTATTTCAGAATTCCTCACTTCCCACCCACCTTACTCCGTCTGTCCTCTGAGGAGGATGGAGTCCTGGGCTCCTGGTCTACTTTCCCTGGTTTAAAGCTGGCAGATATATATTATTCAGGGCTCCTACAGCAAACTTGATCTGAGGGTTAGAGTGCAGAAGGGGATTATGGGATAGGGAGGAGCTTGAGCTTTGAATCTGTCTGTGAAGTACCAGATCAGATCCAAGACCCAGTCGTGAGGAATAATGTAATAGGATAACACAGATACCAAGTTATGGCAAGTACATAACTGTTGATAAATTACATTTATATCTGCTCGCTCTTATTACTGTATAGCTTATTTTCTTCTTGCATCTTTTTTGGTTCTTCCTCTCCTTTATAGCTTTAAAAAAAGACTTTGCTTTTTTTGTAATATGCCTCCATTCTCAGTCTTTCCTCCTTTTGCTACCTGTGTTCAGGTACTATAGGTTATCATTGTTGGTAACAGCTTTCTTTCCTATACCATTGATAGTAGCCTTTCCTTTTCATCTAATCTTTTCTCTAACAGTTTCAGAGCAAATCAGATAAGACAGGCCAAGCCGACTGGGTGTAAAAAATGTATCTCCTGTGGGTACAAAATACCAAACTGTGATGCACACTATGTATGCATATTGTTTAGGTTATTCCCATTTGGACACGGATTGTGAAATATGTGCGGGCTTCAGTCTCTGTTTCGTTTGAATGCTGCAACAAATTGGTTTTGAAGGATCCCTTCTACCACTTCAGGTTGTTCAACATGTGCTGCTGTGTCTGCTCAAGCTCCCCATTCCAAAAACTCCTCTTTGAATAAGGGAAAGAAGAAACAATACCCTCATCTTTCCTGACCATTCCTGTTCTGCTGTTGCAGGTTCTTCTCCATCAGAAACATTTCAAAATCTGATCTTTCAGGTCCATTGGATCTGACTTCTAAGACCAAATCATTGGCTCACGACTGTTCTTCCTTCATCCTGGAGCTGATATCTTCCCAGATCCAGTCTCCTCTTCTTCATGTGACAAAGAGAATTAACTCCAGGCCACCCTGTATCTCCTTGTCTCTTAGTTCATCTAGGAGCCTAACCGAAGCAGATATCGACAGAATGATGACGTTTCTTCGAACAAAAATAAAACTGGAATGTAGGTGAACAGCACTAATAAATGACACAGACCCTGGTAAACAGCTCCAAGTCTGAGAGCACACCACAAAGACGTATGAGCACCAGCAGGAATACCAATGCATCTTGTTATGCCACAGAATTTAGTGCTTTCCTCTTGTTACAGGACTTCATTAGAATAAAGATACTCGGTTTTCCACTTGATTTATACTAGGCATTCCACAAATAAATAACAGTAATTGGCCAAAGTTGCATCATTTCCTGCCATTGTAAAATCCAAACTAGCATTGTTAAAATTAATACAAAATTCATAGGAAAGTAATATTATTAAAAGCACATATTTTTTAAAACATAGAAACAGTATTTTCACAGTTCACTCGCAGTCCTAAAACCATGTTTCATTTGAAACAAAATGTATATACATTTTCGATCACATCTTAGCACCCCTCATTTTTAATACAGGACCCAGCGAAAGTTGCCCATTAAGCCCTGTGAATATCCCTGTATTTAACTGCAGTTGCAATAATTTACAGTATTCCAATAAAGGTTCCCATTGTCCACCACTTGGGTTTGGTTCAACTTTCTGTAACACCCAAAATAAAAATCTCCCATTAGGACAGTCTTTCATTTGCTTATAAAGTGCATTAGTTTCCACACATTTAGAAACTTCATAATGATGCTCATAGACCACAGTTTTTAACTCTCTCTCTTTTCCCCACATAGGCTGAGCGCACTTGACAGAAAGCTAAGTAAACCACCCCTTTGGATGTACAATTAAAAGTAGTTCCTAGCTGTTAAAAGTTTTTTTTTATAGTGCTTAACTGGATTTCTTGTCTATGGGCCATGTGTTTACATTGATTTCTTTCCATCTTGTTTCTTAGAAGCCCCTTCAAGTAAATTTTTTTTTTATTTACTTTGGGCTGTCTTTTATACCTAAAAAGGTGGGATCTTGAGAAAACATCAGGTCTGTTAGGCATTGTAGAAGAATATGCCAGTATTTCAGTATAATTCTTTGGATTTCTTTGGTGTTGAGTATACTAGCATTTTGTAATCGTGTGTTGAACTAAACACACAATTCTGTTCCCAGTTTAATAACACCAAATTTGCAAATGAGGCACATGCTGCCACATGGCAATGCCACTGATTTGTTTATAGTACTCCCTTTAGTAGAAAGTACTGCGGTGGTGGTGCTGCGGTAGCGTTGTCGCCTCACAGTTAGATGTTGCCCATTCGATTCTCAGAGCGTCTTCTGAGTGGCGCGTGAATGGGCATTCCTTCGTTGAAGGTTGTGCGTTGGGCCCGGCAAGCCAGCACGTAAAACTCTACTGCCAATCATTAGCAGACCGGAGTTCCGCTGTCGCGACCCCTAACCGGGAAAAGCCGAAAGACACAAACAAACTCCCTTTAGCAGAAAACAGAATTGTTGTCCAACACCAGTTCTAACATTTCCATAACTAACTGCAGTTGTGTTAGATAAATATTTTGTTTCTAGCAATGACTTCTGACACCCATTCTAAGACAACTGACTGAGGGATCACTTATAAATACCCCATTACTTGGTTCCTCTGATTTAACTAACGGACTTAATGCCCAAGGTCATGATAACCCCACAACACAGGACCTGCAGCTGCCTGATGGTAGGATTACTGCCTAAAGTGGATCAAAAGAGGATTTCACAAGGTCCCTGATTTTTAGGTACGACTCTGACACCAAACAATTCCAAAGAATTGTACAGAAATATTGGCGTTTTTTTTTTTTTTTTTTTGCTATGTCTAACAGGCCTGATTTCTCGAGATTTCCCCCCTTTTTGGATATAAAACAGGGCTCAATATAAAAAGAAAAACCTACTTGAAGGGGCTTCTAAGAAACAAGAGTGGCAAGAACCCTCTTGGGAAAGTGGGGACTTTAAGTGTGGGGTATGTAATCAATGTAAATACATGGCCCATAGACAAGAAATCCAGTTAAATACTATACAGAACCCTTCAACAGCTTGAGAACTATTTTAATTAAACATTCAAAGGGTGGTTTACATAGCTTTCTGTTAAGTGTGTTCAGCCTACTATGTGTGGAAAACAGAGAGATGGTTAAAAACTAGGGCCTACAAACACCATTATGAAGTTTCTAAATGAATGAAAACTAATGCACTTTAAAAACATTTGGAAGACTGTCCTAATAGGAGATTTTTATTTTGGGTGTTTGAGCAAGTTGAACCAAACCCGAGGGTTGGACAATGGGAAACTTTATTGGAGTACCATGACTTGTTACAGCAATTGTGGTTAAATGCAGGGACATCCCAGGTCCTAATGGGCAATTTTCACTGCGTCCTGTATTAAAAATGAGGGCTGCTAAGTTGTGATGGAAAGTGTACATAAATTTTGTTTCAAATGAAAAATGGTTTTAGGAATAAGTATGAACTGTGAAAAATATTTTGTTTTTACAAACGTTCTTTTATTAATATTACTTTGCTGTGAATATTGTATTAATTTTAACAATGCTAGTTTGGATTTTCTAATGGCAGGAAGTGATGTAAAAGTTTCAGCCAGTGGTTACTATTTATTTGAGGAATGACTAGTATAAATCAAGTGGAAAACTGTGCGTCTTATTCTGATGAAGTTTTCTAGTAAGACAAAAGCGCTAAATTCTGCGGAATAAAAACTTAAGACATGCTGTTGTTGCTGATGATTTTTGTGGAGTGTTCTAGGACTTGGAGCTGGTTATCATATTTCTTTGAGCCCAGGTTCAGTTGGGAGTTAAACAGGCTCCATCTCTCTTTGGATCCATGAGTCTGACATTGGCTCTTATCCAGTTTGACTCCTACTCCAATCCGACCTTCGTTTTCGGAGCCATCGTACCTGAAAATAGTGTGTCTCAACATTGGATCTGAAGGCTTGATCTTCCTTGACTCCGACTACATCTCTGATCTAGATGGCACCAGGATTGACTCCGATGCCCTCAGAGCCATCTCTTCCTCTTGGACCCTCATCAGTGGACAGGTTGGCTCCAAAGTCTGCATCGAAGCAGAGCCATGATGATGCTGTGAGCTGTTCTGGGCAGTTGTCTTATGCTCTTGGCGGGGCAATTCTTGCCTCTCCTATGTCTTCTGCTTTTAGAGGTAGTACAGAGAGTTTTCTCTGCCTCTTCTCTGCTTGCCCCTTCAGGTCCACCCACTTCACAACTGTCTGCTGTAGTCTCTGGGTCTATACATCCTGTCGCATTTGGGCAGCCAGCCCACACAACCCTTGAGACAGTCCTCATCAGGACTCGCCTCTCTCCCACTGGAAAGCTTCCTTGAAAGTGTATGTAAAAGAGGAGGCACTTAGATTTCCCACAGGAATACCTCACAGAAGACACTGACTTCAATAAAGAGGAAGTGTCCCCCAGGTCACCCCTTGAGGGCATCTCATTTGGTGAAGTATTCAAACTTTTGAGACAGGAAGGTAGTTGGTCTTCTGATCCCCTTTCCGAAAGGAGTTGGTGTTTCTTGTGGCTTTAGTAGCTGGCTTGGCTATTATTTCCTGGGTAGTCCCCCTGGCTGTCAAGGTGACAGACCTCATATCCGGTCAGTCATGGAAGGCTCTGAATTTCACTGAGTCCACCCCCAAATGACCAGATAAATATTTAGTTGCACCAGTAGATTGGGCTCATTGGAGCAAGGGTCGGTCCCCCCAGTCGATGCTGTGGTGGTAGTAGTGGCAACCAAGAAAGAACTTGTGTAGCGCAAGGTTCTGCTATCCATCTTCCAACAGAGTTGAGGGCATTGGACAGATTTGGGAAGTGTGTGTATGCATCAGTGATCTTTGTGATAGAGACTATATAAATTAAAATGCTTTCCCCAAAATTATACTGTGTGTAGAGTGAAGGAAATGTGCAAGGCCAAACAGCAGTTTTCAAAATAATATGGCTTGCTTTGCAAGAACAGTTATTTCTTGTACATGTTCAGCTTAGATATTAACATATAGCTGTGGGCTTACTGTAAAGGCATACTGTTATAGAAAAAAGGAAGTTGACTTTCTTTGAACTTTCAGATGCAGAAATAATCTACCCCCTAGCTTAAACCTGGCTCCTCTGACTTTCTCTTGACTCCAAGTTTGTTCAGTCTGTTTTTTTTCTCCTCCTGACTGTATGAATTTTGTTTCATTGTATTGCTTGTTTATTATGCTTGCTCTTCATGCACATTTTATATAATTGTATTTCCTGACTGTATGAATCTTACTCTTGTATTTTACTATTAACTTTATGTAACATTGTTTCATTGTATTGCTTGTGGAGCTTTTCTCCCCGAGCCTCCACTAAAAATGGGCACTTCTTGGCCCAGTGGACTTCCCCGGTAATCAAACTGAAATAAATAAATCAATAAATTAAATAAAATACAGACACTTCAAGGGACGCAAAGATGACGTGGAGAGACTTTTTGTGAAGTCTACAGATACAGCAAGGACCAAAGAAGGGCATAAGATAATATTTGTCATTTCAACAGCAACTGCCCAGGCTACAAATAACCATGGACTTTATCATGACACAGACAGAAACCAGAAGAAAAAGTCACAAGGACATTAAAAATAACATTGGTTAAAAAGAGTATGTAAACTGGACAGTATGTTTCACTCTTTAGTGACATTTTTGGACTGAATGTGCATCAGTCTTTTCATGTGTCTAGCCATGTTATAATAGAATTGAAATAACTCTGAAAGAATTAACTGATTGGCAAGAATTTGTACTAATGCAAATAAAGAATAACGTATACAGTAATACGGTGTCTGGTCACTTACAGACATTTCTTTCAGTGGCGAGCCTAGGCCAGTAGCTGTGACCTTTTATCCGTTACCACCAGTTAATATTGCAGAGGGGCCCTACTATTTACAACGTCAGGTCAACAGTTTGACAGTTCGTGCTTTAACTGATCAGCAGTTCAGTATTTCATTGGTGAATACAGAGTGGCGCCATAGAAGCTGTCCTGCGATGTTCCACCATCAGTTTGTCTGTTGAAGGACACCATGTCTTCTAAGTGACTTCAGCCTGATCACCTCTTGGTCATCTATGCAAAATACAGCAAATTCTTCACTGTTATAACATGGATGTTAGTACAGACATTTAACTTTACAATGCCCACATATTGTATATATAAATTTATGGTTACCTATTATATTCTTGAAAGCCGACAATGTTGAATCCAACATTGTCAGCATGAGAATAGCGAAAGTGCAGAATGTCGAACGGGTAAAATGAAATCTCTGTAAGGGGAGATTTCCGTTTACTTCAATGTAGTGCAGTCTCTGAGTGGGTATATTTAAGTAGTGGGGGGGCACTGTCCCCCACGTGGGGGGTGCAGGGGCTTGCCCCCCTGCCTACACCCTTTAGATTTTCTTTTTTTTTTTAGTTTATTTTTTCTGGACATTCAAAATTTTAATGGTTCGATTATTAAAGGTAGACCTTTAGTGATTTGAACCATAAAACTTTCGATGTTCTAGTATAGACCCTACATTTACATGGTTTAAACCTTCTGTGTCAGACATGAAATGCAAATCTGAAATGTTTGATGTTCAGACATTAGATAAAGGTTGTGTTTGTAAATGTACAAATGCCTACAATCATTACATAAAATATACAGCAATTCATAAAGACTGTATTTTATGTGGAAATAAACTTTCCAAACTTATGTTTATCTTGTCACAGGAGTCTAGTATGTAAACCATGCCATAAGATATATCCTATTCTGATTATCTGTTTGATTCTAGCGTTGTTAGTTATTCACATATACAACAGTTAAATGTACCTTCTGCAGTCACCTAAATCTCATACAGTACAAGTGTATGCAATTATTGTCAGTAATGTGATAAGTACATAAAAATGTTATTTATGGTAAATATTGCAAATGCACAAAAAAAAAAGATGTTGTAACATAGTAGGGTGTGCTATCAATATTAACCTTTTAAATAAAAGGTTTTCACAGCTTTTCAAAATTTCCCTACAGACAGTAGTGAAGGACCATAATGCCATTTAGAGGAAGAGACTCAGCATAGCATTCAGACTTTACATAATGACATTTCTGGTTTAACGTAACAATCGGATAGAGGCCAACAACATTTACTAAGGGCACAAACTACAGAGGTTAATCTGACAAAACAGTTAAAAAAAAAAAAAAAAAAAAACAGCAAGGTTTCCATTGGGCAGGGGTCAGCAGAAATGACAGTTATTTCTCCTGCTGATATATATCAATAGCTTCGTTTATTACAGACTCTGCCTCAGTTGCAAGACAAAAAAATAATCTTGTTTCAATATGTTGGCATTTAAACAATGGTTGACATAAACTGTGTGGTCTATTTCAAATGCTTTATTTAAATGTTTTTTTTTTTTGCATGTACACATGCCAGTTTGGGTTAAAAGGAGATTCATCAACAGTGTTGGCAGACCCCCTAAAACATGCTCCAGTACTATGGGAGTTATAGGCATTGATTCCCAAAATGATTTACAGGAAAAGTTTAGTATTGTCAAAATCAAAGCACATAAAGAATGTAATACTGAAGAGGCTACAGTAAATAAATGCTTTGGCAAATGTCAAAACAAAGCAAGAGCTAAAACAGGTGAGTGTCTCGACTCACATCAGTGTTTTAAACAGACAAGGTAATGCCAGTTTCCACCATTTAAAAAACTATCTTAAAATGATCAGACAGACAGTCTAAATAACATGACAGAAAAAAAAAACCAAAATAATGTTTTGGTCAGGCAAGATGTTGTTAAAGCAATTCCGTCAGTTAGTTAATGACTTCTGCAAATGCAGATGCAGCTTTAAAATCAGTTTCTGCCAGACAGACAGATACAGGCTCAGACATTACTCCACCTGGAGCAAAATAAAGCCAGAGTGCTAGACAGTTTTAAAAAAGTACGCAGTATTGCAGATGTACATAGCAACTGTACAAAAACAGCTTGTAGACTACGTGGTGAAAGGAAGGGGACGTGTAATACATGGTCTGATAAAAAACAAAGACGGGGAACATGAGCAGCTTCTGCTCCACCAGGGTTACAGACAGATACACAACAAAGTTCAGAAAAACAGGTGATATGTTTTACTTGCAAGAAAATAGGCCACATTAAACAGAATTGTCCATATTGCAAAAGATAAAAGAAGAGTCAAATACCAAAAGGTATCTGCAGATAATAGTGCTTCTTCAAAACCCCAAAATAGGGGAAGAAATCAAAATAAAGAAAATACATTAAGGGACAATCAGTCACAGGAACAAACACAGATGGATACATACAAAAATAAAGAATACCCTATGGAATACACAGAACACCCAGATCACAGTAGGCAATAGGCATTAAAGCAATAAATTAAAACACAGGTAATCAGTTGGCAGCAAAGTACAGGGATCTTTTAAAGCAATGGAAGACAATGTTAGTATACAAAACTCCATGTTAATTAATTAAACAAAGGGGACAGGAAAAGACAAAAAAAATATATTACTTTATTGGTTTAATAAGCCAGGACAGATTCAGAATAAACACAGAAATAACCTGCAGCCATACAGACACAAAGTAAAGCTAACACAAATACAGTGTAAAGTTAATACAGATGCAGTAAGTACATTTACAGTAGTGCAAATAGTATATGAAAAAATAATGCAATTAAATATTGGGTATGTAAGTCCACATGTACGTCTGGAAATGGAGTAACATTTAAGGCAGTACCTATGACAAATCCTAAATGACAAAAGCTTCTATAGTAACAAGAGAGAGTTAACCCCTCCCCCCCCCCCCCACACAGACATTAAAAGTACAGTATGTCTCCAAAGGCAGCTTATGTATACAGCAAACAGGATCAATATTGGTAAAAATAGTGATGATAGCAAGCAGTCTTGTACAGCAAAAACATACTTAGTCAAACTGGAGCAACTGCCATCCAGGTAGTAACACACAGCAATACATACAGGTAGTAAAGTACAGAGCCATTAAAAACGTAATAAAAACTTAGACAAATAGCATTGTTCAGCTAATAAAAATCCAAGCAAAAGCAGCACACCATGTTCATTCATAAACATCAGTGTAAGTTAATAACAATCAAACAGTATCAGTAGAGTGACAGCCTGTTAACAGTCTTACAAAAGTTTAAATTTGTTTCTATAATAGCAATCTATGGACAGAACAAGGCAATCAAAAATGTACATACAAGGCAATGCAAATAAAACAGTTGCAAAGAAAAAAATGGGGAGAGATACTCAGATATAATAGATCACAAAAACAGGGACATCATGATTGGATACCTGATTTTAGTATGTTTTTCAACATGCAGAATTTGTTTGCAAAGGCACGTGACAAGTCAGATTGTTGGGTTTTTAGCCACATTCCTTACAGAAGGAAAATATCATTACATGCAGTCCCTGTAGAGGTTACACATATAGGTTTTATGTTTAAAGAATTTTGTAAAAATAGAGTTGTAAAACAATCAGCCATAAAACAACATCGAGTTGATGAAAATAGAAAAAGGGATCCTCTGTTTTCAATAGAACTATGGTCATGTAAAAAAGCTTGAGTATAAAATAAAAACAGCATGGGAGTTAACACACAATACTTCTTTTAAGGAAGAGATGAAAGAGGAAACAATTCTGTTACATAGACTATGCAGTTCCAATAATGAGAATTATTCACACATTACTAGAGGACATGGTAAAAAATCACAAGAAAAAGAGGGAGGTTCATGATAAAAAAAAAAAAAATAGGGAAAGATTTTAAAACAGCTGGACATAGGAAATGGTGTTATTTCAGGAGCTGAATTTTTTCACTGGTATGGTGCCACTAAGGTACAAAGTTAACAGCAAATGCAACTTAGAGCTATCTCAGATATAACAGAGAAGATGCGTTTTAAAACTGTCAAACAAGTAACTGTTGTTAACAAAGAAAAAAGGCCATTAAGTACAGAGGATCACATTTTCCTGTAAATTGCTTTTTTAAATATTCTTTTCCCAAAGCAATAATGAAATTATGCAGTGCATAAAATGCTTGTTTCTAATACAAGGTTTTGCCTTGTAAAGCAAAGGGTTAACTTGACAAGATTTTGAAATAAATGCTTGTGTGTAACTGCAAGGCTGACAACTTGCTTAAGCAAGCAAAAAAGCAGTTAAGAATAGATAAGTAATAACGGCTATGTGTCTATGGTGGGGTACTATAATTTTTGCATTAATTGTGCTTATCGTCATAAGATTTGTGTTAATAAAAGTATTAATCAAGTAACAGCCATTGGTAATGTAACACTCTTTGAAGAGATAGCATTGAATGCAAGGGATTCGTTTGTTGCAACAGACCAAGGGATTCAACGTACTGAAGATCGTATTGTGTTGTAAATTGTCTTACAGTTTTCTTGGTTTTAATTAAACAGGGGGAATTGATAGAGATTGTATAAATTAAAATGCTTTCCCCAAAATTATACTGTGTATACAGTGAAGGAAATGTGCAAGGCCAAGCAGCAGTTTTCAAAATAATATGGCTTGCTTTGCAAGAACAGTTATTTCTTGTACATGTTCAGCTTAGATATTAACATATAGCTGTGGGCTTACTGTAAAGGCATCGTGTTATAATAAAAAGGAAGTTGACTTGCTTTGAACTTTCAGATGCAGAAATAAATTAAATAAAATACAGACATTTCAAGTGATGCAATGATGACATGGAAAGACTTTTTGTGAAGTCTACAGATACAGCAAGGACCAAAGAAGGGCATAAGATAATATTTGTCATTTCAACAGAAACTGCCCAGGCTACAAATAACCATGGACTTTTTCATGACACAGACAGAAACCAGAAGAAAAAGTCACAAGGACATTAAAAATAACATTGTTTAAGAGTGTCTAAACTGGACAGTATGTTTCACACTCTAGTGATGTTTTTGGACTGAGTGTGCATCAGTCTTTTCATGTGTCTAGCCAAGTTATAATAGAATTGAAATAACTCTGAAAGAATTAACTGATTGGCAAGAATTTGTACTAATGCAAATAAAGAATAACGGATACAGTAATACGGTGTCTGGTCACTTAGACATTTCTTTCACTTTGCCCTTAAGTTACTGAATTATTTGGAACATGTAGTAAGGTTTCAGAGGGATTTCATCAAGGAGTTTTCCAGTAGTGTCTCTGGGTCCTTGTCTGTGGAGGACAAGAAGACTGTTTTTACACAGCTTGCCACCCTGCAGTCCCTATCGAATGCCTCTGAGGCTCATTGCACATGCCTCAGAAGGTATTTCAAGAGCAGTGGGTTCAAGAATAATCATGAGATGGCAAGCTTGGATGTGCTTTTTTGACTTTGCAGAGCCTTTAAAGTCATCCTTCATCAGTGCTCCCTTTGTGACTAACTTATTTGATTAAAGAAAACCTATCTAGGAGTGAACATGGTGAAAAGATCTTAACTGCAGTAGCTATCTGTTTTTCTACACCTCAAGGAACTTTTTCCCCTTTTCCTGGATAAAGAGGTGGCAGGAAAAGTTCCAGAAGTCGCAAGGCTCTTCCCAGGACTACTGTGGAGACAGTTGCCTTTGTGGCTAGGGAGGGGGGGGAGGCTGTAATACTAGATGGTGCCCTTGTGACAGAGGAGGCCCTTAAAATAATAGTTTCAGATCTTCTTTCTCTGAGAAACCCTATCAACTCCCTTGAAGTGTTTCCTGACTGTTGCACTCCGGAGGCAGTTAGGATCGCTTATCCTTGCATCTGCCTAATCAGGCTTCTTTTCTCTCCAGTTAGTCAGCACCTGCTGGCTGAAGAGGCAATAGAAGCAGTGCCTCATCCTCAGCTAGAATAGTTTTTTTTCTGCATTGCCCTTCAGTCTATCCATTGCTCAGAGGGTATGTACAAAGGTGTCTGTCACCACTGATGGCCTACTGCAGAATGCAAGGTATTAACATTTTTTTTCCTTATTTAGAGGACTTGCTTGACTTTGCAGAGTTTCTTTTACAAAATATCAGGAATCTAACTTGGGTGAGAGTTCTCCTGCACAGATTAGGGTTCTACAATAACCTACAAATATCTTAACTCCTTTTCACACTTAGCTTTCAGGTTTCTGTCCTTGATACCTCAGTTCAAAGAGCTTTTCTTTCAGGTGAAGATGTAGATAGTATGTAGATGTATTCCTGAATTTTCTTTTTCCATTCAGGCTTCAATTTCGGCCTGGGAATTCCTCAGGATTCTGGGTTTTATGACACACGTGATTCTCACAATTTGTCAAGACTTTGCATGAGATAATTCATTAGTATATTAAATCTCGTCCTAACATCAACATCCCCTGACAGATTCCAGTTTTTGGGATTTTGAAGACTGATTTTTTTTTGGTGCAGAGACCAATTTTATCAGAGTTCAAGTCTCCCATTTTCCCTTCCAGCTCCAGCACAGCTAGTAACTGCAGCTGCTTCAGACTGCTTTGCGCAGTTTCTTTGAAGATAGAAATGCAGATTCTTTGGAACAGAAAAGGCAGACCAAAATATACACAAACGTAAAAGAAATGTTGGCTCTTGTAGATGCTCTCGTACCAGCCTCTTAACATTCCCTGATTGCTGGGATAAATTTTGTTTCTCCTCTATGCTAGCGTACATTGAACAGTCATTTTCTACAAATGCTGTGCTGCTTCCAGTTTTTAATACTTAGCCCTTCTGCCACAATTTTGTCAAGATCGACTCTTATTTGGTATGATTGCATCTTTACTAATATGGTCTTGACTGGTTTCTTATGGCAAGGTTTGGAGCATGCACTCCATGTGCCCTTACAGTTAACAAATCTGTTGTTCATTTATGCTTTCATGAAAGTAATAGTCTGTTCCCTCCAGGTTCTCTGGTACAACAGAAAATCTCTGGATTCCCTGTGTGCTCTCTCCAAAATTTTTTTAAATGTTTTTTCTTGAGAAGCCTCATACTTGGCCAGTTTTTTTCTTCATTTCAACTCCTGATTTTTTATTTTTTTTTGCAGATTCTCATACATCTGAATGGTTTGTTAAAGCTTCTATTTTTTCAGCTTTATTGTTTGACTTGATATATTCCTTTAGTGTTTCATTTATTTTAATCTGAGTAGTTTTGAATTTTTTCTTCTAAATTATTGGAGGCCATCTCTTGAACCAAAGTTGAAGCTTGATTTTCTTCCAGGTTTTTAAAAATGTCTTCTTTGCTGGCATTCAGGCAGTGTGTTTATTAGCCAATAACTGAATTTTACCTCCAAAAAACAGTTTCAATGTTACTGTTTCTCAACTTTTCTTTTCACACTGGGAGAGCTGAAGTTAAGCTATTGATCAGTGTCCAGCCTCTGGGAAGTCCAAGGGAAATCAGCACTTATACCAAATTCAGAATGCAACTCAAAAAGCTATTCTTCATCTAAGCAAAATGCTCCTGCTTCATTACAGGACACATCACCTAATTAGTACCCTTTCCAAGTCTTCTCTGTCAAGATTTACTGAAGGGTGACCCTCATACCTGTCAACCTGGAAACATTAAAAATCTGGACAAAGGGCCATGTAAAATAGGTACAAATCTGTATGTTAATTGACATAAAATTTGCATACATAATTATGTAACCTCGCCCACTCCCATGGAATTGTGGGATAACTTTCTTGGGTGGCATAAGCCAGGGAACCTTGTTGGCTAAGCTTATTTAGGCCTTGGACCGATAGTCTAGTACCTACCTATGAACCAACTTTCAAATGCAAACTGAAGAACAGACAACCAAAACATGGCCACAACAGTAATTGTAACATCATATATAAAAGAACTGTGCACTTTGTTAATCTTAATAGAACCGTGACAATAGTCTTTAGACAATTTTCACAGTGAACATCTGCTAAAGATGATTGCCACTGTTGATGTGACAACCTGACCCTATCTGCAAAAATGGGAAAAAGAGGTTGTGGATGAATAGATTAATATACTAGGTCAGACACTTCACAAATGTTGACAACAGCAAGAAAGTGATCAAAATGCAGTGTTCTTTTTCTCACTTTTTAGGAGTCTGACATTGCAAGATGCCTTTGACCTTCCAGTGATGACATTGTGTCACTGAGAAGTGTTGTGTGTCTGTGAAATATAAACACAAAAACAGATATAAACATAATATCAAGGTATTTAGTGAGAATCTAAGAGAGAAACGTTATGAAACCTAAATCTTTTACAGTTTGTCTTTAACGGTTTAACTTTACATTTACCATTCTTTAGATGTACCTGTAGATTAGATAATAAACACAACTCTTGCTTTTGACTGCTTTAACTAAAATATTAACAAGACTCTCCTATATTGTAAGTGAATATTGACAATATATTTTTATGTCTCCCACAATTGGTTTTCATACCATGCCCTCAATAAAATGTAGCTCTCCCAGACCAGTTATTTAAATATGAATGTAAATGACAAACTATGAACAACACGTGAAAAAAAATTAACATTTCTACTGTAGGGTATTCTAGATTTAACAGTAGAATCATTTTTATTTGCATCTTTCTGTTTCTCCTGCTTGCTAATATTAATTGGCAAGTTAGCTTGTTTAAGGAAGCCAGTCTGAAAGTGTTTGGATGCCGTTATGAGCTATGGATGTAAAATGGAAGTAAAAAAAAAAACTTTGCCAGTTATAAACTGCCTTTATGCAGAAAGAAAAAAAACAAACAAAAAGTATCTAAAATATTTAATTTCCCTGACTACACAAGAAAACCAACACAAAAGCAGCTGGCAGGGCAACAAAAGCAATGCATAAACACAACAAACTTTAGAGCCCAGCATTAATAAGTAATCAACATTACTGGCTTTTGATTCAGCTGTAAGAGGAGTGATTGCGATAGAACCGAAACCAGCAAATCGGCACTTAAGTGATTTATTCATAAGCTCAGACAGTAGGGCTGTAGCTGTATTTAATGCAATTAAACAGCCCACCAGTACAAATGCAGTTTGCAGACATTAAGTTCCAAACTATCGGTTTCATGCCTTCTCCTGCCACATGCATTCAGTATCCGTAGCCCCTGCAGTTATGAGATATCTGAAGACTTTTTTGCCTGCTGACGGTCATCACCTTTCAATCAAAATAAGTCATTCACCTTTCTGTCTGAGACCCTGCCTGTCCAGGAAGCAAATAATAATTGTAAAAAACCAAACAACAAAAAAAAAAAAAAACGCCTGAATGGGGCTTACTACGTGTTTTTTTTCTTATTCACACAAACAAAAGTACTGTTAAGTTCTGGTCCGACGTGAGTTTGTTTACTGTATTTGCTAACACCCCCCCCCCCAAGCAGAGTTCATGTACGCTGTAGTGTATAGTATGCCTGCCAGTGTCAGTGCTTGGAAATGAAAAGCAGATGCGCTGATATAAACAGAGTCCATTTCTTACGTTTTATGAGCAAGAAAAGTTATCAGTGGTAAGTCAAGAGCACTCTGTATTCTTGGGAAATGTGCTTATGCTTTGAAACATGTAAAGCAACAGCTAATAAAAGCAAAATCCAGCTACCGTGCTGGATGTAAACGATCTAAGTGCCCGTATCTAAAATAGTAGGAAAAGTTCCCCGGTACCCCCTGACCGAATTTCTCCCAGTAGTATTATAAATAATCACCTCGGGTATCCCCTGAAAACACTGCACTTAATCCATTGGGACTAACCCCATCAACAGAGAATAAATACAATAAGGAAAATGATGAAATAGGCAAACAAACACATTTACTTAAATTGTTTAAAACTGTAATAGGAACTAAACAAACAGGTGAGGAAATTAAATAATTTAATAAAGTTGAGGCTTGATGCCCATTTAAACGAAGCATGACGTCAACTTTATAGTTAAATGTTTATAAAATGATGTGTAATCATTACATGTGGAAAATCCAACTTGGCTACATGCTGTCTTAAAACTTTCAATCGACAAGGTTTTTGAGGAAGATAGTAGTGCTTGATGAAAACATCTGAGATATAGTGTAGTTTCTAGAGAAACCAGTAGTTTTTAGACTTGTTTGCTAACCCTGTTCTTTGCTCTGTGTATTTCTGGGGGTCGTTTGTGTACTGTCACTTTTACTAGAAATCCCTGAATCAGTGTCATTCTTAAAAGTATACTTTCAGTCTTTTTTTTTTTTTTTTTTTTAATGGGGTTATATTATGCCAGGTATGTAAGTACTGGAAGTTAGTTGCTTATGTTGAAAATGAAATCAGGATTTAGCGGGGCCAATCGGGAATTTGTGGCGCCCTATTACTTTGAGCTCAAAACTAGGAAGTACAGAGGAATTCGGTACTGTTGAGAGGTCTTTAGAAATGATGTATATTCTACATTACATTTTGCTTGACTGTACATTGCACTGTGCCTGTTTGCTAGAATGTATGTATACAGGTTTTCTATGTAATTAGTCTGAATTGTTCTGTCATTTCTCTATTTTTTGTTTGTGAAGTGTTTTGTATTTCACCCGAGCTGAGCCTGATATTGGTCAGTATTGATAAAGTACACTAGCCTAGTACACAAATTGTTTATATAAATTTACATAAAAAAAAAAATTCCACCTCCATGGGTGGGAAAGGATCATTAGTGAGTTCATGTCCAATGAAATTCAGCCAGTGGGAAACCTGTTGCGCAGCTCAGTGAAGCCCCTGGAATATGGGGTACACAAACCTCCAATACTTAGACAAGACAAAAGCTGAAAACAAAGTATTGAAACAAAGCAGCTGAGTCATTCTGTGATATGTCAAGAAAGAAACGTTAATACTCACTTTTGTCTAATATAATAGAACTCTTCAAATAAATGAACATTAGGTGAAAACCCATAGGATTACTTTTTTTTTTAATTCAAATAAATTTGTTTTCCAACAAATAATAATGAGCTTACAAATCCATTGAAAAAGGTTTATAATAAGCTATTTACAATATATACAAATGGCCTACAGTAAGTAACAATCTGTAGTAAGAATTTAGTTACACATAGTTAAGAGTAAAGTTATGTTTCTAATATATAAACAGAGTTATATCAGGTTAAAGTCTCGATGAGAGAGTACTTTCGTCCAAGGGTTGTTAGTCCGGTTCTTAGAAGATATTCTTAGTTCCTTAGTTTTTATTTCCAATAGCGCAGATGTTCTTCGTGTTTCACTGTTGCAGTCATTACATTAGGGTAATCCTGCTGGCAGGTTGCCCTCAGCTGGCCTGAATTCCAAAGTCTTGGGTCCTGCGTCGGCTGCTGTCGCCCCTTCCCTGATGTCAGGGGTATAAAAGAAGCAGCCAAAGCCATTTTCTTCAGTCTTTCTTGCCGCGCAGTGCCTGAAGCAGAAGCAGTTCGCAAGTGCCAGTCGGCCAACTCCTGAGATTTCCGTGTTTGAGTTTCAGATCCGAAGTCTTCAATAAAGCTATGTACCCCTTTGGGGAAACTTTTTTCTTGCTCCAGACCGATGTCAGGAAAAGTTAATAATTGTATTTCTTGTGGAAAGCAAATACCTCATAAGGATTTTCATTCTTACTGTATTCCTTGCCTAGACCTTAATCACAACGTTACTGGTTGTCTGTTTTGTGCTAGATTTAACCAACGCACTGTTAAGCGTCGGTATGATTCTGCTTTAAACTTTTTTGGATGCCGGTTTAATTATCCTGAAATGTCGGATAGCCATCCGACTACCAGAGTTTACAAAAAAACGCAAAGAAAAGGATAGAGAAAAACAACTGACGCCCAAAACCGACGATGAAGCTACTCCTAAGCCAGTCGCCGGTTCTCAGTGAGGCACTTTCGCAGCCCCTGACACCTGCTACTTTAGAGTCGCAGGCCACTAACGACTCCCATGTGGAGTCAGCCATGCCGCTGGAAACTCAAGGTATTGGAGCCTCGGACGCTAATCCCTCAGATGGGTCTGGAGCTGCTGAGCAGGTGCCGGCTTCTGCGGGTGTATTCAGACCTAAACATCTTTACATTAAAACGACTTCAGCTTCAAAGGCAAAGACTGAAGCACCTTCTAAAGCAAGGAAACAAAGTCAAGAGCCACATGGACAGACCTCTATGCCCAAAAAACAGATGCTCAAGATGGCTGAAGACTTGATTACCTTGATCAGAGGTTCTCATTCCCCTCCTGATAAGAGGCCTAGGCAAGACACTTGACTATGAATCTTCAGATCAGGTTTCTATTTCTTCTGATTCCTCTTCTGATCAGGAATGTTCTCTTCCCCCCCATGAGGATTCTGATGCTGTAGAATCTATACCTTCAGCATCTCCTCCTGAGGACTTTTCCTTCGGGGAAACCTTGCATACCATGAGGGAGCATTTCCACTGGGAGAGTCAAGATTTTTCAGAATCTAAAAAGAGGCTCAGGGATTTTCTTTTACTATCTCAGCACAAGCCTCTAGCCATTCCACCTGTGTTAGATATTGTAGATGTGTTTTCGGAGTCTAGTCTGACCCCTGACTCCTTACCCCCAGCTCCTGTTAAGCCTGACAGATATTACAGGGTTCCTGACTCACACAAATTTCTTTTTAAAAACCCTGCTGCTGACCCAGAAACTATTTGACAGGGTCCAAAGGGAGTTAAGGCTTCCACTGCAAAAAACCCAACCCCCTCTGACAGAGATTCAAGGGCACTGGATAGATGGGGAAAAAGGTTTACACATCTGCAACTTTGGCTATAAGGGCCTTAAACTGTCAATTTCATATGCTTAAGTATCAGCAACATGTCATGGGATTGCTTAAACAGAAAATGTTGTTAAATTCTGAATGTGCAGAAAACAAGGAAATGCAGGATTTATTGTATGCAGCAGAACAAGTTGGAAAACATACTTTGCAATGTGGTTTTTATTCTTTGGAGGCCTCCTGCAGGGCCGCAGTTACGGGTTCTGTAATTAGGAGGCATGCTTGGTTAAAGGAACAAAATCTGCCTGATCATGTTAAAGTTAAATTACTAGATGCACCTTTACAGCGTGATACTTTGGTGTTAAGGCAGAAGAGGTGTTAAAGAAAATGGAGGACAAAGCTAAATCTATGCAAACTGTCAAAGATTTTTTACAAGTACAGCCACCTAGGTTTAGTAGACACTGGCCTACAAAAAATTGGTCCTTTCCTGTGTCAGACAGACCTCAAAGGGGTAGATCCAGATGCCCTAGGGGCAGATCCCAGGCGCAAGGTTCTTATAGGCCCAAGCAATGGGGTGCTTCTACCTCCAAAGCTGGAGAAGATAGATCACAATCATACAGAAAACAGTCCCAATGACTTCCCCCTGCCTGCACCATGCACTTATCTTCTGGCAGCATTCTTAGGGGGAAAATTAGCACTTTGTGCTCAAAATTGGCACATCATAACCCAGGACAAGTGGGTTCTAAACTTAGTGTCACAAGGCTACAAGTTCCATTTCCATACTCTGCCAAAGGCAAACGGCTGGCCAGATCTGCCAAAAAATCAATGGGCAGAGGCACAAAAACAAGTCTCATCCCTCATGGGGGCCATTCAACAAGTACCAGAGCAAGAGCAGGGACAAGGATTTTACTCAAGACTGTTCTTGGTACCCAGAAAGGACAAGGCCTGGAGGCCGATACTGGACCTATCTATTCTGAACACTTTCCTGGATATTCCAAAATTCAGAATGTTGCCTTTGCAGCAGCTTCTGCCCATGCTGGGCAAGAATGCTTGGCTTGTGACTTTAGACGTAAAAGAGGCATACCTGCATGTTCCAATCAGACAATCATGCAGAAGATACCTAAGATTCAAGGCTGGTTCAATGCGTTACCAATTCTCTGCACTGCCCTTTGGCTTATCTACTGCACCCAGGGTCTTTACAAAGTGCCTGGCTCCATAATTGCATTCTGCAGACAAAGAGGAATACAAATATATCCTTACTTGGACGAGTGTCTCATTCAAGCAGAGAACAAGGATATTCTTCAACATCTGGCATTTGTGAGAAGACTTCTAACATGCCTAGTGTACACAGTCAACAAAAAGAAATCAAAACTAGTACCCCTCACAAGCAATAACATTCCTGGGTGCAAGCTTGAATACAACTGCCGAGATGGCTTGTCTCACACCAGACAAACAAAGGCAACTGACTACCTATTTCAAAATGTTGGCAACAAAGGCCCAGTTATCTGCAAGAAAAATTCTGCAGGCTTTGGGCTTCATGGCATCCTGCATCCTACTAATTCCATATGCAAGACTGCATATGAGGAAACTTCAGTGGTACCTACAAAGTGTTTGAACTCAACATTGCCACAGCCTGGAAACAGTCATTACTCTCATTCCCTGCCTGCGACAGGAGTTTCGATGGTGGGCAAAGGCTTGTCACCAGAACAAGGGACAGCCATTCACATTACCTCCAGCCAGGCAGACACTAACAATGGATGCATCAGACTATGCCTGGGGGAGCCCACATGGCAGGAAGATGCATTCAGGGCACATGGTCCTCAAACCAAATGCATCTACATATCAATCAAAAAGAGATGTTAGCTGTTCAAAATGCCCTGACAGCCTTCAAGGACCTACTTCATCCGGGACAACTAATAAGACAGACAACACCACTGTCATGTGGTATATAAACAATCAGGGGGGCACACATTCTTCCCTTTGCAGACTAGCCATGACCTTGTGGGACACAGTTTTGACTTACCAAGTACATCTGCAGGCACGATTCCTGCCAGGAAAGGAAAATACTCTTAACAGACAAACTAAGCAGAAACCTCATGGATCCCCACGAGTGGAAGCTGGATCCACAAGTCTTCAGCATGATAACAAGGAAATGGGGATGCCCGGACATAGATCTATTTGCCTCCCCTCTCAATTACCAACTAAATAGATTCTGCACAAGGACTTATCACAGACAGGCATGGAAAGTGGACGCCCTGTCTTTCCGCTGGAAAAACCTATCAGTATATGCCTTTCCTCCACTGCCTCTCCTCCCCAAGGTGCTCCTAAAGGTCAGACAGAAGCCAAAGATGATACTGATTGCCCCAGACTGGCCATGCCAGTACTGGTATCCAATACTAAGGAACTTCTCTCTATACCCAGCTTGGAACTTACCTGAAATACCTTGACTACTGTCCCAGCAAAACAATCAGATAATGCATAGCCAACTGAGGATATTAAACTTGGCAGCATGGCGGATAATGTAGTCCTACAAAAAACACCTCTCAGTAAAGCTGTGATGGATGTCATTGTGGAAGCCAGAAGGCCTAGTACTAGAAAGTGTTCTGCTGGAAAATGGAAGAGATTCTGTGCCTGGAACCAGGCACAAGGAACTGATACAGCTGTACCAAATATTCCTCAGATTTTGCAATACTTAACTGAGATGCTGGACAAAGGCCTATCTTTTTCATCAATTAAAATTCATGCCTCTGCCATTTCGGCTCATTACAATACAGAGCCTCCACTTTTTTCTCACCCTGTATTAAGGCAGTACCTCAGAGGAGCCAAAAATTGAAGGTCCCCAAGGAGACTACCAATACCTGCATGGGACCTCAACTATGTCTTGGAAAAGCTCACCCTGCCTTCTTTTTGAGCCAGCTGCTACTGCAGATATGAAGTTTTTATCTTGGAAAACAGCTCTGCTCTTTGCAATTACTTCTGCAAGATGAGTTTCAGAGCTACAGGTGCTCATGGCTGTGGAAACTCATCATTTTTCGTCCAGACAGGGTCTCCCTGAGGACAAACCCAACATTTATGCCTAAAGTAGTGTCCAGTGTGGCTCTTAACCAAGCCATCCATCTGCCAACCTTTTACCCAAATCCACAGAACAAGGGGGAAAGAATTCTGCATTCTTTGGATGTACACAGCTTAGATTCTACTTGGCAGAACCAAAGCTTTCAGGAAGACAGAACAATTACTAGTGGCATATGCTGTAGGATCACAAAGAAAGCCTATCTCAAAGCAGACTATTTCTAAGTGGTTAGGCCACTGCATTCGTTTCTGCTACTTACACCATGGCAAGCCAGTGCCTAAGGGCATTAGGGCTCATTCCACCAGAGCTGCAGCTACCTCAGCAGCCATTCTCAGGGGAGTACCAACCAGAGACATTTTAGAGGCGGCTACTTGGAGTTCAGTGCACACCTTTACAAAGCATTATCTGCCACTCTACTCTAAATCCAGGGCAGGCTTTGCCACTGCAGTTCTGCAGGGCCTCATAGCCACTCCTACTGCTGTCTAGTTCCAGCCTCCCAACCATAGCTTTGGGACTCTACCCAAATGTGATGACTGCAACAGTGAAACATGAGGAACATAGTACAGTTGTGTACACTTACCATAAATGTAGATGTTCGAGTGTATTCACTGTTGCAGTCCAGGTTACCCACCCGCCTTCCCCCTTTTTTTCTTTTGTATCGTATCTTTCCTTCTCTGATTTATACTACCTATGTGGTGTATTTGCTTATAGATGAAGGTAAAATTTATATTGGTGTATTTCTGAATATATATATATATATACATATATATATATATATATATATATATATATATATATATATATATAAAGTTTGGCTACCCTTTTGGGGGGCACCTGACATCTGGGGCAAGGAAAAACTGAAGAAAATGGCATTGGCTGCTTCTTTTATACCCCTGATGACCTGACATCAGGGAGGGGGCGACAGCAGCCGACGCAGGACCCAACGACTTTGGAATTCAGGCCGACTGAGGGCAACCTGCCAGCAGGATTACCCTAATGTAATGACTGCAACAGTGGATACACTCTAACATCTACATTTATGGTAAGTGTACACAACTGTACTTTTCTTTTATCAGAGTTAAAAAAAAGGGTTCTATAGTTGGAATAGAGGAGGATTTACACTTCCTTGTGATGCATTTCCTGGCTGCTGCTAGCATAGTCCAAAGAAGATAAAGATCTTTTTTATTCATTAAATTGTTTTCATTAACATTCAACAAAGTTAATGACTTTAACAAACTGAATCTGCATAAATAGCTTGAAAATAATCTCTTCCCAGAATTTCTTAATGTAAATACAATCGAAAAAATGTGTGACCAATCAGCTTTACAGATCAGTGAACATCACCAACATGTTACTACTTTGGAAGAGTTAAATATTGCTATTATATTTGGAGAGTAAAAAGCTCTATGCAAAAATTTCCAAGCAAAAATTTTCCGAATGTGTAAATTAGAGGTTAATTTAATAGAGTACAAGAGAGAAGTTTTATTTTCAACAGATAAATTTAAAGAACATTCTCTACTAATAAAATTCCAGTAATTTTGATTGGGCTTAGCTTTATAATTTATTATGATTTTGTAAATATTTGATGTTGAGTTTGTCCAATGAAAACCATTATATAAAACTTCATTCATAAAAAATATGAGTTTAGGAATAGATTTAAAGGAAGAATTATCAATTATTCTACATAGATCTTGGGCATAGGATTGCAAGCTCTTTAGAACTAGCCAATCAGAGCTTGATAAATCATATGAACTTTTTAACTGTTGTATATCTAAGACCATCAAATTTTTTATACAGTGATGCATGTAAAGTTTTTAGTTTCCCAAGTGTTATGCGTACTTATATGAATTTTATTTTAAAAGTTTTTAGTAGATCTAAAGGGAAGTAGTAATTCTAGCCATAATTTTATGTCAGTATTATTAATAAAATTTCTACATATACTATATATATATATATATATATATATATATATATATATATATATATATAGTTTATATTTTATAGATTAGTAGGTTTAGAAGAATTATATTTTATGTTTACACTAAGGATATGCCAAAGTTTATTATTTTGATCATTTAGTTGTAGATTTTGTTAATTTATTTTCATTTAGGAAAATAATGATGTGTAAAGATTTCCATGCCGAAGAAATTTTTGGGTCTATCCAATTTATGAATATTTTAAAAATGGATGCTTTAATGTAAGAGTCTATGTCTGGAAAATTAATACCACCTAATTCCCAAGGTCTTATGTGATTTGAAAAAGCTATTCTATTTCTTTTTGGCAACTAAAGAAAATTTATAAGAATTTTGCTCATTTCTTTAAAAAGATTGGGGGACATAAGAATAGCTTGTGCAATATAGTTTACTTTTGGGAGGAGAACCATCTTTATTAGTTGCAGTCTGTCTTCAAATTTTAAGAATAATTTATTCAATTTTTCAATGTGTGATTTTAAAATTTCCCCAATATTGTAATTTATTTTTAATGTTAAATCCATATTTTTACAAAGAACTATCCCTAAATAATTTATAGAGGAAAACCTGTTTCCCAGTTAATTGATTTAAGTTCAAGTGAGTATCAATTTTTCTGTTTAAAAACATGAAGTTGGACTTTGTTTTGCTAGCATGTAAACCTAAGATTTGATAAAAATGCATCAATTTGTGAGTGTAACTCTTGTAAAGATTCATCTGAATTGGTTAGAGTAAGGAGAATGTCATCAGCAAAGAGCATTATTTTAGAATTATATTGACCATATACTAATCTTAGGGTTGTGACGAATGATTGAAGAAAAGTATTCCATTACTAGTGCAAATAAGATAGGGGACATAGGGCACCCCTGCTTTGTACCTTTATTTCCATGGCTTCTGAGGTGAATGGGCCCAATTTTATATATGCAAGATTATTTGTATAAATATTTTTGATTAATGAAATAAATTGCATGCAAAAGTTAGAGTTCTAAAACTTTAAAAATATAATCCCATTTTAGCGAGTCAAAGGCTTTTTCAATGTCAAGAGCAACTATAAGGGCTTCTTGATTGTCTCTATAATGTCAATAATTGTTAATATTCTTTGAATGTTATCCTGGGTATGTCTATTATATTTAAAGCCAGTTTGATCATTGCTAATAACATAAATTAGAGATTTTTTTTTATTCTGTTAACCAGAATAGACATGAACATTTTGTAATTATTATTTTTAAGTGAAATTGGCCTGTATGAGCTACATTGTTTGGGATCTTTATTTTCTTTTTTGATTGGGGTGATGGAATATCTCCACAAAGGTGGAATCTGTATTGTGCATATGAATTTCATTTAGTGCTTTATATAATGTGATTGCAAAGGTAGGTAATAATTTATATATTTCCATAATAATTCCATCTATTCCGGAGGCTTTATTATTTTTGCCTTCTTTAATTTTTTTTTCAGTAAGTTCCTTAAGAGAAATTTGAATATCTGTAAATAGTTTTTCTGGAATTTTTTTATTTTTATTTTAGATAAATCCAATTCTAAATTTGGAATGATATGAGGTGAATCATTTTTTCTAAAATGTTCTGCATAGTGAAATTTAAAGGCTTATATCAGAAACTTTTTTGTTATTTTTCCTTTCATGAGTGATGTTTGTAATGTTAGAGTGTTGTCTTTTATTCTCATAACTAAGTTATGCAGATGTTTTGGTGACACACATTTTGTTTTAATTTTTCTAGAGCCATATTAGTCTTGTGGGTTAAAATTTCATTGTATTTTTTATTTAATTCCCCAATTTCTTTTTTTTTTTTTTGTCGTTGACCAGTAAATCACTTGAATTGATTTCTATGATTTGCTTCTGAATGTTTGTCACAGATTCCTATTATTTTATTTTGTTATTAAACCATGTTATAGTTTTACCGTATAAGTATGCCTTTAGAGAGTCCCAAAGAATGACTATATTTATATCTACTGTATAATTAGTATCTAAGAAGAATTGAATTTCTGAATCTAACCAAGGTTTAAATTGTTTCAATTTGGTAATATAAGCTAGGATTCTTTTTGTAAAAGTTAATCTCTTGAAATCTGTCTGAAATTTAAGAATAAGTGAATTGTAATCGGACGTAGGACAGGGAATTAGAGAAATCATTTATTTTGAATTTCAAATCTTGAGTTACAAAGATTTTATCAATTCTTGTTTGGGTATTAAATCTGTAATCACTATGTGAGTGTAATAGAGAATTGTTCTCTTTGAAATTAAATGCTTCAATTAGATTTAAATTCTCAGTCCATTTTTTAAGAGATTTCCCAATGGGAGTTAAACGAACTGGTCTCTTATTGGTAGTTTTTGAATTGTCCAAGATACAGTTAAAATCACCTCCTATTATCAAGTTACATTTGAATTCTCTATTAATGAGGTCTATGTGTTTTTTGATTGTTCCCACACCAATGCCAGGAAACCAATATAAGTTTACTAGGGTCCAGATTCTATTTCCAAAAGCTAATATTGCCATTGCTAGAAGTCCATCCTTGTCTTTGTAATTGTAAATAATTTGAGGATAACACTTTTTTCTCATAAAATTAATACACCTCTAGTTTTTTTATTATAAGAAGAATTAGTATTTATTTGGATTCCAAGTATGTTTATCATTTGTTTTAAAGTGAGTTTCCTGTAGAAGTACTACTTGCGCTTTATTTAGTTTTAGATATCTTAGAAGATTGGATCTTTTCCTTGGATTATTTAATCCATTAGTGTTTAGGGAAAGTATAGTTAGGGCTAACTACTCAGATGGAATGTTATGGCGAGTACATAACTTATTTTTTTCCACTGTTCCATGCTCCTTAGCGTGTAAGTGTCATATTTTTGGGCTTTTATCTCTTCTGTCTCTTCCTGTCATCTTTTGTTCTTCCCCTACCTTCTTCTATCCATGCTCTGCATTGGTCTTTATCCAAAAAAAAAAAAAAATTATTTTCTTCAGTGTGTGTGTGTTTTGGGCCTTCCTTACCATGGCTGACACCCCTAAGGCAGGGTTCAGGAAGTGGTCAGAGTGAGGGCATAAGCTATCACTTTCCGATGCCCACACTCTGTGCTTAGTCTGTTTGGGAGTTCCCCATTTTGATTCCTCCTGTTTGATCTGCGCAGGCTTCAACTCCAATACTTTGATCAACAGGAAGAATAAGCTTATTTAAAAGGGCCTTCTCCCACCTCCTGCAGAGGCCTCTTCTTCCTCCCCCCTGGTTTCTGGGAGTCAGCCTCCCGCTAAGAAGTCCGGGGATGGAGAAGAAGGCCTTATGAAAGAGAAGGATCAGCCTAGGAAGAGGTCTTTTGAGCACTCTTCATCAGCCGAGCCTCCCGCTAAGTTCTCCTCTGCTCCGGTCTTCATGCTTCTCCCCAGAGATGGAAACCTCTTGAACTCGTTCCCCAGCATCGTTCTTGGTCAGGGTCGGTGGCCTCTTCTGTCCGGTCCACTATTTGAAGCAGAGGTGGACAGGATGATAGATTCTTTGGGCCCAGATTCAGCTGGGAGTCTTACCTGCTCCATCCCCTGCCAGGGCCAGGAGTATGCAGTCCGCCTTCCTCCCTATCCATCCTTCAGTTGAGGAGCCTTTGGGTCCGAGGTTCCTGGGTTTTGAGGGGTTGGCGCCGATTGTCCCTGGTACCTCAACTCCAACCATTGCCTTGAGCGGTTCGGCTCTGATGTTTTAAGAGTGGACCGACTCTCTGAGACATACCCTTGGTGTTCGGATCTGAGGGGATGGCGTTTATTTCAATACTTTCAAAGTTGTCCCTTTCCCCTTGGGGCTTCGGCACTGGGAAGCTCGGCTCTGCCCCCCCTCAAATTTCAGTTCTTTTCCTGCCTGGACGATTGGCTCCTCTCCACTCCCTACAGGCATTGGCTGACTCAGGCCAGAGATCATCATCTTCATATAGCTCCATCTCTGGGTGTTACCATGAATCTCACGTCTCAAATGGCACCAATTCAGGTTTTGGATTTCATAGGTGCTTGACTAGACACTACACAGGGCAATTATTCCTGCCTCCAGACAGACTGTTATCACTTTGTCATCATGTTCAGTACATTCTTCAAGCCCAGTTTCTCTGTGCAGGTTTCGTTCTTCAGGTGTTGGGGTCCATGACGGCCACGATCACCCTTGTTCCAATCGTGTGCCTCCATATGAGGGTCCTGCAGTGGACCTTAGCAGTTCACTGGTCCTTGCTAGACCTTCCCTTGTCACATCCTGTTCGACTGCCTCATATTTGCAGGGACTACCTTCTTTGGTGGCTCCAGTCCCCGGACTTCCTTCTTGGTCACCTGTTTGTTTTTACCTCTCCCACAATCATGGTGACCAGGGATGCCTCCCTTCTTGGTTGGGGGGAAGCATTGCATGGGAAGGACATTCCAAGGCATATGTTCTGCTCTGGAGACCAGTCTGCATATCCGTGTCCTGGAGATTAGGGTGGTGCTTTTGGTGTTGCAAGCTCTCCATGCCTTTCTACCTACCAGGACTATTGCTATACAGATGGATAATATGTCAGTAGTCTAGTACATCAGCAAACAGGGGGGAGCCAGATCTTATCCCCTTTGCCACGAGGCCATCAGTTTGTGGGAGTGGGCGATCTCCACCGACTACTTTGTGGTGGCAATGCACATTCCAGGAAGTCCAATATCCTAGCAGACAGGCTCAGACCATCTATTCTGATGCCTTATGAGTGGTCTCTGAATCCCTCAGTAGCGAACAGGATCTTTCTAAAGTGGGGTCAGCCTTGTTGCAATCTCTTCGCCTCTCCTTCCAGTGCAAAGTGCAGTGAGTATTTCGCTCTGATTTCCCCCTTCTGGGGAGTCGCCCAGAGATGCTGTAATCCATACTTGGCCCTCCAGTCTACTAGATGCATATCCTTTGCTTCCTCTAATGCCCAAGTTTATTCAGAAAGCTCGGTGGCTGGGGAGATCATTTATCCTCATTGCCGCTTTCTGGCCTCATCAAGTTTGGTTCCCCACTCTGTGGTCTCATATAGTGTGTCCTCCCTGGACTGTAGATCCGGTTCCAGATCTGATCACGCATCCATCAGAGATTCCTCACCTGGATTTAGTCAGCCTGAAGCTCATGGCTAGGCTGCTGCAATTTCCATGAAAGCCAGAACTCCCAGGCTTTCTTCTCCTGTTAAGAAGATCCTGATTGCGGCTCATAAAATTTCTACCAGGAAGATCTATTCTAGCAAATATTGAAGCGTTTTTTGATCTGGGCTTCTCAGCATGACCTGGATCCCTTTACAGCACCAGTCTCTGCCATTTTGGAATTTTTAGCATGTATTTTTAATAATGGCACTAGCTTTTCTACAGTTAAGGTCCAGTTGGCAACTTATTTCCAATTTCCATGTGGGTGAGAAATTCGGACGCCTTAGCTTCATCTAAACTCTTTAAGGCTTTCTGAAAGTTACCTTTCTTCTTATGCATCCGATTAAGGACCCCAGGCCCCCTTGGGACCTTACCCTTGTTTTACAGGCTTTGGTTTTTCCCCCGCTCAAAGCAGCTGCCTTGGTTGATTTGCAGTCTTTATTGTGGAATGGCCTTTTTGGTGGCAGTTATCTCAGCCAAAAGGGTTTCTGAACTTCAGGCTGTATCTATTAAGCCTCCTTATCTAGTTTTTCATAAATGTAGTGTGTCCCTGCTGACCAGTCCATCTTTCTTGTCAAAGGTAGGTTCAGAATTGAATATTAACAGGTCATTAATTTGCCAGCCTTCTTTCCAAATTTCCAAAATAGAGGGGAGTACAAATTGCACTTACTAGATGTGCACAGCCAGCTACGTTTTCTATCTGCATAAAACCAAAAGCTTGCATAAATCAGATCAACTTTTCATCTCTTTTGCTAAACCTCATTTGGGCAAGCCTGTCCCTAAGGTTACCATTGCTCTCTGGATTTCAGAGTGTATTTCTTTGACTTTTCGAGCTAAAGGTTTGTGTCCACCTGGACATGTCCGGGAGCATTCCACCCGATCAATCTCCTCCTACGACTTTTTGGTCCAGGGTTTCTCTTCATATCATCTGTTCTGCTGCTACCTGGGCCTCGTCACATACTTTTATTTCACATTATAAACTAGATCTTCTTTCCAGAAGCATGGCATTTTTTGGCTGAGCCGTGCTCCAGAATATTCTTCCGTGAGGACCTCCCAGGTTTTTTGTGGTAGCGAGGGACTCTGTCCTTCAGCTTGAAGTTCAAATGAAAACAACAACTTCAGATAAACAAGTTATGTACTTACCATAAAGTTCCATCTGAGTTGTTGCTTTTAATTTGTCTTAACCATCCCTCCCGCTATCCCCCTGCCTTTTTTGAGCTTTGTAGTGCACTGGAGTAAAGAAAGATAGACTCTCTTGTTTTGGATAGTTCCGAGTATGTGGATCTTTAGATGGTTGTGCCAGTTTTTTATATGTATGTAGACTATATAACGATGGTGCTGCTTCGCAACAAACTCGACCTTAGGGGAGGAAGGAGAGCGAGGCATTTATAGGTAGGGGAGGAGCTTGGAAGTTGCATCTGATGTTGGAGTATATGGCTGAGTCAGATCCGTGCTGGATCCGAGTCCCTCAGGTCGAAGACAAATGAAAAGCAACAACTCAGATGGAATGTTATGGTAAGCACATAACTTGTTTGTTAATTCCATTCCTGCTCTTTCTGACAAGGATGGGAAAATTATTGATATGTATGGGGGCAAAAAGTGTATGCTTCTATAACTCTGATATTTAGAATTTTGAATTGTCATCTTGTGTTAGTTTATTCTGACTAATGGTGAATGCATGAGATGTTCTGTCTGCAGTTTCTTATTGTGAAGTAAAAACATCTGCTGTAAATTTAGATGTTCTTCATCTCACATTGCTGCAGTCCTTACTTATGGGTAGTCCACTGTCCTCGGTCGGCCCGAATACCAAAGTATTAGGCTGACGTCGGTCATGGGCGCCTAGATCTGACATCAGAGCGTCAGGGTATAAAGGCGCATGACCGACGTCATATCCTCAGTCTTTTTTGCCGCATGGTCCGATGCAGAAGCAGCGTTGCTTGTGCCGTTCGGCGTTCTGAAATTTTTCGTTTTTGGAGTTTCAGACCGATACCAAGTTGGGCTAAGTACCCCGTTGGGGAATATTTTTGTTTTTTCTTGCCTCAGTTACTTACCGGATGTCAGAAAAAGTGAATAATTGTATTTCTTGTGGGAAACAGATACCGCATAGGGATTACCACTCGCTTTGTATTCCTTGTTTGGGACCGGAGCACGACGTAGTCGGGTGTCGGTTTTGTGCTAGGTTTAATAAGCGCACTATAAAACGGAGGTTAGATTGCGCTAGGTTAGTCTTTGGCAAGAGGTGTAATTATAATATGCCGTCGGATGTTCCGACGCCTGCTTCTACTAAGAAGCGCAAAGACAAAACTTTAAAGCCTAGACAGGATGATTCGTCCGTTTCGGACGCCAGACCTTTAGAAGCTACAGCTGAACAGGTGGATCCGGCTGAAGTTTCTGTTGAGTCCCAGGGGGAAACTTTGATTTTACAGGATGTGGCCTCTCAGGAGGCAGGTCAGGCTGAAGGGGCCTCTCAGGTTACTATTCTCCCTTCTATGCCTAAGGTGGTTAGGCCTTCTGCTACTGTTTCTAAGGCTCCTTCTAAGGGCAGGTCTGTCTTGCCTTCCTCTGGTGTCAGTTCTGGTTCTTCAGGGTCGGTGCTTAAAAAGCACATGCTTAAAATGGCAGAGGATTTGATTACTTTAATTAGAGGTTCTATTCCCCCTCCTGATAAAAGGCCCAGGATGGAGCCAGAGTTGGAAAGTTTGGAGCAGGCCTCAGATGTTTCAGAGTCTTCTGCTGAAGACATTCAAGATTTCCCTCCTTATTCTGATTCTGATGCAGAGGATTCCACTCCTTCTGCTTCTCCTCCAGAGGATTTTTCATTTTCAGAAACTCTGCATTCCATGAGGGAGCATTTTCAGTGGGAGGGACAGGATTACTCTGATTCTCGGAAGAGACTTAGGGAGTTCTTGTTTTTACCACAGCATAGACCCTTAGCTATACCTCCGGTTTTGGATGTTGTTTCAGATGTTTTTTCGGAAGCTTCCCTTAATCCAGATTCTGTGCCTCCTGTCCCAGTTAAACCGGACAGGTATTACAGGGTGCCTGAGGCTCATATATATCTGTGTAAGAGTCCTAGGGCGGACCCAGAAACTATTAGTCAGGGGCCTAAGGGTGTTAGAGCCTCTGTTGTTAAGAATCCGGTTCCTCTGGATAAGGAAGCTAGAGCTTTGGATAGATGGGGTAAGAAGGTGTATACCTCTTCTACTTTAGCAATGAGAGCTTTGAACTGCCAGTTTCATATGTTGAAGTATCAGAATGTCCTCCTTTCTCAGCTAAGGTCTAAAGTGGATGCTTTGGCAGAGGGCATAGAGTGTAAAGAATTGCAGGATTTAGTGCATGTTTCTGAACAGGTGGGTAAGCACTCTTTGCAATGTGGTTTTGATGCTTTACAGGCTTCTTCTAGGGTGGCTGCCACTGGTTCAGTTATTCGTAGACACGCCTGGCTTAAGGATCAGAATTTGTCTGAGCATGTTAAGTCTAGAATTCTGGATGCCCCTTTACAGTCTGAAGTTTTGTTTGGTCCTCCTGTGGAGTCAGTCTTAAAGAAAATGGAAGACAAGGCTAAGTCTATGCAGACTGTTAAAGATTTTTGCAGGTACAACCTCCAAAGTTTAGTAGAAATTGGCCTACTAAGGGGTGGATGTACCCTTCTTCTGATTCTCAGTCTAGGGGTAGATCTAGGCGTGGTAGGGGCAGAGCTCAGAGTACTTTCAGGCCGAGACAATGGAGTTCGCCTGCTCAATCTGCTGGTGAGGGCAGGGGCCAGTCCTTTCGTAAACAGGCCCAATGACCTACATTTTCAGCTGCCAGATTCTTCTTGCCTGGCAGCTCCTTTGGGAGGAAAGTTGGCTCTCTTCAAGCAAAATTGGCATTTAGTCACCCAGGACAAATGGGTATTGGACATTATAAACCGAGGTTACAAGTTCTATTTCCATACCATGCCTCCTTTCAAAGGCATGCCAGACGTCCCTCCTCGGCAAAGGATAGAGGCTCGCAGACAAATTTCTTTACTTCTTCAAATAGGAGCTATACAGCCAGTTCCTCTGTCAGAAGTGGGCCTAGGATTTTATTCTCGCCTGTTTCTAGTTCCAAAGAAGGGGAACACGTGGAGACCAATTTTGGATTTATCTATCCTCAACACTTACCTGGACATTCCAAAGTTCAAGATGCTGACTTTACAACAACTTTTACCTCTGTTGGGAAAAGATCACTGGATGGTTACTCTGGACCTCAAAGAGGCTTACCTTCATGTTCCTATCAGGCCCAGTTGCAGGAGGTACCTGCGTTTTCGGGCTGGAAATTTACATTATCAGTTCTCTGCATTGCCCTTTGGCTTATCTACTGCCCAGAGTGTTCACAAAGGTTCTGGCTCCAGTGATAGCATTTTTCAGACTAAGAGGAATACAGATTTATCCTTATTTGGACGATTGCATGATTATTGCACAAGAAAATGACGAACTTCTTCATCATCTACAGTATGTGATGGCAGTGTTAAGATGCCTAGGGTATTCTGTGAACGAAACAAAGTCCAGTCTAGTACCCTCTCAGGACATGTGCTTTCTGGGTGTGAGACTGAATACAGCTTCCCAGATGGCCTTTTTGACCCCAGACAAACAAAGAAGCCTTTCTCTTTATTTCCATCAAATGTCTCTACGGTCCAGGCTGACTGCAAGGACAGTCCTTCAAGCCTTGGGGTTCATGGCATCTTGTATTCTGGTGCTTCCCAATGCCAAATTGCATATGAGGAAGCTTCAATGGTATCTCAAAAATGTATGGACACAGCACTGCCAAGATCTAGACACTGTCATTCAGATAATACCTTGCATTCGGAAGGAGTTTTTGTGGTGGGCTCAGGAATGTCACCTAAACAAGGGACTCTCTGTGACCCGGCCAGAGGCGAGTCAGATTCTAACGACAGATGCCTCGGACAAGGCTTGGGGAGCACACCTCAATGGAAAATGGGTGCAAAACACGTGGCCTGTCAAACTCCAACATTTGCATATCAACTTGAAGGAAATGTTAGCAGTCCAGTTTGCATTGATGGCTTTCAAAGATTTACTTCACCCAGGGCAGGTGTTGATTCAAACAGACAACACTACTGTCATGTGGTACATCAACAAGCAGGGGAACCCATTCTTACCCTCTTTGCAGGCAAGCAATGATTCTGTGGGAAACTGCTCTCAATCTACACCTCAATCTTCAGGCAAGGTTTCTACCAGGAGCACAGAACTCCTTAGCAGATGTATTGAGCAGACAAATAGTGGATCCTCACGAGTGGAAATTGGATCCTCATGTATTTCAACAGTTGACAGTGTTATGGGGAACTCCAGACATAGATCTGTTCGCTTCTCCACTAAATTACCAGTTGCCAAAGTTTTGCACAAAAATGTTTCATCACACAGCTTGGAAGGTGGACGCTCTATCATTCAGTTGGAACAATCTGCATGTATATGCCTTTCCACCTCTGCCTCTTCTTCCCAAGGTACTCTTGAAGGCCAGACAAGACAAGCCAACCATGATTTTGATAGCACCGGATTGGCCTCGACAGCACTGGTACCCACTACTGAGGAGCTTAGTACGAGAACCTCCATGGCCTCTGCCTTTGATTCCGCACCTTTTGTCACAAGAAGACAGTCACTTCCTCAATGTCAAGATTCAGTCTCTACATCTAACAGCCTGGCATATTCTGTTTTAGACTCTGGAGGGTCTCAGCTTCCACAACAAGTTTTGAATGTTATTTTGGAGGCCAGGAGGCCTAGTACCAGGAAAGTTTACGCTGATAAATGGAGGAGATTTTTTATTTGGAGCAAAGGAAAGGACTTTGATGTCTCCAAACCTGATTTAAGTGTTGCTCTTCAATATCTTACTGAGTTATTGGACAAGGGTTTGTCTTTCTCCTCAATAAAGGTCCATGCTGCAGCCATTTCTGCTCACTATGATTGTGACCCTCCTTTATACTCTCATCCTTGGTTTAAGCAATTTCTTAGAGGGGCAAAGAATAGAAGACCCCCACGTAGAGCTCCTGCTTGGGATCTCAATTTTGTGTTGGAAAAACTTACTCTACAACCTTTTGAGCCTGCAGCTACTGCCGAGTTAAAGTATTTGTCATGGAAAACTGCTTTTTTGTTGGCCATTACCTCTGCAAGAAGGGTTTCTGAATTACAGGCCCTCATGGCAGTGGAGCCTTTTTTGATTTTTCATAAGGATAGGGTATCTTTGCGTACTAATCCTTCCTTTATGCCTAAGGTGGTTTCTAGTGTGGCCTTAAATCAAACTATTCATTTGCCTACTTTTTATGCAAACCCCCAAAATAAAGGGGAGAAAATTTTGCATACTTTGGATATTCACAGGCAGTTGCGTTATTATTTGAGCAGAACCAAGGAGTGCAGACAGTCTCAGCAATTGTTTGTTTCTTTTGCTTTGGGTTCGCAGGGTAAACCTGTTTCAAAACAAACTATTTCTAAATGGATTGGGTTTTGTATTTCTTTCTGTTATTCCCATCATGGTAAGTAGATTCCTGCTGGAATCAGGCCTCATTCCACTAGGGCTACTGCTACTTCTACGGCCTTTCTAAGGGGGGTAGCTACAAAAGACATTTTGGAGGCAGCTACTTGGAGTTCAGTGCATACCTTTTCTAAACATTACCACCTTCCTCTTTATTCTAAGTCTAGGGCTGGATTTGCCACTGCAATTTTACAGGGCATTTTGGCGGCCCCTAATGCTTTATGATTTTTACCATCCTCCCTTTCCCGTTGCTTTGGGATTCTACCCATAAGTAAGGACTGCAGCAATGTGAGATGAAGAACATAGTACAGTTTTGTACCTACCATAAATGTAGATGTTCGAAGATCCACATTGCTGCAGTCCAATTTACCCTCCCTCCTTCCCCACTGTAGTTAGACTTGGTGTTATGCTTTAGGTGATGGTTGTTGTTGGGCATGTTTTTGGGAGGTATTCCGTTTTTGGCTGTGGCCTTTCTGGTTTGGCCTTCTGACATCTGGGGCAAGAAAAGACTGAGGATATGACGTCGGTCATGCGCCTTTATACCCTGACGCTCTGATGTCAGATCTAGACGCCCATGACCGACGTCAGCCTAATACTTTGGTATTCGGGCCGACCGAGGACAGCGGACTACCCATAAGTAAGGACTGCAGCAATGTGGATCTTCGAACATCTACATTTATGGTAGGTACAAAACTGTACTTTTCTTCGACTGTACAAGTCACTGCTCATTGTTTGCAGTGTGTGTGTGTGTGTGTGTGACTCGCTTAATTCTTCCAGAGCAGTGTCCACTGGTACTGTTTTTAGGAGGTTTACCTGGCTACATTCTCAGAACCTCCTAGACGGTGTGAAAAATTATGTTTTGATTTCTTCTTAGGTAGAGATTATTGTTAGGTCCCTCTGCTGTAGATGTTGTTAAGAATTGCATTGAAAGGGTAAATTGAATTAGGGAAGATTTTTCTGCCCTCCTTTTCCAAAATTTCTAAAGGATTGTCTCATCCCTCGTCCAGTTTTGACAAAAAAGAAAATAAGCAGTCTGAACACAATACAGGTACGTAAATGTTTAAGAAGAAATGTCAAGGAAGTTCCAA
Organism: Protopterus annectens; assembly: GCF_019279795.1. NCBI lineage: Eukaryota > Metazoa > Chordata > Ceratodontiformes > Protopteridae > Protopterus > Protopterus annectens. The sequence continues at coordinate 158,352,624 of NC_056748.1, read as the reverse complement.
AAATAATTCAGGAAGCCCCAAAACCAAGGATAGTCCAACAAGTCAGAATGGTAGCAGGCAAAGCTGAGCAGGACAAGAGCAGATCCTCGTGAATGGAAATTAGATCGGGGAGTCTTCCGAGATTTGATCCATCTTTGGGTGGTTCATCAGTAGACCTATTTGTGTCTTCTCTCAACTGTCAGTTGGCAAGATCCTGCTCCAGGACTGCATGAAAGAGGGACTGGAAGATGGATGCATTTTCTTTTCCTTGGACAGGAATGTCCGTGTATGCCTTTCCACTGATATCCAGGGTACTTATAAAAATTCAGAAGGAATCCACTCAGTGTCATTGTTGTGACTTCCTTCTGGCCCAGGCCGCAGTGATTCTCCTTTGTTTTGGAAATGGCCAGGAGTAATTACCACAATGGATCTTCCCAGAGATCATCAGGGATCTTCGATACACAACACCAATCAACTTCAGTTGACTTTCTGGTGGCAAACGTTTACTGAGGACATGCAGCAGGTACAAATGGAGGCAAGAAAGCCTACCACTAGATCATATATTAGCAAATGGAAAAGGTTTTCTAATTGATGTCAACAACATAGCCAGCACCTATTCAGGCTAGTTGTTCTCTGGTTTTACAATGTTTGTGAGTTAGGTCTTACTTCTCAATCACAGTTTATTTATTGGCCATTTCAGCATGTCTACTCGTGGATTCTTCTCTTTCATTGCATTCTCATGTTTGCCACTCCCTCCATCTCCCCCCTCTCTTTATCTGATGTTTATGCAAGGTTGTGGATCTTCATTTTTTGTTGTTCCTAGCATTGTTCTTTCATGGCTCAGCCTTCTTCTCTCTTTTGGCATTAAGGCATTGAAGGGGTTAGTGCCCAGACTTGTCTTTTTCATCCATTCAGCTCTAGCTGATTGACTGGAAGCAAGTAAAGTGCCCTAAAGCTGTGAAAGTTGGACAGCTGTTGTGTCCTCTGCAGGATATAACCCATAGAGCTAAGACTACTGCAGCAGTGATATTTGAAACATATGCTGTTACGGTAGGTTTACTGGCACAGCAGTACTTTTCAGCACATCACCATCATTTGTAGCTTTTATTTCTCTTTAGTTTCAAGAGTAAATTTGCCTACCTTCGTTTTTGCTTCTTGTATACAGTTAATCTGTGCACTGTTTAAATTTGGCAGGGGCAGTATGATGTGCAAAACCCTCTTACTATTAAAAACATGCCTAGTGGCTTTTTGCACATCATCAATTTCTTTTTATAGTCCTATGTATTTCCAGATAGGCATATGATATTTAACACCTGTTTAGTGGGTCTTTTTATTAGTTTTTTTAAAAGCACTTTAGTGAAATTTTGCTTACATTATTTGTTATCTGTTTCTTAACATTAGAGTTACAATTCCCTTTCTGTAAGAACAATAATTTCTGCTCATTAACTTGTGTTTATTGGGTTGGGAGATGAGGCCAATAACTTTTGGTATATGTTTTCTAATGCCTTATTTGTAAAAAAAAAATCTCTCTGGATTGTTTTGTAGGGTTGAACTCTGTTTCTGGGAAATGGCTTCCTGAATCCAAGGAGTTGCTTCAAACACTGGTGCTGAAAGAAAATGTTAAAGTCATAGTAAGAGAGGTTAACAATAATATTCATTTTGTCAGTCTTGTAAAAAATGGTATCGAAGGTACTACGAAAATGACAGACAACATGGAAATGGAAGGAACTATTAATTATGACCACAGACAGAGTCCAGGTACAACATTTACTCATGTTAACAACCTTAAATGTTGCACAGCTTTATTTTTACACTTGTAAGCTAAATTATTTTATTCCTGTTCTTGGATACATCATGTCTTTCATTTCAATGCATCACGGGTACTAGAAAATAACTATGTGCTGAGAAGTAGCTGGATGTGAGATTATAGTGTTGTTGGGTATGAAGGTGTTATTTTTGGATCCAGTGCAAGTTCTTAAGACAGAATTTCCCACAAATGAAGTATCCATTGCAAACTCCATGAACATGCATCCCCTGAAGCTGTGGGTGAAATCACAAACCTTTTTTTGTTTTTTGAAAGGGACAAGCCCTCCTGCATCCAGCACCCCAACTTCATACATGTGTGGTTATATAGTGTATTTATACGTAAATCAGCATATCAGTTCCACAGCTGCATAGTACTGAGGAAAGGAGAAGTCACCTGTTAAAGGTGTCTAGCAGTTGGTGCAGAGGATTAAGGTGCTGTTAATGAACTATTTCTTGTGGTCCATAGTTCAATTCCCTCAGCCTCCATTGTCTAACTGTGTGACTGAGCAAATCAGTTAACCAGACAGTACTTGTGCTAAGAGTAAAAGGAACATGGAAGTCATTGCTCTACCCTATAAATAGAAATAAAACAGAAGTAAAAGAAAATAAACAAGTGTAAAACATCCTCTCACCTAGCTGCAACCTCCCTAAGTGCAGAATCTGTTCTGAGAGGCACAGTTGAGGACAGTTACTTCAATTAGTAGTCTCTCAGTTACAGGTAAGTGATAGCAATCAGTCTGTATTCATTACAAGCCCAGCCAATGACTTGTATTCAAAACAGAGTGGTAGAATTTGAAGTTGCCGATTTTAATCGTCTGCATTTATTTTGAAGGTGGCAACTTGCTTGACATAGTGGAAACTTGTTCCTTAGTGGGGAATATGTTGGAATATGAATTTTAACACATCATTGTTTCCAGTGCATCTGTTGATGAAGGTTTAATTCCTTTACGTGTAGAACCATTTGTTCCGAGAGGAAATAGAAGGTCAAAGAGGGCTGGAACTTTCGTGGCTCAAGGCAGATTTCCAGAAGTCTGTATGAGACTTATTACAAAGAGACAGTTGCCAATTTATTTTGATAACTTAGACTTTTGAGGCCACTGAAGCCTCTTTGTTCAAAGTAATCCACTGTTGCATGTGTAGATATTTTGCAGTCAGACAGCAAACCAGAGTAGAATGTACACACAGGAGACATCTGATGAAGTCTAATAAACAAAAGTGCTCATTGCTTTGAATATACCGGACAACTTTAATCTTAAAGAAGGCTTTCTTTGTTGTTGTTGCTTCATTTTGAGAAAGTGTACATGTTACTGCCATTAGCAGGCTGCCTACAAAATACCTAAATGAGTACAACAGTAGATTACTTCAAAGAAGCTTTTCCCTTTCTTTTCACTTGGTGCTTGGAAAGGTACATACCAAAAGGGGCATTGTTCTCTGTTATTGGCCTGATGAGAGAAGAATACAGGGAGGTTATAACTTTTTTTTTTTTCTGGAGGCAGCGCCCTTACTTATGAGATGAGCATTATAGAATGCCATCCACCAGGTTTGAAGAGCCTATAAGGGGACCTATGCACAGTAGGTAGCCGACGTTTTCTATTTAGTTATGAATCTCTGAGGTCTGTAAAGTTGACCAATGTGTTTAGACAAAGACATGCCAAAGTGGGCAATATATTCAGTACTGAGTCTAATGAGATACTAAGGAAGTGGAATTAAGACTACTTTGCATCCATATGCAATGCCTTTGAAAATAAGTTAAGTCAAATTAGAAGGCTTTCAGAAGTACTATGGAGTCATGATGGTGAAAAGCTAAGGAATTATCAACAGAGTGCTTAGATCCCTTATATTAGAGTCTGATTGGGAGGGGTGCTTCAACGATAACATGTGTGATAATTTTTTGTTTAACAAAATTAATTTTCCTATGTTTTTTCTTATTTCATTTGAGACCACTGTCCTTGAACTAATTGTTTACATGGTTTACCCAATTATGGATTAATTGAGAATCTGTGGAAGATTGAATAACTATATATTTACTGCTGCTTGCAAACTGCGATAACAATAGGCTGAAAGTGCTGGCCTGAAGGCCTGAAATTTCAACCAGATGTCGATATTAGGATCATAGGAAGTTACTAGGTAATGGCCCTAGGGCCCTTACAAGCCTAGCCAAGTTCTGCCCTTATCTCCACGATCAGTAACTACTGCCCCTGTCGAAGAGGGACACAGGTGGAACTCCTGGGGTGAATTTATGGTTACCCATCCAGTCCGGATTGTGTTTGAAGAGGGCCAGTGAGATGCTCTGTTTCACATGGTGTGAGTCTGTTCCAAAGGTGTGGTAATTTCTAGGAGACAAAGCTGTCCCTCCAGCAGGTTCTGTTAATATCACACACCAGAGTAAGATCTTTAGAGCAAGTAATCCGTGTGCCATTTGACTTACGGAGATGCAGCATTTCCAGTAAAGCAGGGTCTGAGATTGCCTTGTATGAAAGGCAGAGATCGCCTCCGAGTAGTCTGTATGAAACAGAATAAAGTGACAGTGATTTCAGAAGATTTGCATAGGACAGATGCTGAAGACCTTGAATTTTCCTTGTAAGGAACCTTTGTGGTCTCTTCAGTTGCTGCAGGTGCTTGGAAAGGTACATACCAAAAGGGGCATTATACTCGGCCTGATGAGGGAAGAGTACAGGGAGGTTATAACTTTTTTTTTTTTCTGGAGGCATTGCCCTTACTTATGAGATGAGCACTGTAGAATGCCCTTCTTACCACTGTGGAGACATGGTGGTCTAAGGTAAGATTGCTGTCAGCCTGTGTGCCCAGGTCTCTCACCAATGAGTGTTTACTTAAGGTGTTGCTATTCATGTGGTAGTTAGCAGGAACATCGCCCTTACTGAAAGGGGTGATGGTACATTTTTTTGCACTGAGTTTAAGGCCATGACTTTGGCACAAATCATTTGTTTGTGTAGCACCTTCTTCTCTTGTAGGATGTTGACATCACTTGGAGAGTCTATGACAGTTTCCAGTTTGCAGTCATCAGCGAACTTTTAGTCAGCCATAGACCTTTAGTTTTTGCTTGTACTTCGGAGAAATAGATTCCAAACAGTAGAGGTCCCAGGACAGAACGCCACTGGTAACAGGTCTGCTGTTGGAGGTGGATTCCCCTATTTTGACTGTATTTGTTCTATCAGTTAGCCATTTAGCGACCCTTCTAAAGATATAAGGGTTGATACCTAGCTGGGTGAGTTTGTCAGTGATACCTGAGTGGGGGATCGTGTCAAACGCCTTTGCTAAATCTTGGTAGGCTGTATGCACAGATTTTCCTTCATCCAGGGCCTTGGTGGCTGTCTCAAAGAAGTCCACCAGGCTTAACAGGCATGATCTCCCTTTGACAAATCTAAATTGAGTAGAGTCAAGTGTTTGGAGCTCACCTATATCTTTGTTGATAAGGTCCATGATGATTCACTCCATGGCCTTGTAGATGGGGCTGGTCAGGCTAACAGGTCTGTAGTTCCCAGGGTCAGTGGAAGTACCACCTTTGTGCAAGGGAATAACAGTGGCATTCTTTCATTCAGCTGTGATGAAGCCAGTGCTTAATTGAAAAGAGTATCCAATGGTGTTGTCAATTCTTGTTGTAGCTCATGTAGGATGCAGACAGGGATGTTATCAGTCCCATAGATGCTAGGTTTTTGGCCTTAGAGAGGGTGCTTACAACCTATTCTTTAGAGATACAAGGTAGGAAGCAGGTGGTAAGGATGTTTTGGGGTACATGTGGTGGTGACAGGGGTGTGAAGCTTTCACAGAACTTGTTGTGTCTGCCAAACAGGTAGGTTATGTCCACAGTCTCAGTATGTGCTATCATTAACTACCAGTTCGGCACAAATCTGGGCCTTTCCTTTTAGGTTACAGATGTAACTAAAGAATGTGTAATGAATGCATAATGGTTTTCCAGAAAGCTAATTCAGATTTGTAGTTTGCTTTGTAGGAGTTCACAGAAAGTCTTATTTGCTTGTTTAAGCTGAGGAGGGAGTGTTTCCAGTTTAGGACTCCCTCTCTCTTACTCTTAGACAGCAATTTCTTCTTCTTCTTATAAAGTCTGTTAATGACAGTTGCCCACCAGGCAGGTTTGCTGTTCCTTGAGGAGCTTGTTTTGGTCCTGTTAGGTACAGCTGAGTTAATGCAGTTATACAGGTGTTTGTGTAAAGCACTGGTATAGACCTCAGCATAGTTGCCAATTCCATCGGGGGGGGGGGGTTGCAGTGAAGCTATTTATACCATCCCTTAGGAGGTTATAATCTGCTTTACAGAAATGTTTTAGTTTAGTTGCTGCTGAGGGGGAAGGGGGGGTCAGGTGTGATAGTTAATTCAAATGAGACTGATTTGTGGTCAGATCTCACCAGGGAAGACCTAACAGTCGGGGAGCTACAGTTGTCCCCCATATTGGTAAGCACCAGATCCAGGATATTGGAATCCGTTGTGGGGGTGTCAACCAATTGGTCCAGGGCGTTGGAGTTAACAAAGTCAAAGAAACTCTGAGCAGGTGAGTTTGAGTGTGGGTAATTTATCCAACCAGTGGTTGGGTAGTTAGTTGCCCAAAACCATGGGGTTTGGATGTATCTTGGTAGACTCAAGTAGATCCAAATAGGCAGAGTGGGTGTCCTGATTCATGGAGGGGGTCCTGTAGCTGACAGCAACTTGAATAGGTTTCCTACCAACACTTAATTGCCCCTGAAGTATCTCTAGGGAATCATACTGTTTAACCAATCTGGAGGTGTATTTATCTTTAATGAACACTGATACACTGCCTCCTTACGTTTTTGTGCCTTCAAGTTTGTGGTCTGAATGTGTGGAAGGAGGTGTAACGTGGTATCGCTGGAGTGCTGTCTATAACCTTTCATAGGTCTCCGTGACTGCACAAATGTTTGCGTCTTCCAAGGTGAGAACTGGTTCCAATGAGTGCAGTGTCATGTTAAAACTCCTAGCATTTAGAAGCATAACCTTGAGGTTTTTAGTTTTTTCTTCTTTTTATGACGAGAGACATGACAGAGCTTTTGGATTGTGTGTCTCAGGCAGGTATGTCCCTAGCCTTAAGCAACATTTTACCTTCACCTAGGATGATGGCTCACTACAAACAGAAAATGACTGACTTCAATAATTGGCTTAGTTTCTGGTGTCATTCTAAAGGGTCCATTGTCTGTCAGCCTGGGATGACATGATTGACAGACCTTGGTGCTTTGCCAGAGGTGGTCCTTATCTGTCATCCCTGAGATTTCTGCTACTGGCTAAGGCTCTTGCCATCTGCATAATGCCTTTTTAGGCAGTGTCACAAGGACAAGATTCCCGACAAAAACTCCATCTAAAAACGTCAGGGTTACACTGCTAAACGCTAGGAGTCTTAACATGAAACTGCACTCACTGGAAGCAGTCCTAACTTTGTAAGACACAGGCATTTGTGCAGTCACGGAGACCAGGTTCAAGGCTGTGGAGATCACCCCAGCCAATACCGGGTTACACTTCCTTCCACATGTTCAGACCACAAACTGAAGGTGTGAAAACTAAACAAGGTGGCGCATCATAAATACACCTCCAGATTGATTAAACAGTACGATTCCCTGGAGATACTTCAGGTGCAATTAACTGTTGGTAATGCACCTGTTCAACTCCTTGCCAGATACAGGATCCCCTCCATGAATCAGGACACCCACTCTGCCTGTTTGGATCTACTTGAGCCTATCAAGATACATCCAAACACCATGATTTTCGGCGACTTTAACTACCCATCCATTGACTCGGTAAATTACTCGTGCTCAAACTCACTTGATTTCTTGTCTTTAACTCCAATGCCCTGGATGAGCTGGTTGACACCCCCCACAGGGGGTGCCAACATCCTGGATCTGGTGCTTATCAATATGGGGGAACCACTGTAGCACCCCTACTGTGAGGTCTTCCCTGGCGAGATCTGACCACAAATTAGTCTCATTCAAAATAACTCTCTCACCTGACCCCCCCCCCCCGGCCCAGCCAGCAGCAATAGATTATAACCTCTTATGGGATGGTATAAATAGCTTCACTGCACCCCCCCCCCCCCCCGGATGGAATTGGCAACTCTGTGGAGTTCTACACCAATGCTTTATACAAACACCTGTATAATTGCATTGACTCAGCCGGACCCGATAGGACCAAAACAAGCTCCTCAAGAAAGAGCACACCTGACTGGAGGACAACTGCCATTAACAGGCTTTACAAGAGGAAGAAATTGCTGTCTGAGTAAGCGGGAGTGAGACCTAAACCGGAAACACTTGCTCGTCAGCTTAAACAAGCAAATAAGACTTCTTGTGAAGTCCTCCAAAACAAACTACGAATCCAAATTAGCTTCCTCAACTAAAGACAACCATAACACATTCCTTAGTTACATCCATAACCTAAAAGGAAAGGCCCAAATTTGTGCCGAACTGGTAGTTAATGGTACCACATATACTAAGCCTGTGGACATAGCTAACCTGTTGGCAGACAGATTCTGTGAGAACTTCACTCCTCTGTCTTGGCCACACGTACCCCATGACATTCCTACCATCTGTCCCCTACCTTGCATCTCTAAAGAGTAGGTCATAAACGCCCTCTCTAAGGCCAAAAACACAGCATCTATGGGACCTGACAACATCACTGGCTGCATCCTACATGGGATCCAGCAAGAATTAGCAACACCACTGGGTAGAGTTTTTAATCATAGCCTAAGCATAGGCTTTGTCCCAGCTGAATGAAAAACAGCCACTGTTATTCCCTTATGTAAAGGTGGTGCTTCCACTGACCCTGGGAACGTCAGACATATTAGCCTGAATAGCCTTGTCTGCAAGGCCATGGAGCGGATCATCATGGACCTTATCAACAAAGAAACAGGTAATCTCCAAACACTTGACCCTACTCAGTTTGGATTTGTCAAAGGGAGATCATGCTGTTAAACCTGGTGGATGACTTTGAGATAGTCATCAAGGCCATAGATGTGGGGAAATCTGTGTATACAGCCTACCTAGACTTAGCCAAGGTTTTTGACACAATCCCTCACTCAGGCATCACTGACAAACTCACCCAGCTAGGTATCAACCCTTATATCGTTAGATGGGTCACTAACTGGCTCTCTGATAGAACACACATAGTCAAAATAGGGGAGTCCACCTTTCAACAGCAGACCTGTAATCAGTGGTGTGTTCCATAGGGATCAGTTCTGTGACCTCTACTGTTTGGAATCATTTCTCCAAAGTGCAATTTAAAACTAAAGGTGTGTGGCTGACAAAGTTTGGTGATGACTGCAACCTGGGAGTGATCATAGAATCTCCAAATTATGTCAGCATCCCACAAGAGGGTCTTACACAATCAAATGACTGATGCCAAAGCCATGACCTTAAACTCAATGCAAAAAAATGTATTGTCATCCCTTTCGGTAAGAGCGATATTCCTGTTAACTACCACATCAGTAGCAACACCGTAAGTATGTACTCAGTGGTGAAACACCCGGGAGCACAGGTTGACAGCAGTCTTACTGTTGATCACCATGTGTCCGCAGTGGTAAGAAGGGCATTCTATATTGCACATTTCATATGTAAGGGCATTGCCTCCAGAAAAAAAGTAGTTATAACCTCCCTGTACTCTTCCCTCATTAGGCCAGTAGTAAAGTGGCCCCTTTGGTATGTATCTTTCCATGCACCTGCAGCAATTGGAGAGACCACAAAGGGTTTCCCACAAGGAGAATTCAAGGTCTTCAGCATCTGTCCTATGTGGATTGTCTGAAATCACAGTCACTTTATTCTTTTTTCATACAGACTACTCAGAGGTAATCTCTGCCTTGCATATAAGGCAATCTTTGAGCCTGCTTTATTGGAAATGCTGCATATTTGCAAGTGAAATGTTAGATGGGGGTTACTCACTCTAAAGACCTTAACCTGGTATGTGCCATTAACAGAACCTGCTGGAGGGACAGCTGGAGGTTACCACACCTTTGGAACAGATTCCCACTTCATGTCAAACAGAGCACCTCATTGGCCCTCTTCAAACGCAATGTGGACGATTGGATGGGTAACCGTAAATTCACCGAGGGGTTCTACCTGTGTCCCTCTTGGACATGGGTATTAGGTGCTGATCGTGGAAATAAGGGTAGAACTTGGCTAGGCTTGTAAAGGCTCTAGTGCCATTAGCCTAGTAACTTTTTGTGATCCTCAACAAGACAAATTAGGTTTGTATACAGATATCAGCTTGTATGTAGCAAACCCAGATAAAGACCTAGCTATTTTATTTGAGGAACTCGGCAAATCTGAATTTCTTTCAAGTAACAAAATTAAAACTGAGGTAATGTTGATTGATTGTATTCCAACACACGCATTGGTAGAAGAGCTTCCCTTTGTGAACATCAATAATTTAAGTGGCTTGGAATTTGGATAGGAAAGGACATGAAACAAACGGCAAAAGATATGTGGAGGAATGTGGTAAATAAGTGCCATATGTACAGGTGGAAGATGTTGCAGATTAATGAAGACCCAAAGACCCAGGTGGTAAAATTCATAGTCTGCCCTTTTTTAGTACATGGTTTAGCCGTATTACTATTACCTGGATGCAGAATATTGGAAAATCCTGGAAAGGGAGTTCAAATCCTTTTTTGGGGGGTGGGAGAAGTCATTTATAGTAACACTGCCCATGGACAGGAGAGGGTTAGGAATACCAGACTTAGACCTTTATTTTAAGGCTACTCAACTCAAGAGAGTTTATTTTATATAAATGGAAGCATACAATGCAAAATGGAAAGATGTGTTGCTAACCCAGGTGTTAAGCAGCAGGAATTAGCAAGATCAATATGGTAAGTTCTGGAAAGCCTCCCACTGACAAACTGCTGTGGTCTACGATTCATGGAAAGGCTGAAAAATTTATGGCTGCAAGAGACAATAAACGCTTGGTGAGCCTGCTGGTGCCTATATGGCATTCTTTATTGCCTAAAAATCGGTATGTATAAAATAAACTCTTTAGTATGTAGAGAAATAAAAATACAGAACCTAGATACTGGGGGCAAGTAGAAAGGGATGGTGAGGTTATGACTTGGGAACAAATCTGGCATACATTTGACTTCCCAAAGGGGAGCTACTTAAGCTACATTGAACTAACAGTGGAATATAAGGGCATTAGAAAGACAACAACACAGCAAACCAGGAAAGTAGAAATAGTTAAGCTATTCAGAGAAGCTAGAATGAAGGGGACAGATGAAAGGAGACTGGTAAGCAGGACCTGTAGGATCTTCCATGACGTGTTTAACATATTAGATCTTAGGCTGAAGAAAATGGGAAAAATCCTAGCCATGAGCTTAGGAGAAAAGAGCTGGTCTGAAATAGTTGTTGCACTGAGCTATGCCACTAAATCTAGAGGCTTTACAATATTCGCAAGGAAGTGCCTGCATATAAATATTGTATACACCAGAGGAGGGAATAGGATCTTTCCAAATAGTAGTTAGTATTGTTGGAAATGCAAGAAAGAGTTTAGAGATAAAGGGGTGCATATATTTTTGGGGGATTGTGAGATTAGAAAATTGAAACTGATGGGCATTGTTAATCGATTGGGGGTACAAAATACTGCCTTCACTAAAGTAATGTTTCTACTGCAATGGGTAGGTATCGAGGTGCCTATTCACACAGTTGTTGCTTTCATTGGTAATAGTAGCCAAAAAGTGCATTACGTCATCTTCCTCTTTTGGCTTTTCCCGGTTAGGGGTCGCCACAGCAGATCACCTGTCCGCTCATGATTGGCAGTGGAGTTTTACTGTGTCGAGTTGCCAACCCGGCACCCAACCTTCCACGGAAGACACACACACGCACGCACTCGTGTCTAGGACCAATTTAGAGTATCCAATCCACCTACAGCATGTCTTTGGGATGTGGGAGGAAACTGGAGCACCCGGAGGAAACCCACTCGACCACAGGGAGGACATGCAGACTCCACACAGAAGGCACCCCAGCTGAGGATCGAACCAGAGAACCTCTTGCAAACTCTAGAAAACATCTTTTAAGTCTGCAAAAGAGCCAAATTGTAAAAATCATGGAGGGAAACTAAATTAGTAGAAAAGAAAGAGAAAAAAAAATGTGGTATCAAAAGGCATAATTCATATATGGGCAGCATTGTTAGATTATATGCGAGAGGCAGAGGCATGAACAGGGCTGTGAGATGTATATGAGAAAGGGTAGGCAAAAAAGAAAGCCATTAATGGGAGCTTACAAGGTCCTGATAGTTCTTACAACTGGTGTTTTAACTAGTGTTAAGTTTACTGCTTCCAGTTTCTTTTTAATGATGTGTAACCACTACAGAGTAGATCAGAGGAGCTACACATTTGCAAAACCGTGTTGAGAGTACAAAGCAAACAGTCTACCTAATTTTTCTAGTGATATCTAAGGATAAATATAGAGGATATTGTGAAGTCAAGACAAAAATAATGGTCCTGTATGTATAATAGTACAACTTGAAAGAGCAAGAATGTGCGTCTTATTTCATTTTAATTTTTTATGTAATGGGACATCGTCTGAGGTATGTAAGAAAATATTGTGTATTTAAAGAATAAAAGAATGGATAAAAAAATATTGTAAAAGGACAGCCCCCCCCCTTCTCCTTTTCTGATTCAAATTCTGGCAGATAGTGTGGCTTTTGTCCTTCCCTTTGAATAATTCTTTTTTTCTGAAACTGTTTACAAAAATGAATTAATTATTTCAGTGGGAACATAATGACATTCCACTGTCTCTAAAGAAATAGTACGATTTGCTGCAACTTGAATTTCTTGAATCTACACCAGTTGCTGCTGTTCTTTCAGCATCACAGGATGTATGTGTTGCAGCCTATAACTTGCATGACAACCAGATGGCTGCCCCGAATAAAGCACATAGATTATATGAAGTTGCTTATCAAGTTTTTATGTACTCTTTCCATATCAGGCCCAGCAGTGATTTTTCTGGTAAACCCAGCTGCTGCTAAACATCTGATTAATGCTAGATCCATCCCCTTCTGACAAGAATGGGAAAACATTTGATAGAACAGGGAATGTGTGTCGTTCTGCAACCCTTGGTTGTAGAATTGTCATTTGTCAAGCTTGTATGCTAAAATTTATGCATGCCTCTTTTGAGAACATGGGAAACATTGTCATCATTTCCCTCATCAGGGAAATTAACAACATTGTGTAATCTGATTGATTCTGTCTCTCAAGTGGCTACATCCTCTTTGAATGTGCTTATGGTTCAGCTGATGCCACTTGTAGGTATTCTGCCACTGGAATGGTTATGAGGAGGTTTGCTTGGTTGCATGCTCAGAACATTACTGTGGATTAAAAACCTGAAAGTCTGAATTTCTCCCTTAGAGAGGCAATAGTTGAACCATCTGCTGCATAGGACCTTCATTGTGATGAGAAAGCCAAGCTGATTTGGGGAATCTCTCGGATTTTTTAGCCTTCCTTCTCCATGTTTTTTTCCCCAAACATCTTTATTAAATTTATGCATATGACGATGGCAGTCTTAACATTTATATAAATGAAAAACATACAAAATGATACCACTTTATTTGCAGTTTACATCACAGACACCATTGAAACAACTGTAGTTGTAAACATTATACATCACTTATAAACTATCCAGTCATTGTTAGTTAAGCATTATATAGCACATTCATATCCTGCCTCTTAAATCTCGTTCCTGCTCTGCATTTATTGTTCCCACAATTCCCATTTTTCCTATGTAGTTTCCTCCTTCCCTTTTCTAAAGATCCCAATTCCAGTTATTATATCTCTGTTACTATATTAAGTACTTCTAGTAAAGTTGGTCTAGACTTTGATTTCCATGTTCTAGTAATTGTTTTGGCAGCCATCATAATTAGACTCAGCGAGGCTTTACTATGTCTAGGCAATTCCGATTCTATAGCATAACTCAAAAAGGACAGTCCAATCTACTCACCTAGCATCTCCGTCAGAGCAGTCTGCAGCTCATCACACTTCCAAAAATATATTCCCAGCTGCCTCTTTCTTGCCTGTCCCACCTCCAACATTTGCTATCCACCTGAGGAAAAATCCTTTGTGACGTCTACTTGGGGTATAAAAATACCTATGTAAACATTTGCATACAAAGATCCTAAATCTTCTAGACTTTGATGCATATTTGGGAGATGTACATATATCCCCCCATTATCTCGTTGTGAATTGCTTATCCAGTCTCTCTTCCTGGGTCTATATCACAAAATCGAAAGTTCACATTGTCGACTCACAGTTGTTCGACACAAAAATGTCGAACTCCAACATACTCGAATGGCCAAATCACCGATTTCTTTCCAACGGAAAGAAATCAGTTGGTCAGAAACCAACACCACACAAAAACAAACATATTTAAGTTAGGGGCTTTGCCTCCCACACACCCCCCATGTTGGGGGGCTGTGTCCCCCCCACACCCCCAACTAAATATTCTAACTTCGGGACAGCACTACAGTTGGGGAAAGGGCAGGTGTAAGAAAACGGCTAACCAATTTCTTTCAGTTGGAAAGAAATCGATGATTTGGCTGTTAGAGTATGTTGGAGTTCGATATTTTCATGTCAAAGAACTGTGAGTCGACATTGTGAACTGTTGATTTTGTGATATAGACCCCTCTTCCCAATCCTTTCTAAGTTTTTCTGAGTAATTCTTATAATTATCATGCAATATTTTATAATTATTCCTTTTTTTAATGGCAGCTTGGGTTCTAGATTCTATTAAAAACTCTACCAGTGCTGGCCTTTCATTTAGGAGCCCCCTATTTCTTTCTGTTTGCCTATACTCTGATTTCAGTCCTTGATAGGGAAGGCAATCTGTAACCTGCAGTCCAGAAAAATTCTTGGCCTCTTAACATTCTATTACCTTTCCCTTTCTAGTTATTTGCTCCCGATACCTTGGTTCCTTTGACAGTTTTCTCCAGTAAATTCCAGCCTCCTCTTGCCTATTATTTGTATCCCATATTGCAGTCCCTCTAAATAATTCTCATTACTGTTTGGCCGTATCTCCCTTGCTTTTATTTCCAACCTAGTTTTAAACTCCAGTTTAATTTTGTCCCACTCATTAGCTCTGTTTTTAGAAGTTATATTTGTCTTCTCTTGTAGCTCCTTAATTCCATAACCCAATCCTTAAATTTCTCTCTCTTCAACCAGTAGGTGGGAAAGCGCCAGTGTCTCATTTTCATTTCATTACCCTGTGTTTTTATTTTTGTTGTTATTGGTGCATGATCGGAAATAATTGCACATGTTCCTGTGAGATATAAAATCTCTCTAGCCTAGCCCAGTTTCTGTATCTCGGTGAGTAATATGTAAATTCACTCCGAACTCCTAGTACTGAATTCACATCTTCCATGCCAAACATTTTCATAAATTTCTTCAAAAATCCACCCTCCCTTGTTATATTATCCCTTGTAGGTCCCCCAGACCCATCTTCACTGTTGCAAACCAAATTCCAGTCTCCACCTACAAGTAATACTCCTCGCTGAAAGCTGATTATTTTTCCCAGAATGTTCTTAAGCTCCATTACAGCAGTTTTAAGTGGAATGTAAATGGATGCCGGTGTAATCCTCCTCCCTAGCCAGTAGCCCCTTCGTACTGTGTGTCTTCCATTAGTATCTTTTTCCCCTTCTGTCACTATTGGGGCTCCTCTTGTAATTAATATAAGTACTTCTCTTTTCGTTTGCCCCAAGTATTCTGCTGAATAACCATCCGGAGAACCTTTCTTTATCAAATTCACATGTTCAGTTCTTTCCAGGTGCGTCTCCTGTTGCATAGCTATTTGCACTCTACATTTTTTAACATAGTTCACTACTCTTTCTTTTTTATATTTATCTGCAAGACCAATTAGATTGAAAAACATTACAGAAAGCATCATTTTCTTATATAGTTATTTACCACCTTTTATATATAACTGCTTTTTTGCTAAATGTCTAGTTCCAACTTTTGTTACATGTGTACACTTTGGCAGGTTGGTCTTCTATAAGTTGTTTCATATCATACCCATTTGCACCTATGTCACATCTTACATAACTTTGTTTTTTTGAAAGTCCTCAAACAGAACAAACACCCCCCCCAAAAAAAAAACAATCCTAAAACCTATGAACTTTACAATAACACACAAAACGATGTACATCTTCCAATATTGAAGATTTTGCTTCCTAATAAGAACATAAGTTCTAAGTTGATAGCTACACAGACAGGCTAAAGTTAACCAAAAAGAAAGGTTAGTCATGCTAAGAAGGTTACATATTACAACCGCAAAACCGCAATTATGCGAATATGGAAACATCGACACATATTGAGCGAACTGCGAAAACACCGAACGTCCTGAAGCGTGAAATTTGAAATGTCGAATTGCCATAGTTGGCCTTTCTCTGATATAGCTCCTTAAGGTAAGTGTGCAATAGCTACGGACCTTGGGGTTAGGGTGCGGGTTAAGGTAAATGCATACATAGTAATATATGTAAGCTTTAGTTTAGGGTTAGAAGTAGGGTTTTGTTAAGTATATGTATGTGGATTATTTATTTTGTTTGGGTAGGTAGCGGGCAGTGGGGTTGGCCAACTATGCCAATTCGACATTTTGAATTTCACGCTTCAGGACGTTCTGTGTTTTCGCGGTTCGCTCAGTGTGTTGACATTTCCGTATTCGCGTAAGTGAGGTTTCGCGATTATAATATAGACCCACTAAGACATACGTGGTACAGCCTAGCCTATGCTATTAGTAAGTGCTATTTGATTTTTTTATATCTATATAACTCTCCCAGTTGAGAAAACACTTGAATGCTTTCAGTTAACACGTTCTCCAAGCCATTTTTCTTTATCAAATTGTCTTCTAGTGACATGCAAACCAGTCACAACTGCTAAGAGTACCTTTATTATCAGGAAAAAAAGCCTTGTAATATTGAATATTCTTTTTCATTTACATGCTTTGTAATAAACTTATTACTGGATAATGCCTAGGGATTTTATCCAGTCATTTCCCTATGCAAGCATGGGAAAAAGCACACTGATTTTTTTCTTTTGTCATGCTATCTTAACCAGACCCTTCTGCCCCCCCCCCCACCCAATCTCCTCCCCTCCTCATTCTTTTTTCATTGCAGTGCCTACATTTCTCAAAACTGGACAAAAGAAGTGTAAACAAGAAAAAACAAAGGCACTTGTTTATATTAGTATCCCCATTGCATTTAAAAAAAAAAAAAAACAGAATTTTACTTCGTCTAACATAATCTTGTTTTCCTATCTTCTAAACCTAGCATAATTTATCTTCCTATCTGCTATTATTTCTGCCTGTTACCCCCTCAAAGCTGCATTTTCCACAACTAGATTAAACTCTACTACTATCCCCTTGGCCTCTATTACTATAGTCTTTCGCGTAATTCCTATCTACAATGATTTTGTATATTCCTCCTACCTTAGATTATTTCTGTTGCTTCTCCTCTACACTTCTGCCTCTCTCTTTTAGTATCTTCCTAGCTTATATTATCTGCATATAACTTTCTTCCTGCATCTCTATATATTCCTATGGTTGTCACCCTTCCGTTTTTTTTCCGGACTATCCTGAAATCAAACTGATTCTCCGGTAGTCCAGAAAACACTGTACAAACTCAGGTATTTTGTTTCAAAAAAGGAAACTGACTGTCGGGCTGATTTACTGTGCTTTCTTTTTTTTTTACAGAAAAGCACAGTAAATCAGCCAAAAACAGGCAGCATGAACAGAAAAAGAAGGGCGTTCCCCACCAGGCAATGTCATTGTGATGTCACAAAATGGGTGGGATATGGGTGGGAGAGGTGTGGGTTTGAGTGGTTACTGGTGATGCGAGGGGTGTGGCTTTACTCCGGTTTTAGCCACAACGAAAGGTGGCAATCCTATATATTTCTAACAAAAAAAGGGAGATATAAAAGAGAGATATTGGTACATGCCTTGTAAAAAAAATTATACTGTTTTTGATTTTGTTAGTTATACTTGCTTTGTTAAAAAAATTGTATAGTTTGTGGTTTTATCTTAGTTCTTTTAAAAAAAAAATTTTCTTCTGTATGCATAACCAATGTCTGTAACTGTTTTAGATAGTTTCCCCTCGGGTCTTCGCAGAAAAAGGGTCTCTACCCAGTTGGACCTACCCGTTTAACAAATTTCAAATAAATAACTGTTTTTGTATTATCTTTAAAGCTGTCACACCTGGGAAAAACCCTTATTGTTTTCAGGGAACATTATGTCCTAGTCAATTTTTCTGTTCATTTTTTCTTTTCCCTCAGACAATCGCTTTCCACCAGACTGTCTCCAGTTTCTCTTTGTCAGATCGTCTCCATGGAGGCATGAAGAGCAGCTGTAGAAATGCTGCTTAGTATACATATTTGCAAGTGCTAGAAAAAACTTAAAATATTCAGTATTCTTTTTCATTTAGTTGCTCTCTGTTTTAAAACAAAGGTCCTTAATCAAACATTTCCTCATGCAAGAATGAAAAACGCACATTAATTTGAACTCTGTCATGCCCCCTTAACCAGGCATCCTTTTTCCTTTTTTTTTTTTTGTTAATCATTACATTGCCTCTGTTTCTCAAAACTGCATAAGAAGAAAAAGAGAAGAGGGGAGAAAAATAAAAACAACACCTGTTTACAATCCCCATTACACTCAAAAATAGCATGCAAAGAAAACCATGCAACACTGATACAATACAATTAAGAAACCAAAGTGTTTTCTTTACTTACAGTTAGCGTTCTCCCCTCTCTTCCCCTCCCCAAATAATTTTCCCGAACATTAATGACAGGAAGTAGGACATATACCGAAGTCCCCCACTCAGCAAACAAATTTTGAATTAAGTCAAATTTTTTCTGATTTTCTTGTGCTGTCATATTTCACAAATATAATTATTGCTTTGTAATCCCACATTAAGTTACTGATTCTATTACTGTTCTTCTCCATCACCTAAATCCTGCTTAATTTCCAATGTACTCTCGATTCTTCTGGTCGACTCTAGTATCCACTTCCTTCTCACCAACATTTTCTGTTGAAATGCTGGGAAAGGTTTCACAGGTGCAGTCTTTCTGTGCTCTTTATTACCAGAGGATCGAGAAGTCAAGTCTCCTCCTGTTTCACAGCTTAGTTTTTGTTGGACAAACTTTTGTATTTCCTCCTTAGCATGCACTTCATCAAAAAATGATTTTGTCCCTCCAGGGAAGAATACCTTGAAGACAGCTGGATACAGCAGTTTGAATCTCACACCTGCATCTCTGCATTCTCTGAATAGAGGGATGGTGAGTTTACTTCTCTCTTGCCTGGTGTACAATGAGTAATCATTCTCCATAAACACTCTGCTGTCACCTACTTTTAGTATTTTGTCCTTCTGCCATGGTTTTAACAAAATCAATTTTATCTGTTGGTAGGATTGCATCATTACCATTAAAGGTCTAGGTTGCTTTCTTATAGCTAGATTTGGAGCATACACACAGTGTGCCCGTTCAACTTAGTCCTGCTGTGGAATACCAGTCCAGTTGTTTATTTGTGCTTTTATAAATTTAATGCAGTCTGTTCCTCCCAAATTCTCTGGTAAATCTGAAAATCTCAAGTTTTCCGTATGTGCTCTGCCTCTTAATCTATTATTTTTTGAAACATCTCTTCCTGAGCAGTCTCATATTCAGCCAGACTTTTCTTTATTTCGACCTTTAACTTTTGCATCTTTATCATCTCATCTGAATATCTGTTTAAAGCTTCTTTAATTTGTTCCAGCCTTTTGTTGTTTGTGTTACTTTACTCTCTCTCTCTGTGTTTTGTTTATTTTAACCAGATCTGTATGCAATTGTCTTATCATCCTGTAGGTTACTGGAAGTTATGTTTGAAGAATACAACTTGTATGGGACCTGACAATACACCTGGCTGAGTTCTACATGAACTGGCACCTCACCTGTGTGCCCTGTTCAGTCACAGCCTCAACTCAGGCTTTGTCCCTACTGAATGGCACACTGCTACAGTCATCCTTCTCCACAAAGGAGGGAGAGACTGCAAACGCTGGGAACCATCGCCCCATTAACCTGACAAGTCTGATATGCAAAGCTATGAACACATCATCATGGACCTAATAAACAAGGATATAGGGAATCTCCAAACCCTGGATCCCACACAGTTTGGTTTTGTGAAGGGTAGATCATCCCTGCTTAACTTGGTCGACTTCTTTGAGTCAGTCACCAGAGCTGTGGATGATGGCAAGGTGGTTCATACAGCCTAGCTTGATCTGGCCAAGGCCATTGACACCATTCCCCACTCAGGAATCATAGAAAAACTCACTAAGCTAGGCATCAACCCCTATATCACTAGGTGGGTTGCAAACTGGCTCACAGGTTGAACCCACAGTGTGAAAGTAGCTGACTCCAAGTCAGACTGCCGACTAGTCACGAGTGGAGTCACACAGGGTTCGGTCCTGGGTCCTCTCCTGTTTGGTATCTACTTCTCTGATGTCCAGGCCAACAGGAAGGGACACTGGCTGAAAAAGTTTGCAGACAATTGCAGTTGGGAGGTATTAATGCCCCAAGTGATGTTGAGATCCTACAGAAAGGCCTCACTGAGACCAACGACTGGTGTCAGAACCATGGCCTTTAGCTCAATGCCAAAAAATGTGTCATCATCCCTTTTGGAAGAAACCCAGTTCCCATGAATTATCACATCAATGGTAGTCCACGGAACACAGAAGGTGTTATAAGAGATCTGGGAACACAGGTTGACAGCAACCTCTCTTTTGACTACCACATTGCCACTGTGGTCAAAGTCCTATGTGGCACATCTCATTACTAAGGGTTTTACATCCTGGAAGAAAGAGGACATTGTCTCCCTCTACTCTTCCCTCATTAGGCCAGTTATTGAGTACAATGCCCCATTTGGCATGTACCTCACTAAACACCTGCAACAACTGGAGAGGCCACAAAAGTACCTCACAAAGAGGATCCTAGGCCTTAAACATTTGTCCTATATGGACAGACTAAGAAAACTCCAACTATTCTCTGTCTCATATCGCCTACTTAGAGGCAATCTGTGCTTGACTTACAAAGCCATGTCTGACCCAGCTCTGTTACAAATGCTACAGATAATCCCAGTCCCTCCACACCACATGCTCCAGAGACCTCAACCTCATTACCACAATCAACAGAACATGCTGGAGGGACAGGTTCATAACCCACAGACTGCCCATGCTATGGATTAGACTTCCCATATGTGTCAAGCAGAGCACCTCACTGGCCCTCTTCAAGAGAAATCTTGATGAGTGGATGGGAAATAGAAAATTCACCCCAGGGATTACTCCAGTGGCTTTACTCAACAGAGGCACTGGGAACTAAGGTCGGGTAATCCTATGGGCTAAGTTTGTAAAGGCTCCAGAACCATTAGCATAGTACACACTTAAGAACCTATAAAGGTTGCATTACTTTTTGCTGAACAGTCAGTGTTTCTTCCTAACTTTTTTGTAGCTGATTCTTTTCCAGGTCTTCAGTATTTCTTTATTCCTGGCATTTAAGCAGTGTACTTAACTAGCCAGTTACTGAAATTCACACATAAACATAAGTCTAGTGGCCTTTTCTGCTGAGTTTGTTTTCATACTGGAAGAGCTAAAAACAAGTGGATGTAATGGGATCCTATCTCGCCTACATTCACAACAGATGGGTTCGGAGCCGATCCATCGGCTCCGATTCGGCAACTAATACACTAGCACAAAGTCTCTCATTGGCTGGGCTACTCCCTATCCCAGGATGGACTACACCTGCTTCCCCAGATCTCGTTTGCCGCTTAACAAGCTGGACGTGGTCTCAACTTGGCTGGAGCTAAGTGGTTCTTTTTACCTTATTGGTCCTTGACCTAGGGAATTTTTGTCCATATTAACCAAACAGCTGTTTTAACAGCTATTTCTTGCTATTTCTTATTGTTTTTTTGTTGAGTGCTTGTTTCCAAAAAATTTAATTTGTTCAGTCGGGTAAGGCCCGTTTAAGTTAGAGGGCCTTTGCCCTATCTTTGAGTGCTATTAGGTTTTTATTAACTTTTGGTTAGTTGTTTATCGGGCAAAGCCCGTTTAAATTAGAGGGCTTTGGGCCGTTAACTTGTTTCAAATTGTTGTGAGGTAAACTTTCACCAGTACTCGCGCCAGTGTGTCTCGCGCTTTTCAGTTGGCGCTTTTTGTGTATAGTGCTATACTTTTGTGGTAGAGTAAGATTTCGTTAGAGTTTGTACTTGTTGTGGCCTGTATCATGTCTAAGGAACAAAAGTCAGGTTTTAAAAAATGCACTCTGTGCAAATATAAAATGTCCATTACAGACAGTCATTCAGTATGTGTTTATTGTTTGGGGCCGAAACATCTGCAAGAGACTTGTAGCGTCTGTCATGCGTTCTCATCTAGAGTTCTTCAAAAACGCAAGAACAAATTAATATTGAAAGGGCTTATCAAACCTTCTTTTGAGGAAGCCTTAGATCTTCCTGTTGCTTCCAAAAAGAAAAGATCGTCGGCTCCGACAAGTCCATCGGAGCCGACTTCTAAAAAGACAAAATTGACCTCTTCTTCCTCGGCTCCACTGACTTCGGGGTCGAAGGGTCTGCCTCGATACCTCCTACCTCGGCTCCATTGTCTTCGGAGCCGCAAGTTGGAGTATCGAGAGGTGAATCACCTCCATCGGTTCCAATGGCTTCGGAGCCGGTGGAAGTGTGCAGCTCAGACTCTTCCCCCTCGGCTCCGAAGAAGGCTCCTTCAGTTCCGATGGTGGTCCATGCTGTGGTGGAGTCGGCGCCGATAGCATTGGAGCCGTTTCGGAGCCAGTCCCCTTCTCTCTCGGAGCCGAGAGGAAAGTCTTCTCGATTGTCTACCTCCTCTAAATCATCGAGACTTTCAGATTCGGACCTGGATAGGGTTTTACAGAGGCTATTCCAATCTCCAGTGTTACTAAATTGGTCTCGGCTCCAGCACAGTTAGCTTCGGAGCCGATCCCCCCTCCAACACATTCGATTCCTCCTCCAACCTCCTCGGAGCCGTTGGAGTCGGTGGTGGTGGAGCAAAGCGGAGCCATACGGTCGGTGCAGAGACCCCTTCGAGGTCTCTCTGTTCCGACTGTGCTTCCTACCCTGTCCTCCGGTTCAGGGTTTGGTACTGCGACCTCTTCAGCCGGGCCCGAGGGGAACACTTTGGGATTGGGTGCTTCGGTGCCTAGTCTTCCTCTCGGAGCATCGGCTGCTGGAATTCCCAGTGCCATCGTGGCCTCTAGACCAGTGACCTCCTTGGATTCTGGAGGTCCGGCCTTTGAGGCCATGAGGAGCACGCTGGCCATGCCTTTGCCGGTTCAGCAAGATTCTACCTCACCGTCCCTAGATTTGGAGACTGGTGCCTCTGTTGCGTTGCAGCCCCCCGGCAGCGGGGCCCCAGGGCCTGAGGATACCCCCTTCTTCCGGGTGGTCCATCCGAAACTGCTTCGGACGAACCCCCACGGAAGAAATTGTGTAAGAGGAAGCACGTAGACTCCCAAGATGAGTCTGTTACATCGGATACTGACCTCGATGACGCAGAAGGGTCCCCCAAATCATCTTCGGATGATATCTCCTTCTCAGATATCTTGGAGATTCTGAGACAGAGAGGTGACTGGCAAGCCAAAACCCCTTCAGCTGAGGAGTCAGTCTTCCTCAAGGCCTTTGGGGCCCAGCCTTCCGCCTCCTGGGTGTCTCCGCCCTTGATGAACTCCTTGATTTGGTTTCTCGAGGGCGTGGGAACACCCTGATTCTGTGGAACCGGTGCCTGCGAGGCCCAATAAATTTTGTCAGCCCCCAGAAGGGGTTTCTCTCAAAGGGTGTGCCTGTAGATGCTTTGGTGGTGGCTTCTGCCATACAGCAGGACGTGGCAGAGGCTTCGACGTCTGTTCATCCTCCTAATAAGGATTCTAGGAGTATGGATAGGTGCGGAAGCGTGCCCTGTCTTCAGCGGCCTTTGCCTTACGGTCGCTGAACTACTTATGTCATTTTACGAGGCTCCAAAGGGATCTTCTCAAAGAGCTAAATGACTCTCTTGTTGGTAACCTACCTGAGGCGCTGGCCCGACTGTTGGCGCACAGATGACTACCCTTTTTCTATTGTTAACTCGTCCATGAGGCTCATTTCATATGCGGCCGAGAAGGCGAGCAGCGGAACAGGCGTTGCCCTCAGGAGACAAGCCTGGTTACGCTTTGTGTTCGCTCATGGAGGCCTTCAAGTCTTCCTTCACGACGCCTTTGATGGGTCAGCTGTGTTTGGACCCAAGGTGAAGGACACACTAACTCGGTGGGAGCGGGAGGGCAAGACTTTGACTGCCGTTGGGGCCCGATTTTCCGCCCCTTCAGGCCTTACCCCAAGGCTGGGAGAGGAGGGAAAATGTGGTTTAGAAAATCTCAGAAGTCTTTCCCTACTCCACCCAGTGATTCCCTCCAGAGGCAGGGGATTTTGGAAGACGCCGCCCCAGAGGTGGCAGAGGCCCCCGTAACTCTGGAGACCGCGATTCCTTTCGTGGTTCTTCATATAACCAGCGTTCCTGAGTGGTTGCCCGACTGTGCAACTCCGGAGCCAGTCGGGGGTCGTTTTGCGGCGCACCCACAAGCTTGGGAATCCATAACAAGCGATCAGTGGGTGCTTCGCATTATTACCGGAGGTTATATCATCCCCTTCAACAAACCCCCCCTTTCTTTAAGGGAAATCCCGGACGTACCACCCAGTCAGCGGGGTCAGGCAGCATTAGAGGTTTCAAAGCTGCTAGAAAAAAGAGCCATCCAGCCTGTCCCCATCGACCAGATCGGATCAGGAACTTACTCAAGATTATTTTTGGTACCAAAAAAGACAGGGGACTTCAGGCCCATTTTGGACCTCAGTTCATTGAATCGTTTCGTAAAGAAGTCCAAATTACGAATGGTCACTCTTCAATCTATTCTTCCTTTGCTGGAAAAGATGCATGGATGTGCTCCATAGATCTCCAGGACGCTTACTATCACATTCCCATAGCTCAAGAGTCCAGGAGACATTTACGCTTCCGCCTCGGAGTCAGTCATTTCCAATTCCGAGCACTGCCCTTTGGTCTCACCACAGCCCCCAGGGTGTTCACCAAGTGTCTGGCAGTGGTAACTGCTCACCTGAGAAGTCTGGGATTCCAGGTGTTTCCTTATCTAGACTACTGGCTCCTTACTGCCACCTCCGAGCATCTACTACTCCAAGCGCTCAGAGCCACGTTCACCTTGGGCCGTTTCTTGGGGATCACGTTCAATTTGCAAAATCTGTACTACAGCCATCTCAGCGTATTACTTTCATAGGCGCAGACTTAGACACAAAAAGAATGCGCGCCTTTTTACCGGCAGCAAGAATTCAGGTCTTACAAGATCAAGTCAAATCCTGTCTTCCCCTACAAAGAGCCCCGGCCCATCGGATCCTACAACTGTTGGGCTCGATGGCGTCGACCATACTTTTAGTTCCCTTGGCCAGACTTCACATGCGAATTTTACAATGGCTACTGTCGGTTCAATGGTCTTATCAGGAACTTCCCTTGAACCACTTAATCATAATCACGGAAAGTTGCCGTCGAGATCTGCATTGGTGGCTTCTCCAATCAAATCTCGACCAGGGGCGACCCTTTATACCTCAACGTCCCGTTGCCACTGTGGACGCCTCCCAGGTAGGGTGGGGGGGTCATTACCTGGACAGGTCGGTCCAAGGCACATGGCAGATCCAGGAAACGCATTTGCATATCAATGTCCTGGAGATGAGAGCGGTACTATTGGTACTCCAAGCTCTCCATCACGCTCTCCCACAGGGCCCGATTACTATCCTATCCGACAACATGTCGGTGGTGTGGTACATAAACAAGCAAGGTGGAACCAGGTCTTACCCACTATGCAGAGAAGCCATGAGACTTTGGCACTGGGCGGTAGCTACCAACCGCTTTCTAATAGCAACGCACATACCGGGGAAGTCCAATGTGATTGCGGACAGATTAAGCAGGACCATTCTTTTACCCCACGAGTGGTCCCTCAACCAGGGTATAGCTGCGAAGATCTTCGACAGATGGGGTCTTCCTTGCTGCGACCTGTTTGCCAGCCCTCACAATGCGAAATGCAGAGAGTTCTTCATACTGTTCCCTTCTCAGGGACAGATTCCCAGGGACGCTCTGACTCACATTTGGCCCCCCGGTCTTCTCTACGCCTTCCCTCCGTTCCCCCTTTTACCGAGGGTGATACAGAAGGCCATTTACATGGAGAGCGAGATGATTTTGATTGCCCCGCACTGGCCTCGTCAAGTTTGGTTTCCTTTCCTACAGAGGCATGCGATAGAAGGTCCATGGTTTCTGGATCCGGTGCCAGACCTGTTGACTCATCAGTCAGGACGGCTTCACCCGTCTCTCAGGTCCCTGAAGTTGGCAGCATGGTTACTCCACTTCCATCCTTAGTCCGAGACAATGCTCTTTCGCCAGACGTGGTCCACATACTGTCTTCTTCTCATAAACCTTCCACCATCAAACTTTATTCCAGTAAATGGAAAAGGTTTGCCTTCTGGGCTCAAGAACGGGGTATAGATCCTCTCACTGCACCAGTATCGGAGGTTCTGAATTTTCTGGCCTCCCTTTTTCAGTCGGGCTCTTCATTTTCTACCATTAAGGTTCAGTTAGCGGCGATCTCTAATTTTCATGCTTCATTTGAACCTTCATTGATGTCTTACAAACTTTGTAAGGCTTTCCTTAAAGGGGCTTGGCTCCTTAGGCCTCCTTTATCTCATCCTGTCCCCCCTTGGGATTTGAATATGGTTCTTGCTGCCCTAACTGCCCGTCCTTTCAAACCAGCTGCTACTTGTGATTTAAAATTTCTGTCTTGGAAAACGGCCTTTTTAGTAGCCATAACGTCTGCTAGGCGAGTTTCAGAACTTCAAGCTCTTTGTTCTGATCCACCTATTTGATTTTTCACAAGCATAGAGTTTCATTGAAATTAAACCCTGCATTTATACCAAAAGTGGCCTCCTCTTTCTGTATTCAACAAACTATAGAACTCCCTGTCTTTTCCCAGAATTCTCTAATAGCAGAATATACTTTGCATCAATTGGACGCATAGACAACTGCGTTTTTATTTGAATAGAACCGCTCAAACGCGGAAATCAAATCAATTGTTTGTTTCCTTTGCAGTGAACAAATTGGGTCAACCAGTAACACAAACCTCCATTTCTAAATGGATTAAAGATTGTATCATTTTATTTATTCACAGGCTAACAAAGACCTTCCCTTTCCAGTCAAGGCTCATTCTACCAGGGCAATGGCTACTTCCGTAGCTTTTCACTCCAAGTTATCAATAGATGATATTTGTGCTGCGGCAACCTGGACTTCTCCGACACTTTCATTTCTCATTACAAATTGGATGTGGTTTCTCGAGGCAGAGCTTCCTTTGGTTCCACAGTTCTCAGGAGTGTGTTCCAATGAGCCACCCGGGATGTAGGTGCTAGGACGCTGTCCCATCTGTTGTGAATGTAGAGATAGGATCCCATTACATCTTTTAGTTATGTACTTACCATAACTTCGGATGTATGGGATCCATCTCGCCATTCATAAGTACCCACCGTCCTTCCCCGTTCCATTCGGATTTAGAGGAGCTGTAGTCTCTTTTTTCTTGGCGATCTTTCTTGAAGAACTTTAGTTGGTTATAGTGACTATTAGTTTTTCTGTGTTTGCATGGATGTATGAAAGCGAACAAACAAGATCTGGGGAAGCAGGTGTAGTGCATCCTGGGATAGGGAGTAGCCCAGCCAATGAGAGACTTCGTGCTAGTGTATTAGTTGCCGAGTCGGAGCCGATGGATCGGCTCCGAACCCATCTGTTGTGAATGTAGGCGAGATGGATCCCATACATCCGAAGTTATGGTAAGTACATAACTAAAAGTTACTTGATGTGCAGCCATCTTGTTTCCTTCTCAATGCTTGTGAACAGATTTAATGGTTCCTCTACACCTTTAATAAAACCAAATAAGCAGACACAAACTGTTGGAAAATGGACTTTTCAAAAGAAATGGCAGGGTGGTGTCAGCTAGAAAAGGAGCACCCTCCTCTAGAAAAAAGGATAGTCTTACAAGTCTAAATGACTATCTTAAGAATCCTTCTCTATGGTCCCCATTTCAACTAGTCTGTTTACAGACAATACAGTGATGTGATACATAAACAGGGAACCAGATATCACCCTTTCTGCAGATGAGCCATTGTTGCCTGGAATACAGCTTTTCAACACATTGGCACTTTATGGGCATCTTACATACCACAAGAGCAAACTTTTGTGGCAGACAAGCTGAGCAGGACAAGGACAGACCCTCATGAATGGAAACTGAATAACGGTACTCCAGGAACTGATCCAGCTGTGTGGGAGCACCTCATATCCTTTTTTCTCCAGTCACAACAGTTTACAAAGGTCTTCCCCCACCACTCCATGCAAGAAGGCCTGGAAAAACAGATGCTTTTTCTTCCCTTGGACAGGAATTTTCCCATATGCTTTTTCATCCTTTCTGCTAACATCCAGGATCATTCTGAAGTTTCAGAAAGACTGTTGTGGTGACTCCCTTCTAGGCCATGTAACAGTGGTTTTCTCTTCTTTTGGAAATGGCCAAGGGCATTTATCACAAACTTTGATGGACTGCGGCGGTGTACACAAGACAGAGGAAATTTGATAAATCCCATCTCCAAACAACTAGCTGTCTGGATGATAGCATTTTAATACCTTTTATGCACTTGTTTTCTGAGGACATGCAGCAGGTATTCTTCAAACTTATACTCTTAAAGACCCACACCTCTCAAAATTATGTGTAAGCCTACTGACTTAACAGAATCTATCATTTTTAATTTAGTCTATTTTTCTGAAATAAACCCTCTCTACTTTCTCTATTCATTCCATCCCCATCTTATATCCTTAAAACCCCTCTGTTCCATACATTTCAAAAACATTTTCACTTGCACTTCCTCATACTAAGTACTGCTTCTCTTTCTTGCATGCTTAACATCCTACCAAGATCCATTATCCACACAGTTCAAACAGAAAACTTATTTTGTATCCTTCAAGCAAAACAATTTCTGAACCTCTTTTACTAGTCACACCCTATCTGTATCAGCACTTGTATATCCAAAACAGCAGCTATTTACCTACAGTCAAGCAGCAGTGCCTCTACGTGTACCATCACAGCTCTGTCACTGTAAAACTTAGCTATGACATCAACCTAACTGATGCCCAGCTCTGCATATTCAGGCACCAGACAGCAATCACTGCTCTATAGCTGTAAAATCTAGCTGTAACATGCACCTAACTGATGCCCAGCTCTGCATATTCAGGCACCAGACAGCAGTCACTGCTCTATAGCTTTAAAACTAAGCTATGACTTGCACCTAACTGATGCCCAGCTCTGTGTACTCTGGCACAAGACAGCAATCACTGCTCTATAGCTGTAAAACGTCGCTGTGACAGGCACCTAACTGATGCTCAGGGGTCTATATTAGATCATCGAAATGGCAGAATTTCGATTGATCTAATATCGAACCCAATATCGCGAACGCTGAAAACAGCGAAGCTACACAAAACCAAATTCTTTCCTAGGGAAAGAATTCGGTTGGCCGTTGTGGCTTCGCTGTTTTCAGCGATCTGTGGAAAGTAGTTGGGTTAAGGTAAGTGTGTGATTGTGCGGGCGTTCGGGTTAGGGCGCGGGTTGGGTGAGTTAGGGTTAGGGCGCAGGTCAGGTAAGTGTGCGATTGTGACAGAATTTGGGGTTAGGGTCGGGTTAAGTGAGTTAGGGTTAGGGCACGGGTGAGGTGAGTGTGCTATTGTGACGGACTTTAGCGTTAGGATCTGGGTTAAGGTAAGTGGATAGATATTAGTGTATGTGCAGTGTAGTGTAGGGTTAGATGTAAATTTTAAATGTATGTGTGTGGATTGTTGCTTTTAGTTTGCTTGTGGTGTGTGTGTGTTTATCAGAACAGCAAATTTTTTCCGTGGGAAAAAATTTGCTATTTTGAGGTTACGATATTGTTAGGGTTCGGGTTTTGCAGTTCGACGTTATGGCATTCGATGATCTGATATAGACCCATGCCCAGCTCTGCATATTCAGGCACCAGATAGCAGTCTGTGCTCTATACCTGTAAAACATGGCTGTGACATGCACCTAACTGATGCCCACCTCTGTGTACTTGGGCCCCAGACAGCAAGCACTGCTCTATAGCTGTAAAACTTAGCTGTGACATGAACTTAACTGATGCCCAGCTCTGCATATTCAGGCACCAGATAGAAATCACTGCTCTATAGCTGTAAAACTTAGCTGTGATGTGCACCTAACTGATGCCCAGCTCTGCGTATTCAGGCACCAAAGAGCAATCACTACTCTATAGCTGTGAAACTTAGCTATGACATGCACCTAACTGATGCCCACCTCTGTGTATTTGGGCCCTCAGGCCCCAGACAGTAATCACTGCTCTCTAATGTAAAACTTAGCTGTGACATGCACCTAACTGATGTCCGGCTCTGCATATTCAGACACTAGACAGCAATCGGTGCTCTATATAGCTGTAGAACATCGCTGTGACATGCACCTAACTGATGCCCAGCTCTGCATATTCAGGCCATAGACAGCAATCACTAATTTATGGCTGTAAACGTAGCTGTGACATTCACCTAACTGATGCCCAACTCTTTATATTCAGGCCCCAGGCAGCAATCACTGCTCTATAGCTGTAAAACTTAGCTGTGACATACACCTAACTGATTCAGGCCCCAGACAGCAAGCACTGCTGTATACCTGTAAAACATAGCCGCAACATGCACATATCTGATGCCCAGCTCTGTGTACTCAGGCACCAGACAGCAGTCGGTGCTCTATAGCTTTAAAATGTAGCCGTGACATGCACCTATCTGATGCCCAACTCTGATATTCAGGCACCAGAATGAAGTCACTGCTCTATAGCTGTAAAACGTAGTTGTAACATGTACGTAACTGATGTCCAGCTCTGCATATTCAGGCACTAGACAGCAATCAGTGCTGTATAGCTGTAAAATCTAGCTGTAACATGCACCTAACTGATGCCCAGCTCTGCATATTCAGGCACCAGAGAGCAATCACTACTCTATAGCTGTGAAACTTGGCTATGACATGCACCTACCTGATGCCCAGCTCTTTGTACTCGGGCACCAGACAGCAATCACTGCTATATAGCTGTAAAACTTAGCTGTGACATACACCTAACTGATGCCCAACTCTGTGTATTTGGGCCCTCAGGCCCCATACAGCAATCACTGCTCTCTAACTGTAAAACTTAGCTGTGACATGTACCTGATGCCCACCTCTGTGTACTTGGGCCCAGAGAGCAAGCACTGCTCTATAGCTATAAAACGTAGCTGTGACATGCACCTAACTGATGCCCAGCTCTGTGTACCTGGGCCCATACAGCAGTCTCTGCTCTATAGCTGTAAAACTTAGCTGTGACATGCACCTAACTGATGCCCAGCTCTGCATATTCAGGCACCAGACAGCAATCACTGCTCTGTAGCTGTAAAACGTAGCTGTGACATGCACCTAACTGATGCCCAGCTCTGCATATTCGGGCCACAGACGGCAATCACTGATCTATAGCTGTAAAGTCTTGCTGTGACATGCACCTAACTGATGCGCAGCTCTGTGTACTCAGGCACCAGACAGCAATCACTGCTCTGTAGCTGTAAACTTCGCTGTGACATGCACCTAACTGATGTCCAGCTCTGCATTTTCAGGCACGAGGCAGCAATCACTGATCTATAGTGGTAAAGCCTTGCTGTGACATGCACCTAACTGATGCCCAGCTCTGTGTACTCATGCACCAGACAGCAGTCACTGCTCTATAGCTGTAAAACGTAGCTGTGACATGCACCTAACTGATGCCCAGCTTTGCATATTCAGACACCAGACAGCAGTCAGTGCTCTCTAACTGTAAAACTTGGCTCTGACATGCACCTGATGTCCAGCTCTGTGTGCTTGGGCCCCAAACAGCAATCACTGCTCTATAGCTGTAAAACGTAGCTGTGACATGCACGTAACTGATGCCCAGCTCTGCATATTCAGGCACGAGACAGCAATCACTGCTCTATAGCTGTAAAACTTAGCTGTGACATGCACGTAACTGATGCCCAGCTCTGCATATTCAGGCACGAGTCAGCAATCACTGCTCTATAGCTGTAAAACTAAGCTATGACTTGCACCTAACTTATGCCCAGCTTTGCATATTCAGACACCAGACAGCAGTCGGTGCTCTCTAACTGTAAAACTTAGCTCTGACATGCACCTGATGTCCCGCTCTGTGTGCTTGGGCCCCAGACAGAAATCACTGCTCTATAGCTATAAAACTTAGCTGTGACATGCACCTAAGTGATGCCCAGCTCTGCATATTCAGGCACGAGACAGCAATCACTGTCTATAGCTGTAAATCTTAGCTGTGACATGTACCTAACTGATGCCCAGCTCTGCATATTCGGGCACCAGACAGCAATCACTGCTCTATAGCTGTAAACTTAGCTGTGACATGCACCTAACTGATGCCCAGCTTTGTGTATGCAGGCCCCAGGCAGGAATCACTGCTTTATAGCTGTAAAACTTAGCTGTGACATGCACCTAACTGATTTCCAGCTCTCCATATTCAGGCCATAGACAGCAAGCACTACTCTATAGCTATAAAACGAAGCTGTGACATGCACCTAACTGATGCCCAACTCTATGTACTCAGGCACCAGACAGCAATCACTGCTCTGTAGCTGTAAAGCTTAGCTGTGACATGCACCTAACTGATTAGCTGTGACATGCACCTAACTGATGCCCAGCTCTGTGTATGCAGGCGTCAGGCAGCAATCACTGCTCTATAGCTGTAAAACGTAGCTGTGACATGCACCTAACTGGTTTCCAGCTCTCCCTGTTCAGGCCATAGACAGCAAGCACTACTCTATAGCTATAAAACGTAGCTATGACATGCACCTAACCAATGCCCAACTCTATGTACTCAGGCACCAGACAGCAATCATTGCTCTATAGCTGTAAAACGTAGCTTTTACATGCACCTAACTGTTTCCCAGCTCTGCATATACAGGCACCAGACAGCAATCACTGCTCTATAGCTGTAAAACTTAGCTGTGACCTGCACCTAACTGATGCCCACCTGTGAGTATTTGGGCCCTCAGGCCCCAGACAGCAATCACTGCTCTCTAATTGTAAAACTTAGCTGTGACATGCACCTAACGGATGCCCAGCTCTGTGTACTCAGGCCCCAGGCAGCAGTCACTGCTCTATAGCTGTAAAACTTAGCTAAGCTGTGACATGCACCTAACTGATGCCCAGCTCTGTGTACTCAGGCACCAGACAGCAGTCACTGCTCTTTAGCTGCAAAACGTACCTCTGATATGCACCTAACTGATGCCCAGCTTTGTGTTCTCAGGCCCCATGCAGCAATCACTGCTCTATAGCTGTAAAACTTAGCTGTGACTTGCATCCAACTGATGCCCAGCTCTGCATATTCAGGCACCAGACAGCAATCCCTGCTCTGTAGCTGTAAAACTAAGCTGTGACATGCAAACCTAACTGATGCCCAGCTCTGTGTACTCAGGTGCCAGGCAGTAATTACTGCTCTATAGCTGTAAAACTTAGCTGAGCTGTGACATGCACCTAACTGATGTCCAGCTCTGTGTACTTGGGCCCCAGACAGCAATCACTGCTCTATAGCTGTAAACCTAGCTGTGACATGCACCTAACCGATGCCCAGCTCTGCATATTCAGGCACCAGACAGCAATCACTGCTCTATAGCTGTAAACCTAGCTGTGACATGCACCTAACCGATGCCCAGCTTTGTATAAGCAGGCCCCAGGCAGGAATCACTGCTCTATAGCTGTAAAACTTAGCTGTGACATACACCCAACTGATGCCCAGCTCTGCATATTCAGGCACCAGATAGCAATCACTGCTCTATAGCTGTAAAACATAGCTGTGACATGCACCTACCTGATTCTCAGTTCTCCATGTTCAGGCCATAGACAGCAAGCACTGCTCTATAGCTGTAAAAGTTAGCTTTGACATGCACCTAACTCACGCCCAGCTTTGTGTATGCAGGCCCCAGGCAGGAATCACTGCTCCATAGCTGTAAAACTTAGCTGTGACATGCACCTAACTGATGCCCAACTCTCCATATTCAGGCACCAGACATCAATCTCTGCTCTATAGCTGTAAAACTTGGCTGTGACATGCACCTAACTGATGCCCAGCTCTGCATATTCAGGCACCAGACAGCAATCACTGCTCTATAGCTGTAAAACTTGGCTGTGACATGCACCTAACTGATGCCCAGCTCTGCATATTCAGGCACCAGACAGCAATCACTGCTCTATAGCTGTAAAACTTGGCTGTGACATGCACCTAACTGATGCCCAGCTCTGCATATTCAGGCACCAGACATCAATCTCTGCTCTATAGCTGTAAAACTTGGCTGTGACATGCACCTAACTGATGCCCAGCTCTGCATATTCAGGCACCAGACAGCAATCACTGCTCTATAGCTGTAAAACTTAGCTGTGACATGCACCTGATGCCCAGCTCTGTGTACTCAAGCACCAGACAGCAGTCACTGCTCTATAGCTGTAAAACTTAGCTTGACATGCACCTAACTGATGCCCAGCTCTGTGTACTCAGGCCCCAGGCAGCAATCACTGCTCTGTAGCTGTAAAACTCTGCTCTGACATGCACCTAATTGATGCCGAGCTCTGTGTACTCAGGCTCCAGATAGCAATCCCTGCTCTATAGCTATAAAACGTAGCTGTGACATGCACCTAACTGATGCCCAGCTCTGTGTACTCAGGCCCCAGACAGCAATCACAGCTGTATAGCTCTAAAACTTAGCTGTGACCTGCACCTAACTGATGCCCACCTGTGACTATTTGGGCCCTCAGACCCCAGACAGCAATCACTGCTCTCTAACTGTAAAACTTAGCTGTGACATGCACCTAACTGATGCCCAGCTCTGTGTACTTGGGCCCCAGACAGCAATCACTGCTCTATAGCTGTAAAACTTAGCTGTGACATGCACGTAACTGATGCCCAGCTCTGCATGTTCAGGCACGAGACAGCAATCACTGCTCTATAGCTGTAAAACTATGCTATGACTTGCACCTAACTGATGCCCAGCTCTGCATGTTCAGGCACGAGACAGCAATCACTGCTCTATAGCTGTAAAACTATGCTATGACTTGCACCTAACTGATGCCCAGCTTTGCATATTCAGACACCAGACAGCAGTCAGTGCTTTCTAACTGTAAAACTTAGCTCTGACATGCAGCTGATGTCCAGCTGTGTGTGCTAGGGCCCCAGACAGCAATCACTGCTCTATAACTGTAAAACTTAGCTGTAACATGCACCTAACTGATGCCCAGCTTTGTGTACGCAGGTCCCAGGCAGGAATCACTGCTCTATAACTGTAAACTTAGTTGTGACATGCACCTAACTGATTTCCAGCTCTCCATATTCAGGCCATAGACAGCAAGCACTACTCTATAGCTATAAAACGTAGCTGTGACATGCACCTAACTGACAACCAGCTCTGTGTATTCTGGCACCAGGCAGCAATCCCTGCTCTATAGCTGTAAAACTAAGCTGTGACATGCACCTAACTGATGCCCAGCTCTGTGTTCTTAGGCGTCAGGCAGCAATCACTGCTCTATAGCTGTAAAACTTAGCTGTGACATGCACCTAACATATGCCCACCTCTGTGTATTTGGGCCCTCAGGCCCCAGACAGCAATCACTGCTCACTAACTGTAAAACTTAGCTGTGGCATGCACCTAATTGATGCCCAGCTTTATGTACTTGGGCCCAGAGAGCAAGCACTGCTCTGTAGCTGTAAAACTTAGCTGTGACATGCGCCTAACTGATTTCCAGCTCTCCATATTCAGGCCATAGACAGCAAGCACTACTCTATAGCTATAAAATGTAACTGTAACATGCACCTAACTGATGCCCAGCTGTGTGTACTCAGGCGCCAGACAGCAATCACTGCTCTATAGCTGTAAAACTAAGGTGTGACATGCACCTAACTGATGCCCAGTTGTGTTCTCAGGCACCAGACAGCAATCACTGCTCGGTAGCTGTAAAACGTAGCTGTGATTTGCACCTGACTGATGCCCAGCTCTGCATATTCAGGCACCAGACAGCAATCACAGCTCTGTACCTGTAAAATTTAGCTGTGACATGCACCTAACTGATGCCCAGCTCTGTGTACCCAGGCCTCAGACAGCAAGCACTGCTCTATAGCTGTAAATGCCCCTGACTGATGCCCCGCTGTGCATATGCAGGCACCAGACAGCAATCACAGCTCTGTACCTGCAAAATTTAGCTGTGACATGCACCTAACTGATGCCCAGCTCTGTGTACTCAGGCCACAGACAGCAAGCACTGCTCTTTAGCTGTAAAATTTAGCTGTGACGTGCACCTAACTGATGCCCAGCTGTGCATATTCAAGCACCAGGCAGCACTCGCAGGTCTGTAGCTGTAAAACTTAGCTGTGACCTACACCTAACTGATGCCCAGCTCTGTGTACTCAGGCCCCAGACAGCAAGCACTGCTCTATAGCTGTAAAACTTAGCTGTGACATGCCCCTAACCGATGCCCAGCTCTTCATATGCAGGCACCAGACAGCAATCACTGCTCTATAGCTGTAAAACTTAGCCATGACATATACCTATCTGATGCCCACCTGTGAGTATTTGGGCCCTCAGGCACCAGACAGCAATCTCTGCTTTATAGCTGTAAAACGTAGCCTTGACATGCTCCTAACTGATGCCCAGGTCTGCATATACAGCCATTAGATAGCAATCACTGCTCTATAGCTGTAAAACTTAGCTGTGACATGCACCCAACTAATGCCCAACTCTGATATTCAGGCACCAGACAGAAGTCACTGCTCTGTAGCTGTAAAACGTAGCTGTAACATGCACGTAACTGATGCCCAGCTCTGCATATTCAGGCACCAGACAACAATCACTGCTCTCTAACTGTAAAACTTAGCTGTGACATGCACCTAACTGATGCCCAGCTCTGTGTACCTGGGCCCAGAGAGCAAGCACTGCTCTGTAGCTGTAAAACTTAGCTGTGACATGCACCTAACTGAAGTCCAGCTCTCCTTATTAAGGCCCCAGACAGCAAGCACTGCTCTGCAGCTGTAAAACTTAGCTGTGACGGGCACCTAACTGATTGATTGCCAGCTCTGCATATTCAGGCACCAGACAGCAATCACAGCTCTGTTCCTTTAAAACCTAGCAGTGATATCTACTTAATTCATTGACCAATTCTGCATATTAATTCACCATACAGCATGCCCTCATCAGGTGCCTTATTTGAACCAGTTCACCCACAGTGATACCATAGCCTTCATCTGTACCATATCAGTCTGGGAAATAAATGCCATAAAGTGCATGCATGGACATCTTAATTAACACCTAGCTTCATCAGGAAACAAAAAATGTAAAAATTGCCCCATCAGCCTATAACATTATCAGATTTGATAGAGGCAACAAAAAAGCTGGCAGTGTCACTCTTTCCCACAAAATGGCACTGGATGCCCCCCACCCCCACCCCACACATCTTGCCAACTTTCTGTAACTCAGAAATCCTATTAACCATGCTAAAAATAAGTACTCACAAGAGAATCACAGTCAAGGTTTTTTGTACACCCCAAGGTAACAGTGCAAAGCAATAGAAGATATCCCCTGCTGGGCCTCCTCAAAAATCCCTCATGAAACCGTAAAGTGGATGATACAAGTTTAGATTGGTAAACCATGCAATCTGATAATCCAACCAGTAATCTACATTTTACAAGTTCACCCAACATATGACCACACCAACTAAATCAACCCTTCATTGGATTCTAACATCATCTCCACATATCAGTCAGCCTAAGTGATCCTACACCATAAGGCACCAAACCAAGAGCCCCCAAAACACATTACAACCTGAAAAGAAATCTTACCGCTTTTCATGAATACACTTTCTTTAATACACTACCTCCCCTAAGATGGGATTTACTAAAGACTCACTCTTCCCATAGATAATGCTGTCTCTGAGTTCAGTCAGATCCCCTAGATGTTCTAAATACAACAGCCCCCCCACCAGAGTACAAAAAAAGAGTCA
Organism: Protopterus annectens; assembly: GCF_019279795.1. Classification (NCBI taxonomy): domain Eukaryota; kingdom Metazoa; phylum Chordata; order Ceratodontiformes; family Protopteridae; genus Protopterus; species Protopterus annectens. Next base: position 158,314,667 of record NC_056748.1, on the reverse strand, counting down.
AAGCCAGTTCTGCCTTATGGCTGTCCTTAGTAACAAAGCAACTGAAGAAACAAACCCTATAAGATCTGGCCGAAAAATAAGTGACTCTTTCATTACTAGTATATAGACTGATAAGGGACTTAACAAAAACAAATCCCCAGAAGTAAAAAAATCTATTTAACCAATCAAAACACTCGCACACACCCAGTAAAGCTCATAGCTGTATACTAGGCTAGCAATCATTCGGTCCTTTATAAGCTTAGCGAAGGGGTGAATTTTCAGTTTCCCATGCAGTGGTCCAAGTTTGCATTTAAATAGGGTTAGGGAGGGACTTTTTAACAGCCTCCCCGTCCATGTAAAACAGAGAAGGGGAATTCTCTGAGATACATATTTGACTATCCAACATGTCCTATTTATGTTGCAAGCAAAGTTTAGGCATTTAGATCTAGTAGTTCTGATGCTGTTTGGTTTGCAGATGTGAAAAAGGTTCATCAGTGCAAGGTCCAGGGATGCTTTGTATGCCAGGCATGAATTACCACTGTGTAGTCTGTAGGAGACGGAGTATAGAGATAGAGCTTTGAGACGATCCACATAGGACATAGTGTTATGCCCTTTCTGTAAGGTACCTTTGCAGATGTTTCAGTTGCTGCATGTGGCTGGTCCTGTACATACCAAAGTGGGCATTATACTCCATGATGGGTCTTATGAGAGCTGAGTCTAGTGGTACAATGACTTCCCTGGACCTAGATGCCATGCACTTGTAAAATGAGCAAAATAGAAAGATTTCCTTACTACCTTGGGTATGTTTTTGTTGAAGGCGACTTACTGTCTACATGTGTTCCCAGATCCCTGAGTATAGTAGGTCAACTTTTGGGGGTGTTTTCTTGATGACGTAGTTTCCTGGGGTGGTTGACTTCCCAAAGGTAATATAATACATTTATTTGCATTGAGTTTTAAGCTGTGGCTTTGCCAACAGTCATTTTTCTGTGTTAGATCTTTTTAAGGTGGTAGTGTCTTGGGGGAATTCTGAGACTGCTCTGTTTACAATCATCTGAAAACTTGGTCAGCCAGAGGCCTTTGACATAGAAATTGACATGTAAGGCCAGAGTGAGGTATTGTGTCATATGACTTGGTGTGGTCAAAGTAGGCAGTATGCACTGTTTTAGCCTGATCCATTGCCTTGATGACCTGCTCAAAGAAGTCCACCAGGTTCAGTAGGCATGACCTTCCTTTGACAAAGCCAAACTGGGATGGATCCTGTTTCTTAAGGGCTGTTATTTCTTTGTTTATCATTTTAATGATGTCTTTCCATGGCTTTGCACGTGAGACTAGTCAGGCTAATGGGACTGTAGTTTCCAGTATCGGTTTATGGTCCTCCTTTATGAAGGGGGATGACCTGTTGCAGTTCTCCATTGTTGTGGCATGAAACCTGTCTTTAGACTATAGTTAAATAGCAACTCCAGTGGCCCTAATAGGTCATGTTTTAGACTACTCAGAAGGCATCCTGGGATGTTATCAGGGCCCATTGAGAGTTTGCGCTTGGCCTTAGTGAGTACAGCCAGGACATGCTCTCCATTTATAGTTGGAGCGGTTAGGTTTGAAGATATTTCTTGTCTGATGGCTGCTGGTGAGTGGGGTTAAAGTTGGAACTGAATTTGTCAGCCAGCAGATTCGCTATGTTTCCTGGCTCTGTCAATGTGGCACCATTAACCACCAGCTCAATACACTGCTGTCTGCTACCTTAGAGGTTTCTGACATAGCTGAAGAAGGCCTTATGGTTGCCTTTTGCCTAGGAGGCTAGCTTGACCTCAAAACTGGATTTATTGGACTTAAACCCTCTTAGCTGCTTGTTTGTTTCTGGAAGTTACACTTCCTGATTTTAGCCATGATTTTTTTCCTTTTATTGTACAACTTATTTAACTTGGGATGCCACCAAAGTGGTTTATTTTGGAGTTAATTTTGGGCTTACTTCTGGTAGGTATAGCAGCCATTCACATGGTTGTAAGGAGTTTCTGTGAACAATTCTGTATAGGTTGCTGTGTTTTCTGGATTTGGAGAGGCATTGAATTTTGACAAACTGTTGCTTAATAAAAGGTAACTTTGTGGCCAGACCTTACTGGGGAGGGCATGACATTGGGGGTGGTGCAGCATTATTTTGTATTTGTCAGTATGAGGTCCAGTGAATTGGAATCTGTAGTGAGCATATGCACTAACTAGTTAAGGGTGTTTATATTTACAAATGCCAGGAAACTGCGCTTGCAGATTTGGGGCCATGTAGGATTCCCATTCTATAGAAGGATAATTAGTTTCTCATAGGTAGGGTGTTAGGTTGGATGGTGAGTGTCTCCAGTAGGCTAAATATATGCTACGAGTTCCATGGGACATAGAGGGTTGACTCATGGTTTGCTAGGATATGGTATGGGATTTTTTCTTTGGTGACCTGCACTGGGAAAACTCCAGTGCATCATCCTGTTTAACCAGTGTAGAGGTGTGCTTGTTATTGATGGACATCGAGACACCTCAACCTTTAGTCCCTGTCTGTGCAGTAGCTGGTCTAAAAGTGTGGAAGGCACTGAAACCTTGTACTGCTGGGGTATGTTCTGCAGTTTTAAACCATCTCTTGGTAACTGCAGAGTTGTCTGTATTCTCTACAGTGAGGAGGGCTTGGAGGGAGCTTAGCTTTTTGTTTAGGCTCTTGGCATTGAGTAGTAATACCTTGAGGTTAAGTTGAGTTGATTTTCCTGTGTCAGTTTGTCAATTTGGCTTTACCTAAAAAAGGCTCAGTGGAGAAGGATGAAGTTTAGGTAGTATTTGAAAGCCTAGAGGGGCAGATGGAAACAATCCCTGGCAAAGCAACATGGTTTAACTTTGTCTTCACTCGCTGACAATTATAGGCTCCCCTTAGAATGACACAAAAAACACAGACAGTTGTTAAAATTGGTCATCTTTTGCTGGTATTATGGCATCCTTGGGGAAGGTAATATGCTGTTCAGTGCTAGGCTTATACCAGACTGAGACACAGAGATCTATAATGTCTCCCTTCATATAGTCTAGGGAGGTATGTCTCGGGTCTTTTGCACCTACATGGATGATAGAATCATACCGGTACCTGTGGTGCAGTGACTTGAGTGCATACGTAATTTGTCAGATCCTGGCTCCAGATATGCAAGTAACCATTATCTTCTCTTTCTTCAGTCTGGTTAGAGTGGCATCAGTCTGTCTCAAAATGGAGTCCTCTGTGGCTAGACTTCTGCGCTTGCCCTTTGGGCTTTGTATTTTGTGTTTCATTGATTGTGACTATATATGTATGTTAGGTGCTGCTTTTGATGAGTGCTTTTGGGTTTTCTGAGAATAATCTTTGCTGATGGGTGTGCTATGAGGTCTCTCTCGTTTAGGAAAATTGCATCCAAGTGCCTCAGCACATGTTGATCTGTGTATGTGTTGAGTGCTGTATGCATGGTTTTGACAACCTGATGTGTGCTTTTATGTGAGAGTTTAGCCTGCAGTAACTTAAGAATTATATGGTTGGTAGTAAACATGCACCAGTTGCTACAGTGTCTCAAGATAGGGCACTGGCATGGCAAGTAGCTCTGTGCATTTGGGCCAAATTTGTACCAGCACTGGAAATAAAAAAACACTGAATACTGAGCCCTCTGGCCAGGAAAACAACTGCACTTCTGTGTGTGCTTCCCAGCTCGGATAGATCAGGCAGACACCTACTGCTACTAGATGAATAATCGCAGTCCTCCTAATTTAAAAGCACAGTAAGAGTGTCCAAAGTGAAATGCTACCACAACAAACTTAAATTTTAATAAAGGCAATCAATAATCTTCAAGATAACAGCAGTATACTTTAATTTGCTTAGAAAAGTGTGATTATTCGATAAAAGGACTTTACTTTGTAAATATATGCCAAGATCCACTCAGTTGTGCAGAATTTATAAAGGCACTAAGAACAAGGTAAGCTGATTAGTAAGCCCTCTGGCCAAAAAAAAAATGCATGCAGGAATCTCTAGTGTGTTTACCCAACCTACGCAGACCAGGCTACCACCCACTACTGCTAGATGGAAAGTCCTCTGCCCTGCTGGTGTAAAAATTCAAAGAAGAGCTTGCTAGAGTGAAAAAATACACTACTTTATTCAACAGCTAGCTAGATAATGAATTCAGAGCAACTAAATCAGTAAAACAAACAAGAGGCAAAATGCACCTTTTTCAAAATGAGCACATGGAACAGCAAATAAGTAATTCAAGATAACAGTGTAGAAAGGGAGGAACTTATAAAGCCCAATTTAGGAGGCCTGGAGTCTCATCAGAAAAGACAAGGCCACAGATATACTGTGTGTGTTTAAATATCACTCAGGAAAGAAATTAACCATTGAAAAAAAACACATGAAATGTGTAGCCTGGGTAATTTGTGTCTTTCTGCAACACAGAAAAAACACCAGACCAAGCAGATTTCTCAAAACAGAAAACAAAATGGAACAAGTAAAACAGAAAGCAGAGCTATCAGTTTAAGCAACTTACAGACACAGAGATTACTTTCCTCACCAGCAGGGAGTTCACCAGCAGTGCTCAGAAAAGATGCAGTTTTGGACTTCAATCAATAAATGGTTAAATCCAGGACTAGCTACACAGTCAGCACCAAGCACACAGAAACACAATGATACCATAGGCAACAAATTCAGTATCCACTTTATTCAGTCAGTACTGTCATTGACTCACCAGAGAACTAATCAAGCTCCTGATAGCTTACCACACACACAGGAACCTATGAATTTAACAACCACTGGCACTTTTTAAGCCTAGCCATGCATCCCAAATCTCTGACAAGTTCTGGTACCCTTGATAAGTGTAAGCATGGGCTTGAGAGATGAAACATTTACAGGCTGTCTGTGTCCTTCAGAGACGTAGGTGCCACACCAAGGCCGTATTTCTTGTTACACATCAAGTTGTCCAAGTTGCACTTGAATTGGGTTAGGAAGGAACTCTGTTTCACGTAGACGAGGAGCTTGTTACGGAAAACTGGTAGTCTTTGGTATGCATACCTTCTCTCCAGCAGGTCCTGTTTATGTCACAGGTAGTGTTTAAGTCTTTAGAATGGGCAGTTCTGGTTCTGTTTTTCAGACATGCAGGAGGTCCATTAGTGTGGGGTCTGACAGTACTTTGTATGCAAACCTAGATCTCCCCTCAACAGCCTGCAGGAGACAGAATTCAAGGATAGGGGTTTGAGGTGGTCTGCATAGGACTTGTTACATACACCCCATATTCTTCTAGTGAGGAACCTCTGTGGATGTTCCAGTTGTTGGATGTGCCTAGTTAGGTACCTACAAAGGGGTGTATTGTACTCAATGACAAGTCTGGGGAATGCTGAACAGTAGAACAGTGATCTCCTTGGATTGAATGCTATGCCTTTGTTTATAAGTTGCACAACATAGAATGATTTTCTCATTACTGTAGACACGTGATGGTCAAAGCCTAGATTACTGTCAGTGTGTATCCTCAAACCTAGTCAAGTCCTAGTGGGGCCAACTCTTAGGGGTGTGTTGACCGTATGAATAGCTAACAGGGGTGTATGACTTTCCCGAAGGATACTATTAGGCATTTATTGGCATATAGTGTTAGTCCATGATTCTGACCCAAATTATTTGTTTGCGTCAGCCCTTTCTGGACAACACTGGTGTTGGTGTAGGGTTTTGTGACAGCTCATAATTTGTAGTTATCAGCAAATGTAGTCAGCCTGAGGTCCTTGTGACATTGGCCTTGACTTCAGAAAAGCAACTGCCAAAAAGGAGTGGTCCTAGGACCAGTCCTGAGGGACTCCACTTGTGACTGAGCTTTTTGTAGAGGTGGATTCCCCAATTTTAACTTCTTGGGTCCTGTCTCTGAGCCATCTGGCTGCCCATCAAATGACCTAAGGGTTTATACCCAACCTCTTGAGTTTGTCAACAGTGCCCAAGTGGAGTATTGTGTCAAATGTTGTGGCCAGGTCAGGTTAGGCAGTGTGAGTAATTTTGCCCTCATCCATTGCTTTAGTGACCACCTCAGAGAAATCCATCTGGTTTGAGTAAGCATGACCTCACCTTGACAAAACCAAACCAAACTGGGTTGGGTCCAGGTTTTGGAGGTTTTCTGTCATTTTTGATCATTTCCATATTTTATTTTGTGTGGCTTTGCATATGAGACTAGTGACAGGGGTGTAGCTAGGATTTAGAAATTTGTACTCACAGCTCTCAAACTGCTACCCCCCCCTCCCCAGCCAAGCTACGGCCATTCTCGTAATTCACGGTTCGCTCTTTTAGTGTCGATGAAGAGGCATTCGCTGTAATGCCTCTTCAGTAATATAATATAGATTCACTCAAACTCGGTTCCTTGAATTGAAAATGAACCTGAAAGTCAGTTCTTTGAAAAATGCAGCATGGTACTTGGGGTTGAGGATCCGTGCTTTTGTTTTCTGTAACTAAGGTACAAGTTTTGAGCTTGAGTATATTACTAACCACCTGCTACCCCTAACTAGGGTGTTTCATTCACACACACACCCGTACCTACCTTTTAGTGCAAGAAATATGGACAAAGCCTAAAATAAACAGGGACAGATATTAAATAATGCTCTTGTGAACTTAGAAAGTTGCTAGACTAACAGGATTTGTGCTCGTATGAGAAAGTTGCTAGAATAACAGGATTTGTGCTAGTATGAATTTTTCTAAAGGACGTGAAGTCTGAAACTCAAATGTCTGTCATTATTTAGCAACTTCCGCCATCAATGATTTTCTAGAAAATCACAAAATTTATGAGGAACAGACAAAAAATGTGGGGCAAAAATCTGGACATTCTGCAAAATTTGGACAGTTGAGAGGTATGCTACCTACCTCACACACACGCACACAAATACCTCTCAACCTCTTAGAGCAACAAACTCATAAATAAAACTGAGGCAAAGGCCCAAAAATAAGGACATTTTTTTAAACATTGCTCTTATAAACTTAGAAAGATAATAGAATAGTAGGTCTTGCATTAGTACAAATTTTCTGAAAGGTATGAAATCTGAAACTCAAATGTCTGTCATTATTTTCTAACTTCAGTCTTTAATGATTTGCCGCTAATTTGCCAGAAAACTGCAATTTTATGAAAAACGGACCAAAAATGTTATGCAAAAATATATAATTGCCAGACAATACAGCTGGGAACTTGTCAAAGAAGGGACACCATTTTAATATGAGCACTGTTAACTTGAGCAGCTGACAAAATTAGAGAATCTACATGCATTTCTGAAATAAAAGTAATGTATAAATCTGATCATTACAGTTATTTATAATTGTAAACCCTCCACGTTTTCTTCCAAAATTGCTATTTTGCGGAGAGATTATTAGGGGAAGAGCAACATTTTGAGCCAAAATTGTGGACAGTTGAGAGGTTTGGATATTCCTAATTCTATAAAGCAATTTATTTGCACATACCTCTCAACCTCTTAATGCAGGAAATCTGGACAAGGCCAAATATATTGGGGGAACATACAAACAGTACTAAAAATTGATCTAGTATAAACTTAAGACAGTTGATACAATATCAGGTCTTGCTTTAGCATGCATTTTTCTGAAGATTATGACGTCTGAAACTTAACGTCGGTCATTATTTAGTGACTTCATTCCTAAATGATTTGCCGGAAAAGTTTTAGTTTGCATTTTACAGCATGAACACCAATAAATATCTGCTAAACAAAGCAATGCAGTCTCACAATGAAACTAGACTTAGCATTAAAACTTCTCTGCCCTTGAAACTCACATTCATTGAAACAGCATTGAAACCCACATTCAAAGAAAATACATTTTGCCAGTGGCAGATAAAAATTAACTTTGGGCTGTTTTCAAATCATATGCCCCTTGCACATGAAACATACACGTGCTCTTTGATACACCTTCCTGATTGTATTAAATTATATTCCTTGTACAATACAGTATAGTTAGAGAGCGTTTTAAATGTATTGTTTTGAACATTTTTCCAGTAAACAATGAAACAAAATGCATGCACCAATAATGACAAAGCCCAATTCATAACATTTCCATCATAAAAGTCTACTCAAACTTCTACAGTCCACCAGTATCAGTAAATATGCACAATCTCTGAACTAGTAAAAGCCATCTACATAATTCCACATTAAAGAAATCTGTAACTAATGAAGAGGCTGCTGCTAGCAAACAACTTTATATTTCATGGTTTCATCTACAAATAAAGTGCCTGTTGCCCTTGAGGAATAAATTGTCTATGTTGCATTAAAAACAATGATACGGTAGTAATATTGCAATAGGGAATGGATGGCAAACAGATAACAGGTTCATAGTTTCTACTAGATATCTTCGCCAAAACGAACTACAGCATCCATCCCCCTTTAAAACACAGTACAGTATCAGCAATGCATCTGCCTACTGTGGGAAAAGAACCCACAGCCTTCTGCATCAAAAGCAAGTACACTACCTGTTGTGCTATTAACATTACAAGCAGACTCAGCATAAGCAGTTCTAAACTTTAGTTCCCCTGCAGCTCTCAGCTCCTTGCAAAATGTCGACACTCAGCTGTATCTCTGAACTTTGCAGCACAAGAAATCTGGAAAAAGCCAACATTTATTGGGGGGAAGGGCAAAAGCCCAATAACCAGGGACACATTTTAAACATTGCTTGTATAATTTTGGAAAGTTGCTAGAATAAAATGCTGTGTTATCACCATGCATGTCTTGAACCTAGAACCAAATGCACTACAGTCAGTGCAACACACCACTATGCTAAATCAGCAGTTTGAAAAATAGGAAGACTGAAACTTAATGGCTATCATTTAGATAGCTCTCAACCTCTTAGCACAAAAAAACTGGACAAGCAAAGCCAATAATGAGGGAATACAAATTCAGTTCTCACTTCACACCTTAGCACAAAAAATGTGGACAAACAACAAAAACAATAATGGGGGAAATACAACTTCAGTTCTCACTTCTCACCATAGCTCACAACTGTTAAAACTAACAAATCTGAACAAAGTTCAGAAATGGTGGTGGTTAGGCACTTTAGGCTCCTCTTACTCTGAAGCAAAGGTACAGGGTTTGAGCCTGAACACCTATAGCCAGCAGGTGTATTATGTGGGGGCATTTACACACACAGACACACACACACACACCTTACCTGATAATCTGTTCATGATCATACACACACACGCCTTACCTGATCTGTTCTCGATCACACACACACCCACGCCTTACCTGATAATCTGTTTGCGATCACACACACACACACACACACACACACACACACACACACACACCCCTCACTTGCCTTATAAATCTGTTCATGATCACACACACACACACACACACACACACACACACACACACACACACACCTCCCTTACCTGATAATCTGTTCGCAATCACACACACCCCTCCCTTACCTGATAATCTGTTCGCGATCACACACACCCGCCTTACCTGATGATCTGTTCGCAATCACACACACGCCTTACCTGATAATCTGTTCGCGATCACACACACACTCCTTACCTGATGATCTGTTCGCGATCACACACACACCTTACTTGTTAATCTGTTCGCGATCACACACACACGCGCCTTACCTGATAAGCTGTTCGCGATCACACACACACACACGCCCCACCTGATAATCTGTTCGCGATCACACAGACACACACGCCTTACCTGATAATCTGTTAGCAATCACACACACACACACACGCCTTACCTGATAATCTGTTCGCCATCACACACCCACGCCTTATCTAATAATCTGTTCACAATCACACACCCCTCCCTTGCCTGATAATCTGTTCATGATCACACACACACCCCTCCCTTACCTGATGATCTGTTCGCGATCACACACACGCCTTACCTGATAATCTATTCGCGATCACACACACACACACACACACACACACACACACACACACACACACACACACACCCGCCTTACCTGATAATCTGTTAGCGAACACACGCACACATGCCTTACTTGATAATCTGTTCGCGATGTCACACACACGCCTTACCTGATAATCTGTTCATGTTCACACACACGCACACACACACATGTGCGCACACACGCCTTACCTGGTAATCTGTTTGCGATTGCACACACACACACACACACACACACACACACACACACACACACACACACACACACACGCCTTACCTGATAATCTGTACGCGATCACACACACGCCTTACCTGATAATCTGCTCACGATCGCAGACACATGCGCCTTACCTGATAATCTGTTCGTGATCACACACACACACACCCACGCCTTAACTGATAATCTGTTCACGATCACACACACACATACACACACACACCCACGATCACACACACACATACACACACACACCCACACCTTACCTGATGATCTGTTCGCGATCACACACACACACACCTTACCTGATAATCTATTCGCGATCACACACACCCACACCTTACCTGATAATCTGTTCGCGATCACACACACACACACGCCTTACCTGATAATCTGTTCGCGATCACACACACCCCCACGCCTTACCTGATAATCTGTTCGCGATCACACACACACACACACACACACACGCCTTACCTGATAATCTGTTCGCGATCACACACACACACACAACCCTCCCTTACTTGATAATCTGTTCGCCATCACACACACACACACACACACACACACACACACACACACCCTCCCTTGCCTGATAATCTGTTCATGATCACACACACACCCCTCCCTTACCTGATCTATTTGCGATCACACACACACCCCTCCCTTACCTGATGATCTGTTCGCGATCACACACACACCCCTCCCTTACCTGATAATCTGTTTGTGATCACCACAATGATAATGCAATTGCCTTCCACTCACTACAACTTCACATTTCCCGCTCGCAGCCAGCCGGACATGACGTGAGCTCACTTCCGACTGGGTGGTATGTTCCTTAAAGGAGCCAACGCTTTTTAAAAAAGAAAAAAATATGTACTTTTTTTAAAAAAAAGCTACCCCTCTCTTCTAAAGAAGTTGTACTGAAATCAGTACAGTGTGTATGCCTCCCGACGTCCCTGACTAGTGAGACTTATGGCAGTTTAGTTTTCAGGGTATGTAGATGGCTTGTCTTTGTGCACAGGGATAACTGTTGCCGCTCTCCATTCATGGGGCATGAAGTCTGTTTGGAGGCTACAGTTAAACAGCAATTCCAGAGAGCCTAATAGGTCATGTTTCATGCTTGGGATATTGTCTGGGCCCATCGATGTAATTCTTGGCCTTAGAGACACTATTGAGGACCAGTTCCCAAGTGACAGTGGGGGAGTTATATTTGATGGTATTTCATGAGGGGAGGTTGAGGGAGGAGAGAGGGGTAAAGTTCGAGCTGACTTTGTCTGACAGTAGTTTTGCTAGATCTTCTACGTCAGTGTAGGTGGCTCCATTAACAATGAGCTCTGCACACAATTGTGTATTCCCTTTGAGGTTGCGAACATATCTAAAGAATGCCTTGTGGTTGTCCTTGGTCTGGAAGGCCAACTTTACCTCAAACTGTGTTTTGATAGACTTATTTGTGATCTAAGTTTTAGTTTGAGAAGGCTTTTACGTTGCTGGGTGCTGCACTTCCTAATTTTTGCTATGATTTTCCTTTTGTTCTACATCCTGTTGATGATGTGGTTCCACCATGGTGTTTTTTTTGTTATTTTTGTACTACTTCCTGAAGGCTGCAGCTTCTCCTATGCAGCTATTGACATGGTTGTGTAGGGTTTCGTTTGTGGGGCTTGAAATTTGCCAGGTTATCAGGTAATTGTAGGAAGAGATAGCCTTACAGTAGTTCCTGAACATTCCAAGTTAGCTGAGGTTCTGGGCTTTTTATTTATTGGTCTATTTCAAGAGCCCTTTCTGTTGTCTGACCTTACCAGAAAAATGTTACTCCAAGGGGTGCGCAGTACTCTCCCATGTTCGTGAAAACCAGATCTAGTATGTTTTACACCCCTGGCTGTCATATTGATAATATGGTCTTGAGAGTTTGTGGTTAAATATGCTGGCACAGAGATTCCTTGATTTTTTACTGTCATAAATGATTCCCAGTTAACAGTGGGGGTCCCATGAATATGGTATTGGGTTGTATGGTGAGTGTTTCCAGTAAGTATAAATACATGTTATTGTGAGTTTACTGGGTCACTGAGAGGGACTTATAGCTTGCAGGAAAGTGGCATGGGATTTTGCTTATTGTGATTTGAGCATAGAGAAGCTAAACTGCTCTGTCATGTTAGTCCAGCCTTTACATATATTTATTTTTGATGTAAATTGAGACACCTCCACCTTTAGTCCCTGTCTGTGAAGTAGCTGGTCTAAGTGTGTGGAGTGCAATATAGCCTTGCACTGCCCGGTGTGCTGTCAACTGCTTTAAACTATGTCTCAGTGGCTGCACAGACGTCAGCATTCTAAAGAGCTTGCAGGCAGTGGAGTTGCTTGTTTAGACTCCTAACATTGTGCTGTAAGACCTTTGGATTTTCTTGGGTTTGATTTGATTGCCTGAAGAAGGCAGTATGTGGGATCAGAGTGTTTAATGTCTGAAAGCTTAGAGGCGAGAGGTGCAGACCATCCCAGGCCAATAAGTGTTGTCTGTTGACCATTGCCTCATGCTCCCTCTTAGAATGACACTAGAAGGCATTTGGTACTGTCTCGCAGCAGCAACAGCTCATTCAACTGTCATCAATAGGGCTTTCACAATACTCCTTATCATGGTTTCATAGTTACCTTTCTGGAAGGCAGAAAAGCCATTAAATGGCAAAAGACCAACTCATCCTTTCAGCCAGTTATGACAGGCATCCATCAGGGCAATATCTTGGGTCCTCTCCAATTTCATACATTTATTAATAACCTCCATATCTCCAATCACAATGCTAGTTTAGTTCAGTACGCAGACGACTAAGCATTAATGTGTGTGGTGTCAATAATAAATAAGTTCCAAGACATTACTCAAAAATTATTTTCCTCTGTAGAAACCTGGCTCAAAGAATTAAACCTCCTACTCAATCCCCAAAAAAACAAGTTAATGCTTTTTACCTCAAAAAGTTGCCAAAATCTAAAGTAATGCTTTACCATAAAGTCAGCAAATAATGCTGTCATTAAAACTGTATCTTACAGTAAACATCTAACCATTATAAAAAAATGTCAGTCTCAAATATGACCAGCATGTACTGCACACCATTAAATCTACACCAGAAACTAGGCTCACTTTATAGGATCAGTGGATTTCTTAAATACTGCAAGAAAATCTAGCCACCACCACCTTCTTGCCAGCTCTTTTATATCCCGCCACTATCCTAGCAAACTTAAGCAATACTCAAAGAAAGAAACTTGCTTCCTGCTACAATAAAATAGCTAAATTTGTCACCAATCTCCCTCATAGGACCCACTATTGTCATAGCTTAAAGCAGATAAACTGACTTGAACTGTACAACTACCCAACATATTGACGACTAACTACAGCACACAACAAACTCATTCATCATCCAGAAAGATGCCCTTCCCTACAAAACTTACTACTGCCCTATTGTCCAGCAAGGGACCTCTGTTCTTGTATTAAATTCTTACTACTTAGAAATATGTTAAATGGTGTTGCAGGAGGCTCACTGTACTCCCTATACATTGCTAAACTCTGGAATAGTATCCCCACACAAATAAAACTCTCCAACAGTTTTAATAGTTTTAAACCACTACTTAAACAACACCTTAACCAGTCCTGGTTCTGCACATGTTTACCACCAGGTTAAGACTTTCTGCTCACCGTACAATACTCTCCAAATGCTCTCCTTAAACAGAATACTCTCAACCTCTCATTGAAATGACAAAACAATTTTTGAACATAACTGCTGCCTGTACAATCCACTAAGTTGCACGTGAGCCTTCTCTTTAACTTCTACCACTGTAAAATCTTAGAATGTATAAATGTAAATAGAAATGTAACTAATCTGTGTTCAACTGGAACTTAGTGTATTGCACTGTAAGAAAATGGACCTTTTCTCACTGCACCAGCACTGATAATAGGTATTACCCAGTTGGACTTTCTGGATAAATAAAGACAAATAAATAAATAGAAACTAAGCCTTGTGTGTACCCCCTTAGAATTACATCAGAATCTAACCCAGTTATTAAAGTCTGTCATCCTCTGTTCACATCCTGGCATTTCCTTGGAGAATGCACAATGCTGCTCAGTGTTAAGCTCATACCTGCCTGGGTCTCACATACTGAGAGCTCCATGATGCATCTCTTCATACAGTCATGGCCGATGCATCTTGGGTCAGTTACACCCACATGGACTATGACTGAGTCATACTGTTACCTGTCCAGTGACCTGAGTATTTAAGTAATGTGGCGGATAGTGGCCCCTGATAAGCAACTGAGCATGACTTTCTCCTTCCTCAGCCTGGGGAGAGGGACATTATTCTGTCTCACAATGGAGTCTCCTGTGACTAAAGCATTGGGTTGTGTGGTGGCTTGCCTTATGGGTTTAAAAGTAGGGGCTCCATGAGATGTGGCTCTATATGTTAATGTGGGTGTTTTGTTAATATTTATTTGCAAGATACACCAGATTTTTTTAAAATCTGAAGTAATTTATCTAAATCCTTCCCTAGCTGCGTTAAAGTCACAGTAATGTCATAGGTGGGTACTAGGCTATCTGCCCGAAGGCATTTATAAACCTAGCCAGAATGTGTTGGCTTTCGCTGTCCCCTTAGATTAGTTCCCTGTGCCTCTGTCCAGCAGAGCAACTGAAGTGATCCCCAAGGTAAACTTGGTTTCCCATCCACTCGTCAAGGTTTCCTTTGAAGAGTGTTAGCGAGGAGCTCTGGCTAATGTAGACTGGGATCTTGTTCCAAAGCATGGGAAGTCTCTGGGACAGGAATCTATCCCTCCAGCAAGTCCTATTTATTGTTGTGGTGAGGTTTAGATCCCTAGAGCATATGGCTCAAGGGGATAAGGTTTTCTTTAGGTGGAGCATGTCCATCAATTCTAGGTTGGACATGGCCTTGTATGTCAGGCAGAGATCACCTCTGAGTAGGCGGTATGCAACCAAGTACAACTGGAGTTTCTTCAGTCAAGCTGCATAGGACATCTGTTTGAGGCCATTGATCCACTTGGTGAGGTACGTCTGTGGTCTTTCCAGCTGTTGCAGGTGTCTTGTAAGGTACATCCCAAATGGGGCATTGTACTCTAAGATGGGTCTGATGAGTGAGTAGAGGAGCACAATGACCTCTTTTGATCTGGATGCAAACCCTTTTGTGATTAGGTGGGCCATGTAGAAGGATTTTCTAACCACTTTGGCAATGTGATTTTCAAAGGTAAGATTACTATCTACTGGGATCCCCAGATCCCATATTACGTCTTCCGTATTTAGGGAACTGCCACCTATGTGGTAGTTTGTGGGTACTTTGTTTTTTCCAAAGGGGATGACTATGCACTTTTTGGCATTTAGCTTGAGGCCATGATTTTGACACCAGGTATCTGTCTCAGTGAGACCCTTTTGGAGGATGTCTGTGTCAGCTGGAGAGTCAATTATAGCCCCTAGTTTGCAGTCGTCTGCGAATTTGGTCAGCCATAGTCCTCCTGTGCTTGCCTGTACCTCTGAGAAGTATATGCCGAACAGGAGTGGTTCTAGGACTGAGCCCTGGGGAACACCACTTGTAATCGGTTTAGAGATGGACCTAGCTCCCGCAACTGTCACCATGTGGGTTCTGTCCATTAGCCAGTTTGCAACCCATCTTGTGATGTAGGGGTTTATGTTCAGGCTGGTGAGCTTGTCTATAATACCAGAATGGGGAATGGTGTCAAAGGCCTTAGCGAGGTCTAGGTGGTCTGTGTGTACCACCTTTCCCTCGTCTGTAGCCTTGGTAACTGTCTCAAAGAAGTCCAACAGGTTTGGGAGGCATGATCTGTCCTTAACAAAACCAAACTGGGTAAGGTCCAGTGTTTGGAGGTTCCCAATGTCTCTGTTTATGAGTTCCATGATGATGCGCTCCATAGCCTTGCAGACCAAGCTAGTCAGACTTATAGGGCGATAGTTCCCGGGGTCTGTTGTGGCTCCACCTTTGTGGAGTGGAATAACCATTGCTGTGTGCCACTCTATGGGTATGTAGCCTGTGGAGAGGCTGAGTTTGAACAGTGTGTTGAGGTGAGGGGTTATTTCGTCTTTGAGCTCATGTAGGACGCAGCCTGGGACACCGTCCAGTCCCACTGATACTGAGTTTTTGGCTTTGGAGAGGGCTGTTTTAAACTGAGTGCCTGTGTTTTCAGGGACTCTGCATTATTCTGGTATGGTAATGGGCCATTTTGGGGGGTTTCTAA
>NC_056748.1:158203109-158297828 GCF_019279795.1 Protopterus annectens | reverse complement strand
GCTGTCAGATGGAAGAACTCTACCTACTCTTTCTTGCCAACACCCACCGGAGTTCCCCAGGGGTCCATCCTCGGACCCATGCTTTTCAACATTTTCATTAACAACCTTCACTCAATCATCCCTGATACAACAGTTATTCAATATGCAGACGACTCCACCTTAGTCTGTGTCGCCTCCAACCTTCCTGAACTATTGACTAAAACTCAAACATCTTTTTCCACTGCCGAAAACTGGATGCACCAAAACCATCTCTCACTCAACTCTAACAAATCTAAAATTCTTCTGTTTCCTCCCTCCAGAAAATTCTCCTTCGACAAGAATGCTTTCAAAGTCCTTAACCAAAGCAACTCTGCCATAGAAGTGGTCCCTTCCGCAAAACTCCTCGGCATTACCATAG
The DNA here is from genome assembly GCF_019279795.1 of Protopterus annectens. Lineage (NCBI taxonomy): Eukaryota > Metazoa > Chordata > Ceratodontiformes > Protopteridae > Protopterus > Protopterus annectens. Next base: position 158,297,431 of record NC_056748.1, on the reverse strand, counting down.
ACGAACACATTAAATTTGATATCCACATCCAACAAAACATCAAGAAAACCCATCAAAATCTAGGCATGCTCTATAGAAATAACCGCTTTCTCTCCAACTGTGCAAGACAAACTATTGCTAATACCCACCTCCTACCCTCTCTATTATATGGAGCCCCTCTACTAACTAACATATCTTCTTCCAACACCTCTAAACTCAAAATTTGCTATAATAAAATCTCCAAATTTGCAACTAAATCCAAAACCTCTACTCACCACTGCTTTAACCCTACAATCTCTGAACTGGCTGGAACTCCCAAACCTCCTAGACTATTTCCAACTAACCACTGCCCACAGATTAATATTCTATCCAGATAAATGCCCAGCCTTAACAAACATCCTTCCCCCTTACATCCCAACCAGATCTCTGAGATCTGAACACCAAAATTTAATCTCTGTCCACAAACCAAACGCCCTGAAGGCCAACGCCTTCTCTCTTTCACTGTTGGCAAAAAATGGAACTCCCTCCTTCACTCAGGACTACTCCTAACTCTGAATCCTTCAAAACCCTACTTTTCTCTTACCTATCCACTAAACCTAAATGCTCCTGCTTTCACCCTACATAACTAACTTAAGAATTTCCCCTTTGAGCTCTTCATTCTCCTGCTTTTCTCTGCACTATTACCTCTTTCTGTTATCCTAATTAAACCCAAGCTAACATACTCAGACTAAGCATCCTGTCTCTCTTGACTCCAAGCATTGTATATTTTGTAAATATTAACTAAGTCATATATACTTATTGTCCAGTCAATCTAAACCTACTGTCCTGAATGTAAATACCTACAAACTGTGCTACCTATGTCAAAATTGTATTTCAATGCCAATTTATCCCCTATACCTGATTGCATATATGTATTTTCCACTGTATTATGTAACCTTTGTATCCATTTATGTATGTACTTACCATTGCATTATGTAACCTTATAACCATATTTCTTATTGGAGCTTTTCTCCCCGGGCCTCCACTGAAAATGGGCACACCACCGGCCCAGTGGACTTCCCCGGTAACCAAACTGAAATAAATAAAATAAATAAATAAATAAATGTAGTTGCTTAGATTTTCTTAGAATGAGGTTTTATTCAGACCTTTTAACATTAAAATATGACCCATGTATTTTAGACTTATCACTGACTTAATATTTGTTCTTATGAATTTGAAATTACACTATCTTGACTTGTTTATCAGCTGTGATTAGTCTCTTATGTTGCTGTTCTTTTATCTAACCCCACACTTGAGATAATTAAATCTGATGTTGCCCATTTTCATTCATTCCTCAACTGTTGGCTTTGGATCCGACCCGGCTGTTGCTTCCAGATCGTAGAATTCTTGAGCTCCACCCTTTACCCTTAATGCCCCATCAACCTAACATACCTCAGATCTTGTTTGCTGCCATTGAGAACAGAAGTAGATTGTGAACTTTTGAGCGTTAAGACTTGTTTAATAGATAGTTTTTCCACTTTTACGTGAGTTTATTTTCCTTTATTCTCTAATAGTTATTTCTCTTTACCTTGCTTTTACCCTTGTTATCTTTACGTTCTACCCCATTTTATTGTATTCCTTGAGTACGTATCAATACCATTGCAGGTAGTCTTCCCTTTCTGTACTTGTTATGGTGCTATTTACTACCATTGTTAATCCTTTCTTTACCTTATTTATTTTAAAAAATATTTTATATCTTTCTAATTTTCTCACTTATAGTGAATTGTTTATTTTCCGTTTAGCATTACAAAATGTCTGACAAGCCGTCTGGTTTCAAAAAATGTCTAGCTTGTGGGCACAAGATCCCAGACTTCGACACCCACACAGAATGTGTCTACTATCTAGGTCCCAAACACCTAGACAAAGATTGTGATATTTGTAAAGGCTTTAACTCTAGGACTTTGATTGACAGGAAGAATAATCTTATCCTTAGGGGTCTTATTCCTTATAAGCATTCTACTCCACTTGCTTGGGGCTCAAACCCCCTAAAAACAGGTCAAGAAGGGTGCTCTGTTATTAAGGATTCACGTAAAAAAAAAAAATATATCCCCTGACCGTCCTTTTACTTAGGCATCAACTTCAGCTCCTTTACCTAATCCACCAGCTAAACGTTTGAAAAAGTCAGACCTGACCATTTTGGATCTGAAGCCCTTGGATCCATACTCCCCCATTTCTTACAGAGCCTCTTTCTTCCAAATTTACCATCTCTTTTCCTTGAACAGTTGCCCAGAAAACATTCTCGGCCTTCTTCAGTGGCTTTCTCTCTTTGATCCTCCAGGAGCCTATCCAAAACACATGCGGATAGGATGATGAGGAAATTAATCATGACGTATATTCAAATGGGACTTCTCTCGACTCCAGCCCCATCGGGTCCTAAGATCCTTCATAGATCCACTTTTAATATGTCCTCCTCCAGTCGATCCTTTGGTTTTGGGCCATCGGATCCAAAGTCCTTGGGGACTTCTTCCTGTGATCCGAAGATCGTTGTTTGTTTGGCTCTGATAGTTTTTCTAAGTTGTCTGGCATGAAGTACCTCTAAGCCATCTCTGGCTCTGGGGTGTTTGAGTTGACTCCAAAACTGTCAGGTTCAATATCTTCCCTTCAGAGCATCGGCATCAGATAGTTCAGTAACCACTCCCTCTTCAGGTAAGTTGCCTACAGGATGATGTGATAAGGTCCTTTGTCAGATTTCTCCTTTTCTAAACAAACTATTGATACATACGCCAAAAACTAATCTGCTTTGGGGATATTCACCCTAATCCAGGACCCAACAAATCTAACCATAGTACCCTTGAACAACTAAATTCTCTATATCTATGACCATCCTCATCTCACCTCCTTTTAAACAGTAATGTTAAAAGTATTCTTAATAAAACCCAGGGTCTTCATGCCCTACTAGTTCTGTACAAGCCAGAAGTCATGGTACTAACTGAAACTTGGCTCAAACCTGAACACCACGATAATGAAATTAATACCTCTGGGTACAATATTATACGTAGGGACAGACCTGTTAAAAAAGGAGGTGGTGTTGCAATACTATTACAAAACCACCTCACCATTGAACAATTTGAGTGCAGTTCCCAAGAAGTAAAAGACAGAACTAATTCTAGCCAAATTAAAAGTGAACTCCAACAAACAAATAATTATTGCAGGTGGATATATCCCACGAGGTAATAATACTATCATACTGGAAAACCTACTAAACTGGATGTCATCCTCCCTTCCACAAGAAACCATACTATTAGGAAACTTTAACATTGACTGGTCTGACTGTTCCAGCCAAAATCCCACCACCCATTTTAACCTCCATGGGTTTAACCAAATTATAACTGCCCCAGAAGAATTGACAAAACCTCCAAATGCCAGTCCATCTTAGACTGGATTCTGCTGTCAGACCCCACATTGGCTCAACAATCAGGCTGTCTTCCTGACGGCCTGAGTGACCATCAAGCTACCTACTTAATTAGGAATCGATCCCACCACAATAAACAACCCATCCTCAGAACAGTACGTAATAAAAAGACCTTCAGAGCTACTGACCTAATCAACTCCCTAAAATGCTGCAACTGGACTCCCTTAAGACAACTACCTCTAGATGATGCCATTCAGTACTTCACCTCAACCTTCCTTGAAATCCTTAACTGCCATGCACCCCCCAGAACCATTAGAAGCAAAGCTAACTATGCCCCGTGGCTAACAAAAGATACTAAAACCATAATGAAAGAAAGGGACAAAGCCCGGACACAATTACACAAACAAAAAAACACCACCTTGAGACAGACTTGTCTTGAGCTCCGCAACAAAGCTAAAAAACTAATAAAACATGACAACTAATTACCATATAACCGTACAAGAAAAATATGCTCACAACCCTCAAAAATTCTGGGCCACTATAAATACTTTACTGCACCCAGGTAAATCATCCACTCCTACCCCTGTATTACCAAACAACCATGACAATATCCCCACCCAGTTTAACAAATTCTTTACTGAAACAGTCCAAGCCCTAGCTAACCAAAATACTACTACTAACCCCTTATCTACAGAGAACCCTCCCAACTTCAGTACAACAAACAACAACTTCAGTTTTTCCCTGGACCCAGTCCCCACTAATACAATTGCGAAACTCCTCAGAAAACTAAAACCAACCACTCTAGCAGGTGACAATCTACCTGCAGACTTCCTTCAAATAACAGCTGAAGCTATAGCCTATCCAGTGTCCATTCTTATAAATAGATCAGTATCAGAATGTAAAGTACCTCACTCCCAGAAAATATCACATATTATGCAACGACCCCATTAATATTCCAAAATGTGCAAGCTGATTGGTCAGCGTGCACGTTGTAAATCAAAGACTTATACTAATGGAAAAAGGTCCGGTCGCCCAGACTTTTTCCATTAGTATAAGTCTTTTTTTTTTTTTACAGCAACGGAGAATGCAAGATCTCCATTGCTTTTTTTAAAGCTGCCTCGCTATGTTAAACTACTTTAACATAGTGAGACACTTTGTAAAAAGCAACTGAGATCTTGCTTTCTCCGTTGCTTCCACCCACAGCTCTGATGTACTGCGTAAGCATATGCATGGGCAGTACATCAGAACTGCCGCAGAATACCAGACCGCTGCGGAAGGGCAGTACGGAGGCATTATACAATGCCATTATTTAAGAAAAGTAAGTAGTTTTTTTCTTAAATAATGTCATTGTATAATAGCAATAACCCACTTCTGGGTGTGGGTAATGCTTGATTTACCCATGGTTGTCTTTGGCCAATCAGGCTTCGCCCTTGTGACCAAACCACACCAACCGTGGGTAAATCCAGCATTATCCACACCCAGGCGTGGGTTATTGCTTAATTATACCACTACACAAAGGGGGTAAGTCCCTAGAGCTTGCCAACTACTGCCCTATTGCAATCCCATCACCTCTATCAAAAATATTAGAGAGAGTAGTTCATTCCCAACTAATGCAGTACCTCCTTAAGAATGACCTGCTATCCACATCCCAGCATGGCTTCCGTCCCTCTCATAGCATTACTACGGCATTACTCTCCTTTACCAACATTGTCAACCACCATAGAAATAATGGACTATTTGTATCCTCAGTATTTTTAGACTTATCGAAAGCCTTTGATATGGTGAACCATAATATGCTTCTAGAAACTCTGTCTTCCCTTAACATACGCTCCTCCACCATATCCTGGTTTAATAACTACTTGTCAAATTGTCAGCAGGCTGTTCTATAGCAAAAACAACTGTCCCCCCTACTACATGTAGGCATTGGTGTCCCACAAGAGTCCATGCTAGGGCCTTTGCTTTTCTCACTGTTTACTAACCAGATAGCTTCATCCTCTCTCTCTGCCTCAGTAGTGCAATAGGCAGATGATACCACTATTATATGTGCCTCCCCACCCTACAGGAGCTAAAAAACATAACTCAGAAAAACTTTTCCTTAGAAGAATGGTTCACTAACATAAAACGTATTCTTAATCCCAAAAAAAAAAAAAACAAACTCATTCTCTCTAGCCCTGGTAGATCCCCTCCACTAAATAATGATTTTACCATAACATCTAAAGATAACATACAAATTACCCCAACAACACACACAAAACTATTAGACATTGAAATTGATGATAATCAAAAAGTTGACATACACATAGCCCAAAGAATTAAGAAAGTTGAGAAAAAGCTCGGTCTCCTCTACAGGAACTGACAGTTCATCACTAAACCTACCAAAGCCACCTTAGCAAGGACTCACCTCTTATCCATTCTCCTTTATGCCTCCCCTATCTTAACTAAACTTCGCCACACTGAACTAAGCAAATTGGAATCCTGCTACAACATGACTGCCAAGTTTGCTACCAATGCTTCTCGTAGATGCCATCACTGTCTAGCTACCAATGCTTCTCCTAGATCCCATCACTGTCTAGCTACCGATGCTTCTCCTAGATCCCGTCACTGTCTAGCTACCGATGCTTCTCATAGATCCCATCACTGTGTAGCCCTCAAGCAACTTAACTGGCTTGAGTTACCCCAGCTTCTCCTACTCAACCAACTCTCAATAGCTCACAAGCTCTACTACTTTCCCAACAAAACCCCTGCACTTCAGAATCTAATTCACCCCTGCACCACCACTAGAACCTTAAGATCTAGTTCTCAGAACCACATAAATGTCATCAAACATAAAAATGATGCTGGTAAATCTCTCTCTACCTGCTCCATTGCCAGAACCTGGAATTCACTTCCAAGCCACTTAACTTCCACCACCTCTACCTCACAATTTAAAAAGCTTCTGAAACCCCACTACAATAATAGCTGGCATTGCTCATGTTAATCCCCAAGCTAGGCCATACCACTGCTCTGTTGCTAGGATTCTGCTAAGGATTAAATGGTTGCTCCCCAAGTCCCACTTGTAAAAATATTTGCATGGGTATTGGCCTACTACCAGAAATTTAGACATTGTTAATCTCTGCTGTCTATACTCAAATATATTCTCAGCATGTATGGCTCTGTTTTCTTCTTTGGTACTATTTCTGTCTCCTTGGAACTGTAGTAGTGTTGGGAGCTTTTCTCTCCAGGCCTACCTATGCTTAATTGTAATGTATTTTTAATGTAGTTTTAACATGTATTGTACTATGTTTCCTTATATGAGACTGTTTTATCTCCTTTAACTGTATTAATGTCTGGAGCTGTTCTCCCTGGGCCTCCGCTGAAAATGGACCTGTGTCCAGTCGGACTCCCAGTAAACAAATGTAAAATAAATAATATAGAAAATAATTCTGCTTTCACTAGGCACTCTGCTTTTGAGTTAGTGGAGAGAGTCTTCTGTATACCTAGAGATCAGACAACCCTGTCCTCCTTGGATCAGACTTCTTTATCTCATTCGATTTTGTGACCTGAGCCTCATTCATCCCATCCATCGGGGCAGCCAGTCTACTGATACCTCCTTGGAGCATCCCACAGAGGAGGTTCCTCAGAAGAGTAGATGCAAGGTGGCAGTACTTAGACTCCCCACAAGAGTCTGTCACTGAAGACCCTGGTTTTGGTGAGGGGGAAGCATATCCCAGATCACCACCTGATGATGTCTCCTTTGCAGAAGTCTTGGAAATCCTTAAACAAAGAGGTGTTTGGTCTCCTGATAACCCTTCTCAAGAGGAATCATTGTTTCTGGAGACTTTTGCATTTGGCCCATCTACCTCCTGGTAACTCCACTAACTGATGAACTCGTAGATCTGATCTCTTGGCAGGTGTGGAAGGAACCAGACGCCATATTTCCAAGAGACCAGACAGAATCCTTGCACCTCAAAAAGCTACATCTACACTGGTTTAAAGGAGTGACAGTTGATGCCATGTGGTTGTTGTGGCAGCCACAAGAAAGGAACTAGCAGAACAGAGTTCTCTGTCTACCCCTTAACAGGGAGTCTAGGGCACAGGACAGGTTTGTGAAGCATGTCTATACATCAGCGACCTTCGCTTCATGATCATTGAATTATTTGGAAGATTTTACCAAACTTCCAAGACATTTGATCAAGGAGCTTACCAAATCTCTTTCAGGGTCTATATCCTCCAAGGAAGAGAATACCATTTCCTGACAGTTGGCTACCATTCAATCCATATCTAATTTGTCCGTGCAATAAATCTCTCCTGCTGCTGAAGGTACTCAATGGGTGGTGGGTTCAGGAATTTCCATTAGGAGACATGCCTGGATGCATTTGTGTAATTTTGTGGAACCATTTAAACTTTCCTTCATCAGTGAGCCCTTTAACGGAGCTTCGTTTGGCCCAAAGGTAAAAGACACCCACTCTAGGTTCAAATAAGAAGGGAAGACCCTGTCTACTGTGGTTGTATGTTTTTCTTCCCCTGAAATGTCCTTTTCTAGGAACCAATGAGGTGGTAGAAAGATGTGGTTTAAGAAGTCCAAGGGTCACCATTCCTGTGACAGAGGTGGTCCACATAATCAGGGATCTAGAGATACTTTCTCTGACAGTCCTCCTGAAAGGAGGCCCAACCATCTATCTGTGTAGACAGTCAGGGGGTCATTTATCCCTGCACCAGAGAGGCTGAGTAGACATTACAGAAGATTTATTGGTGCTGTGGATAATATCCAGAGGTTGTGTTATACCCTTTTCCCAATCCATTCCAACAGTTCAAAAGAAAATATCTGATGTTTCCACCCAGGCAGAGGGAAGCAGCTTCCCTAGAGATAAAAAAGCTGGTAGAAGAGAGTCATCCAAGAGGTTGCCCCAGACTGCAGTTTGTCTGGAACTTATTCAGTATTCTTTTTGGTGCCAAAGCAGACGGGGGACTTTATCAGTTTTTTATCTCAGCAAGCTAAATCTATCTGTTCAGTGTACAGAGTTCCAGATGGTCACAGTTCAGTTGATTCTAGCATTTCTGCACAAGGATGACTGGGTGTGCTGACTAGATCTCCAAGATGCGTACAATGACATAAAAATGAACAAATACTTCAGAAGATACCTATGCTTCCAGCTGGGAGCTAGTAATTAACAGCCCCCAGTGTGTTCACCGAATGCATGGCAGTCATAGCAGCTCACCTGAGATTGAGTGTTTCCATATCTAGATGACACACTAGCTCCTTACTGCTCCAACCAGGCATCAATTGATTCATGCAAGGGACTACTTACTCCTCCTGTGTTCCCATCTGGGAATATCAATAACAACAAATCTTAACTCATACCATTTCAGAGTTTGGAATTCATCAGTGCCCATCTGGATGCAGTCACACAAATAGCTTATCTTCCTCTATCTCAAATAGAAACCATTCTTTTCCAAGTCAAGAAAATAATTCAAAATTTTTCCCTTCAGACGTGATACTTCAAGCTTTGAGATCCGTGGCAGTGACAATCACCTTTTTACCATTTGCCAGGTTCCATATGAGAATACTTAAGTGAACACTCACAACTCAATGGTCTATTCTCCAACACCCGTTATTCATGCCAGTCAGAATTACTCAAGCATGCAAGAAATACCTTCTGTGGTGGATCCACTCCACTTAACTCCACAAAGGCCATCTTTTAGTTCTCCCTCAACCCAAGGTCATAGTGACCATGGACACCTCTTACCTTTAGTGGGGGAAGGGGATTTCCTGGGAAGGACAGTCCAAGGCACATGGTATACCAAAGAGGCCAATATAAGACGCTGTCCGGTTCGATTCTCAGCTAGAGCGTCTTCTGTGTGGAGACGTGCGTGAATGTGCATACCTTCATTGAAGGTTGTGCGTCAGGGCTGGTAACGCGGCACGTAAAAATCAACTACCAATCTTTAGCGGACCAGAGTTCTGCTGTGGCGACCCCTAACCGGGAAAAGCCGAAAGACACAACAATGTCCTGGAAATGAGAGCTGTCCTCCTAGCTTTGCAGGCATTTTAAGACACACTCACAATTGGGTCTTTTGCAATCCAGATGGGACAGTATGTCTGTAGTCTGGTACGTCAACAAACCGGAGGAACCAGACCTTACGCTCTTTGTCAAGAACCTGTGAGAACTGGGCAGTGGAAATCTGTTCCCATTGTTTTGTGATAGCAATGCACATCCCGAGGAAATCCATTGTGATTGCAAACAAGTTAAGCAGGTCCATTCTGATGCTTCACAAGTGGTCTATCAGTGTGGAGGAGAGAATATTCCATCATTGGGGCCAAGCGTGCTGCAATCTGTTTGCCTCTCCCCTCAACAACAAATGCAGTCAGTTATTTGCCCTGACCCCCCCCCCCCCCACCGGGGGAGTCACCAAGAGATGCTGTACTTCACACTTAGCCCCCTCCCCAGTCTCCTTTACGCCTATACCTAATTAACCCTCATTCCAAAATTTCTACAGAAGTCATTGTAGAGCGTGGTTATCCTCATTGCCTCTTACTGGCATTGTCAGATTTGGTTTCCCTTCCTCTGGCCTTATCTTCTACAGCCACCATGGATTCTAGATGCTATTCCAGACCTCCTGTCTCATCCAGCAAGCATGACTCACCCAAACTTAACAGGCATCAGTTTGACCACATGGTTTCTCCAATTCCTTTAATTGCTAGACAACTCAGGCTCTCCTCCCCTGTCCATCACATTTTATTATCCTCCCATAAAGCTTCTACCAGAAAAATGTATTCATTGGACCCTAAACAAAAACTTAGATACCTTTTCAGCACTGATTTCAAATATCTTTGATGTTTTTGACACCATTTTAAGTGAAGTGCTAGATGTTAAGTTGTCAATCTCGCCTTCATTCTTGCTTGATGGGTTCGGAGCCGATCCCTCGGCTCCGACTCGGCACTTGCTAAGCTCGAGAGTCACTTTTACCAGCTCGAGGCAGCCCCATATCCCATGATGCAAGGCGGTAAGTACCCAGATCTCGTTTGCCGCTTCGCTTAGGAGGTCTTCTTTTTACCAGCTCCTGGTAAGTTGTTCACTTTTGTGATATTTAAGCCCCTTTTTAGTCAAAAACCTTTTATTGATAGTTTTTAAGTTTAATTTGTACCTTTTCTGACAGAAATCCCTGTCTCCTTTAAGTTTTTGTTAGTCAATCTTTTCCCTATCCCATCCCCCCCCTGTTAGGGTGTGTGTGTTGGTTTATAGAATACCTTTTGGTATTTTATTTAACTTAATTTTGACTGGTGTGTGTGTGTGTGTGTTTTTCAGCACCATGTCAAAGGAGAGGGTCTCAGGTTTTAAGAAGTGTGACTCGTGCTGTCAGAAGATGTCTCTGACAGACGGTCACACTTCTTGCCTGTATTGTCTGGGCCCTCTTCACCTGCAGGACTCCTGTGCTATTTGTCACTCCTTCAGCCAGAGAGTCCTGCAGGAGAGACGAAATAAACTGATTCTTAGGGGCCTTCTTAAGCCGGAGGGCTCTCCGGCTAAGTCGGCTCCACCAAAATCAGTAAAACCTTCCAAGGCCCAGGCTTCTGTATCTAAGCCTGCGGCCTCGGCTCCGACTCGTACTGAGTCGAGATCGGCTCCGGCTGGAGCCGATTCTAGCTTGACAAAGCCTTCGGCACCGATGGCTGTCTGTGCCGAATCTGTATTGACCACTTCGATGTCGGCTCCGATCGGCTCCGACACCCATGTGGCACAGGCATCGGTGTCGGCTCCGATCGGCTCCGACACCTTTACTTTGGTGGCTGTATCGGCTCCGGCTGGAGCCGATACATCGAGGCTTCCTGTCGGCTCCGAGAGGTCGGCTCCGACAGGATCTATTGTATCGGCTCCGATGGCTCATTCCAGGAAGAGGTCGAGGTCTCCTTCCTTGGAGCCGATACTTTCGGCTCCGGCTTCACCTCTTCTATCGGAACGGAGCCATCGGAGCCGATCTTCAAGGTCATCCAGGTTGTCAGATCATGACCTAGAGAGAGTGGTCAGTAGATTACTCAAGTCACAGGTACTGGCCCAAATGTTACACAGTCCGTCTCAACAGACGACTGTTGGTCCACACCCCATTTCAGTTCCTCCTTCAACTCTACCCCAGAGCTTGGAGTTGGAGTCTTCGGGAATGGTTACTGCTACGGCTGGAGGACGGATACCCCCTTCTGTTCCTTCAGCCTCTACTCTTATCTCCTCTTCGAGACCTTCCTTAGAGGGATTCGGTGGTCGGGCTTCCATGGTCTCCTCCGAGGGGGTGAGTGGCATCGGACCCTTGTCCGAGCCCGCTCTTCCCCTTGGAGCCTCGGCCTTGGTGAGCTCGGCTCCGACATGTGCCTCGGAGACTTCCCTTTCGGTGGTCCCTGGAGTTCCTAGCTCTTCGGAGCGGATTCTCTCGGACCTGCCTGGGAGGGGAGCATTCGAGGTGATGAAGAGTGTACTGGCCACTGGTATCAGTCAGCAGTCTGTTCCAGTAGCTCCTCCCTCTATAGTACCTGTTGACATCTCTGCCACTTCTCTTGCTACAGGACCCAGAGATCCTCCGCCTTAGGTTTCCCCATTGGGAATTTCCCCCTCTTCCGAGGATTCTCCTGATGTTTCGGGAGATCCTCCTAGGAAGAGGACTTGTAAGAGGAAGCATGTAGACTCCTCCGAGTCTGTCACTTCGGATACTGACTTTTATGAGTCAGAGGGATCCCTAGATCCCCTCTGAGGATGTCTCCTTCTCAGACATCCTAGAACTTCTGAAACAGAGGGGAAACTGGCCCACCAACAATCCCTCTGAGGATGAGTCAGTATACCTAGAGGCGTTTGGATCTCGGCCCTCCACCTCCTGGGTATCTCCGCCTTCGACCCCTTTATGCAGGTGATTGCATGAAAGGCGTGGGCAGCTCCTGACTCTGTAGAGCCAGTCCCTAGGAGGCCTTCAAAATTTATCACTGGCCCGAGCGACAAACAATTCCTTACTAAGGGTGTCCCCGCTGATGCCATGGTGGTGGCTGCGGCCACCAAAAAGGAACTTGCAGATCTTTCCGTGCCCGTACATCCTCCTAATAAGGACTCTAGGACCATGGATAGGTACGGTAAGCGGATGTTTTCCTCAGCGACCTTTGCTATGCGTCAGCTGAATTACCTATGTCACTTCACCAGACTCCAAAGGGATATCCTGAAGGAGCTGGGAGAAGTAGTTCAGGATCCTACAGCTGCAGGGGCTCAAGAAAAAATTGCTTCTCAGCTAGGTACCCTCAATTCCATTGCAAACTCCTCCATGCGGCTAATATCTTATGCTGCGGATGGAGCGAGTAGAGCCGCAGGCACAGGTGTGGCTCTTAGACGCCAAGCCTGGATGCGGCTATGTGATTTTATGGATCCCTTTAAGGCGTCCTTCACAAATTCTCCCTTTGATGGGTCAGCTTTGTTTGGCCCTCAGGTGAAAGAAACCTTGACCAGGTGCGAGCAGGACGGCAAGACTCTCTCTGCTGTTGGAGTCCGTTTTTCCACCCCTTCTAGGCCTTATCCCAAAGGACAGAAGGGTGGGAAGATGTGGTTCCGTAAATCCCAAGGAGTCACGCCCGGATTCACGTGGTCAGTTTACCCCTAGAGGCAGAGGGGTAACAATAACAGACGCTCTAGAGGCAGAGGGGTCCGAAGAACCAGGGAAACAGGGAGCCTCTCTCTGACAAGCCCTTTCAGCATCCCTGAGGTGTTGCCCGGCTGTCCCTCCTTGGAGGCAGTCGGGGGAAGATTATCACTGTACCCAGAAGCCTGGCATTCCCTCACTCAAGACAGATGGGTACAGTCGATCATATCCAAGGGTTACATAATTCCTTTCGAGGAAAGTCCTTTCCCCTCAAATTCCCTTCCAGATGTACCACCCGGTCTAAGGGACATTGCAGAGTTAGAAATCGCTAAACTACTGCAAAAGAGCCATTCAGCCAGTTACAATAGACCATTCAGAGCCGGAATCTACTCAAGGTTCTTTTGGTCCCCAAAAGACGGGAGACTGGAGACCAATATTGGATCTCAGCAGACTCAACAAGTCTGTCAGGAAGACAAGATTCGAATGGTCACTCTTCAGTCAATTCTGCCCTTCTTACAGAAGGACAACTGGATGTGCTCAATAGATCTTCAGGATGCGTACTATCACATCAAAATTCACAGACGCTCCAGGAGATTTCTCCGCTTCGGCTGGGGTCCAGTCATTTCCAGTTCAGAGCCCTGCCCTTTGGTCTCACTACAGCCCCAGAGTGTTCACCAAATGCATGGCAGTGGTCACGGCTCACCTGAGACGTCAAGGATTCCAGGTGTTTCCGTATCTCGACGACTGGCTCCTGTCAGCCACCACCAGGCATCAGCTTATACAAGCCAGGGATTACACAATAGACCTTTGTTCTCATTTGGGCATCTCAATCAACTGAAAAGTCATCCTTATCGCCCTGCCAGTCTATTACCTTCATAGGCGCAAACTTAAACACTGTTCGGATGTCAGCTACCCTTACAGAACAAAGAGTTTCAGACATTCAGACTCATGTCAGGATCATTCTGGCCAGCAAGAAAATACAGGCCAGAATGGTTCTAAAGGTATTAGGTCTCATGGCTGCGGCCATTACTCTTCTTCCCTGGCTCGATTCTACATGCGCCTTCTTCAGTGGATGCTGTTCACACAGTGGTCATACCAGCAACTTCCAATGCGTCACCAGATTCTGGTGACACAGACATGCAAAGAGCATCTTGCTTGGTGGATCACATCGTCTCAGGTTCACCAAGGCAGGTGCTGTACCTCCGTCCCCGATAGCCACTGTCACCACGGATGCCTCCCTGATCGGGTGGGGGTCATTATCAGGGCAGGATGGTTCATGGGACGTGGCAACCGCTCGAGTACCATCTGCACATAAATGTCCTGGAGATGAGAGCAGTGCTTTTAACGTTGCAAGCCCTCAACGACTTTCTTCCCGTAGGGACAATTGCAGTCCACACAGACAACATGTCTGTAGTTTGGTATATCAACAAACAGGGCGGAACCAAGTCCTACCCCTTGTGTCGAGAAGCGCTCAGACTTTGGCAATGGGCGATCTCCTCTCATCGGTTTCTGGTAGCAACGCATATCCCTGGGAAAACCAACATTATAGCGGACAGATTGAGCAGAGCTATCCTCATGCCTCACGAGTGGTCTCTCAAGCAATCTATACCGGAAGAGATTTTTCTGGAATGGGGTCGTCCATGTTGCGATCTTTTGCTACTCCCCAAAACAGCAAATGTCCAGACCTCTGCAGCCACTTTCCTCTATCAGGCCATCCCCAGAGACGCTCTGACCCAGGATTGGCCCCAGGGACTTCTTTATGCCTTCCCTCCATTTCCTCTGATCCCTCAGGTGATCCAGAAAGCTACCGTTTTGAGAGCCAAATTGATTCTCATTGCCCCTTACTGGCCTCGACAAGTTTGGTTGCCGTTCCTCCATCATCACCTTTTGGTGCAGCCGTGGCATCTGGACCCAGTGCCAGATCTACTGATTCACCAATCCGGTCAGCTGCACCGGTCAATCCCTTCTCTCAACCTCACAGCATGGTTGCTCCACTTCCTTCCTTAGCCAGGCTTCCTTTGATCTCTAACCCTGTTAGAGACATCATAGTAACTTCACTAAAATCCTCTACCAGGAGGATTTACACAAGCAAATGGAAGCGTTTCTCTTATTGGGCTAAGGCCCAAAATATTGATCCTTTTACTGCCCCTGTTCAGGCAGTTCTGGACTTCTTAGCAGAGATTTTTCATGCAGGCTCCTCTTCTTCCACAGTCAGAGTTCAATTGGCTGCTATTTCCAATTTTCATGTCGGGATAGCAGATCATAATATTATGTCCCATAGGCTCTGCAGGGCCTTCTTGAAGGGAATTTTCCTACTAAAACCTCCAATCAGGAATCCTCCTCCTCAGTGGGATCTAAATTTAGTGCTGACATCCTTGATTCTTCCCCTTCGAGCCAGCTGTTTCTTGTTCCCTGAAATATCTTTCTTGGAAAACGTTATTTCTAGTGGCTATTACATCTGCCAGGAGGGTGTCTGAACTTCATGCTCTTTCGGTTCGACCCCCCTATTTGGTTTTTCACAAAGACAGAGTATCTTTGAGAACTAACCCAACCTTTTTACCTAAGGTCGCTTCAAAGAACAATTTGAATCAATCCATTGATCTCCGTATTTTCCTAACTATTCAGACAGAGCTGAACAAAAGCTACATTATCTTGATGTCCATCGTCAACTTAGATATTATTTGGACAGAACAAAAAATTTAGAAAATCTGATCAACTTTTGTTTCCTATGCGGATAATAAAAAAGGCCTTCCTGTTTCTAAAGTGACTTTGTCCAGATGGCTTTCTTCGGTCATCACTGAAATTTATATGCTCAGGGGAAAACAGCTGTGCTCAAAACCTAAAGCACATTCAACTAGGAGTTTAGCTACTTCTACAGCTTTTCAAGCTAGACTTCCTTTGGACACTATTTGTGCAGCGGCCACTTGGGCTACTCCTCACACTTTTGTTTCCCATTACAAATTGGACTTGGCCTCCAGGGACAGAGCCAGTTTTGGCTCTACAGTCCTCAAGAGTTTGTTCCATTGAGCCACCCAGGATAGAGGTGCTAGGGACGCGGTCCCATCAAGCAAGAATGAAGGCGAGATTGACAACTTAACATTAAGAAGTTATGTACCTACCATAACGTTCCATGTTAGTTGTCTTCTCTCGCCTTCTTTCTTGCGACCCTCCCTCCTTCCCCCTGGCCTGGACAGACCTTGTATAAGAAACTATTATGCTAAAGACCATTCAGACCTGGTCCTTTTTCCATCGGTAAGTTTCTTCCTTTGGGAAGTATTTTATGCTTGGTGTTATTGCCCTTTGTCAACAAACGAGATCTGGGTACTTACCGCCTTGCATCATGGGATATGGGGCTGCCTCGAGCTGGTAAAAGTGACTCTCGAGCTTAGCAAGTGCCGAGTCGGAGCCGAGGGATCGGCTCCGAACCCATCAAGCAAGAAAGAAGGCGAGAGAAGACAACTAACATGGAACGTTATGGTAGGTACATAACTTCTTATTTCTCAACTATTAGAGTACAGTTAGCCATTTCTAACTTTCATGTGGGAGTAAATAATTATACCTTGAATTTCTCTAAACTTTTCAAAGCCTTTCTAAGTGGAAACTTTTTACTTAGACCTCCATTAAAGGATCCTAGCCCTCCTTGGGACTTCAGCTTCATACTTCAGGCCTTGACTCATCTTTTTGAACCTTTTGCTAAATCTGGTCTAAAATTTCTGACCTGGAAAAATGTTTTTCTTAGTTGCTATTACATCCGCCAGAAGAGTGTCTGAACTTCAATTCTTTCTATTTAAATTTTCACATGTACAGGGTTTCTCTATGACCAGTCCTTCCTTTTTATCAAAAGTGGTTTCTGAGTCCAGTATTAATCAGGTCATTAATCTCCCAGTATTCTTTCAAAAATTTTCAAACAGAGGTTAGTAATTGTTATATTTGTTGTGTGTGCACATACAGTTATGTTCCTACCTTCACAGAACTATGGATTTAAGAAAGTCCAAGCAATTGTTTGTTTCCTTTTCTGATTCAAAACTAGGCAAACCAGTATCTAAAGTTAGTCTGACCAAATTGTTAACGGATTATATTACCTTTGTTTATCAAAAAATGGGTTTACCTTTGTCAAAACCACCCAAAGTCTACTCCACCAGATCTATGGCAACTTCTCCAACTTTTTTTGTCTAGAACTTCCTTGGATGATATTTGTGCAGCTGCAACTTGGGCTAATCATCATACCTTTATTGCTAATTACAAACTGGATCTGGTCTGTAGGGGAACTGCAGCCTTTGGCTTGGTAGTGCTTCGGAATATCCTTCCTTAGACTCCTCCCGGGATTTACGTAGCTGGGGACTCTGTCCCAACAGCTGAGAAATTAATAAAAACGGACAATGTTAGATTAAAAAGTTATGTACTCATCATAACATTATATCTGTGTTGTCCATTTTCATTCTTTCTCAACTTCCCACCCATCTACCCCCTCCTTTTTCTTTTCCTGGAGAGATTGAAGGGTATCAGAGGAACCTTTCTTTCTTGTTTGAGCTCCAGCTTCTATTCTTATTTTCCACTGTTTTCAGTCATATGGGCTGCAAACTAGATCTGAGGTATGTTAGGTTGGTGGGACATTATGGGTAAAGGGAGGGTTTTTTTTTTTTTTCTTAGCTTGCTTGTTGCTCGGGGGGGGGGGGGGGGTTAATGTCATCCAGGAAGGGTAAATGCCAGTGGGGGAGACAGATTCTCCATAAAGGCTGCCGTGATATGTGTCTTTTTTGCCTACAAGCTTCTCGCAACTATACGACCTGTTCGATTTTTCTGGATTTCAACCTGAAAACCCTTTGTAGTAGGCTTTCCTCCATTTCTTTTACATTGACAACCAGCGTCTTAAGCTTCTTGCTAAAGATGCAATGGAAGCAACATCCCACCCAGAGGTTCATCCATTGGAGAAGAAGAAGGTTAAAAAGTTTAGACTGGAATCTTCTGCTGTCCAGCCTCCACCGGGTGTTTCTCCCAAGGTTGGCAAGAACCCCAAGGCTCACCTGGATTTGTTGTCTGATTTCTGTGCCTCGACCAGGTTGGAGACTGGCAAGGATCCAGCTTGCAGCATGCCCAATGAGGCTTTGTAGGCATTTGTTTTGGCTGTTTAGGGGGAACCACAGTTGGTTATCTCCTAGGGGTGTTCCACAGATTTTAGTTAGGGAAGAGGTTCCTACTACTGTTATTGAAAGCTGTCCGGGGTCAGAGACGTCTAAGTATTCTAGAGCAGACGTTCCTTTGAAGAATAAACAGAAAAATAAACATGTTTCTCATGCTCCTAGGGCTCCTCAGAGTGAGTGTCAGGCTTTTACTCAGGGTTTGTTTAATGACATTAAAACCTTCTCGGGGGTTTCTTTTGCAGCATCCCTTTGGTCTTCTACTCCTCTTAAAAGGCCAAGGGAACAGTACTCCTCTGAGGAGGAGTCTGATTCTGATGAGGAATCTCTTGCTTATTCTTCCCAAATTCCTTCTCCGTTTGACTGTGGGTTAGAGGAAGAGGAATCTAATAGCCCTGATACTCCCTTTGAAGAAATTTCTTTTGGGGACACATTCACCAGGATGATGGATTTTTTAAATGGGATTGTGCTCAAGTCTCTGAAATCCATAAGTGGTACTATGAGTTGCTGCAGATGAAATCTCCAAAACCTTCTGCTGTTCCTCCTGTTTTGGCTGCTTTGTTGCATGCTTTTTCCAATGCCTCTAAAGCTCCTCATTCTTTGCCCCCTGCTCTTAAGGCATCTGATAGGTTTTATAGGGTGTCTGAGGATGTAATTTTTGTGAAAATGTCCTGCTGCTGACCCCTCACTGGTGTGTATAGCCTCTGACAGGCCCTCTCATTTGCTTCCCTTGCCTAACCTTCTGCCTTCTGATAAAGACAGCAGAGCCATGGAACGCTAGGTAAGGTTTACACCTCAGCTACTGAAGCTTTTAGGGAAATAATTATCAGACACGTCCAGTATGTGTTTTCTCTTCTTTCTCAGGCTTGTAAGCTTCTTTCGGATCTCACAGACTCTGAGGGTAAAATTTCTGCTCTTTCTTTGTTAGGGACTTCCTCTCAAGTGGTTTGTCATTCTGTCAAGTGTAGATATGATGCAGCAGATGCCTCTTCTAGGGCTGCTGCTTTTGATTCAGTGATGAGGTATTCTTAGCTTAGACTTCAACCTTTACCTGATGATATCAAGGCTAAGTTGATGGATGCTCCTCTTGATGATCAATTTTTGTTTGGACAAGCAGCTGCTGGTTTTTCAGGATAAGGGGAAGGCCTTACAGCAGCTCAAATGTGTTTGTCTCTCCTGTGCCTAAATTTCAGAGAAATTACCCCAGTAAGCCAGCCTTTGTTTGGAGGCAATCTCGCCCTCCTACGAAGGGCAAAAAGAGTGGCAAGAGGGATCCTCCTACTAAGGCTACTCAAACTTCAAGGACTCAAGAAGTCTTCCTTTCCTGATGAACGAGGTGTTGTATGACTATTCCATTTCTTCCCAGCCACATTCCTCTTTCTCTTCGCCTTTCTCTTCTTGTTTGGGTTCAGATTACTCAGGATTCATGGGTTATGTCCATCATTTGCCAGGGTTACTTCATGGTGTGGAAATCCTGTTTCCCTTTTATGGGTATTTTTCAGCCTCCTTGGGAACAACTTCCTTTTTCCCCCAGAAATTCTTAGAGACCTTTGACTTCCGGGTACTATTCAGGAGGTATTTTGTGTCCCAAAGGGGGAGGGGGTTTTACTCAAGAATGTTTCTAGTTCCCAGGAAAAGAGGGTACTTGGAGACCAATTCTAGACCTCTCTTATCTCAATACTTTTCTGAAAGTGTCTTCCTTTTGAATTTTGTCCCTTCAGACTCTCTTCCTCTTTTGCTCCCTTAGCCCTGTATGGTGTCTCTGGATCTCAGGAATGCATATTTTCATATTTTGATCCATCTTTTCTTCAGGAACTATTTGCATTTCTCTGTTGCTTCTTGGCATTTTCAGTTCTCTGATTTACCCTTTGCCTTTCTGCTGCCCCAAGGGTATTCACCAAATACATTGCTCCTATGATAGCTTTTTGCAGGCTTCAGGGGATCCAGATATGTCCTTACCTGGATGACCTGCTAATTCAGGCATTCTCTCTGGAGATGCTTTTGCAAAATCTTCATTTTGCCATTTCCCTTCTTCAAGGCCTGGGGTTCACACTAAATTTCAAAAAGTCTTCTCCGACTCCTCAGGATTATGTCTTTCTGGGGTACAGGATTCAGACGGTAGCTATGCTGGCATCTCTGCCTCTTCCAAAGGCTTTAACTTTCATTTCTTTCTTTCAGATTCTTCTTCCTCTGGCCTCCATTACAGCTAGAGCTCTGGGTTTCTTGCCATCCACCACTCTGATGCTCCTCTGGCCAAGCTCCACATGAGAAGATTTCAGTGGTTTCTGAAGTAATTGTGGCTCCGACATGCACATTCTCTAGACTTTATAATTCTTCTTCTTCCTTGTCTCAAGGAGGAACTTCAGTGGTTAATCCAGGGCTTTCTTTTCATCTCCCTCTTCCTTTTCAGGAATAGTTCACTGACTCTTCAGATGTGAGATAGGAGCAACTTTTGGCTCGCTAAAGGTACAGGGGGTCTGGTGGCTTTGTCAGCAGAAGGAGCTCATCAGTGTCTAAGAGTTGAGATCTCTTATGCTGGCTCTTCAGAATTTTTGTTTTTTCTCTCCAGGGCCTCTCAAGGTATGCACAGACAATACCACGGTGATGTGGTATATAAACAGGGAAGAACGAAATCTTACTTTCTTTGCCAATTGGCACACTGGTATGGGATCTTGATGTCAAATATCAAGTGAATCTTCAGGCAGTTTACATCCTTTCAGATCAAAACATTATGGTAGACACCCTCAGCAAGTCCTTAACTCAATCCCACAGATGGATGTTTCACAGCGATGTGTTTCTGGACATTGTCCACCAGTGGAGTACTCCAAGTATATCGATTTGACTCCCCTCTGAACAGACAACTTCCTCTATTTTGTGCCAGAGTCTCAAGTCCTCTGATTAATAGGTGAACACCCTTTCTTTTTCTAAGAAGGGGATGTTTCTTTATACATTCCCTCCACTTCCTCTCATTCCAAAAGTCCTGTTCATAATTCAACAGGACGCTCCCAAAATCTTGTTGGTGACTCCCTTTTGGCAGAAATAGCACTGGTTCCCTCTTCTGCATTTCGCCAAGGGCAATCATCATAACTTAATTCACAGGGTGAATCTACTCATCCAAGACAAGGGATCTCACATCCATCTCTACCTGTCTGCTCTTCAGCTGACACAGTGGGTGATAGGTTTTTGATTCCTCATAGACACCTTTTTTTCTTAGGATGTGCTGAAGGTCCTGCTGGAGGCTAGGAAACCTACTACTAGGAAGTCTTACTTATCCAAATGGAAAAGATTTCTATTTGATGTCTTTCTTGTAATCTGAACCCACTTACTGTGGATTTTCCTTTGGTTCTCTCTTATTTGTGGTTTGGCCTATTTTTCTAGTAAGGTCCACTTATCAGCTATCTCTGCAGGTCTGCCTTTATCTCCTCTTTTAGCTTCTAGATTTGAGGCTAAACAGTTTCTTCAAGGTGTCCTTCATTTGAAACCTCCCAGGAAGCCAATTCCTCCTCCCTGGGATCTTAATTTTGTTTTGGAGAAGTTGACTCAGGCTCCCTTTGAGCCTGCTGCTTCTGCTTCCTTGCAGCATTGTTTTTGGAATACAGTTCTTTTGTTGGCTCTTACTTCTGGATGGGCGTCTGAGCTTCTAGCCCCTATGGCTTGTCCTTCTTTTTTGATATTTCGTAAGGACAGAGTGCCCTTGCATACTAATCCTTTTTTCTTGTCCAACATGGTTAGTGAGTTGTCACTTAATCAGTCTATTCATTCACCCACTTTTTTCACCTCTACACAGTCTGCTAGTGAGAGGGGGCTGCGTACTCTGGAAATGCATAAACAACTTTGATTTTATTTTGATAATACTAAGGCTATTAGAAAATCTGATCAGTTTGTTTTCATCCTAGGTCCTTAGGATTAGCAGTATCCATGCAAACTATTTCTTCCTGTATTTCAAAGGCTATTTATTTTAGTTATACCTTTTGTGGTAAGAGCCTTCCTTCTGTCAAGGCTTATTCTACTAGAGCTGTGGCTTCTTCTGGTGCTTTTTTCAAGGGCTTAGATACTATTGCATTTCTTGAAGCAGCTACCTGGACTTCTGTGCTTACTTTAACCAAGCACTACAAGTTAGATGGTATATTCAGAGCTAGAGCTGGTTTCGCTAGGGCCATTCTTCATGGCTTCATAGAGGGCTGTACTTCTCCTTCCTCTTCCCAGGTTTCTTCTTGAGCTTTGGCACTATCCCAAACCATGAATGTAAGGACATAGAACATTTGTGTAAAATCTTATCATAACAGTAGATGTCCTTTCCTTCACTGTTGTAGTATTCACTCCTCCCTCATTCCCCCTTGTCCTGCTCCTTATTCACTCCTCCCTCATTCCCCCTTGTCCTTCTCCTTATTCACTCCCCTCCTTCCTTCTCCTTATTCACTCCCTCCTTCCTCCCCATTGTCCTTCTCCTTATTCACTTCCTCCTTCCTTCCTCCTTGTCCTCCTTATTATTCACATCCTCCCTCCTTCCCCCTTGTCCTTATTCACTCCTTCCCTCCTTCCCCCTTGTCCTTATTCACTCCTTCCCTCCTTCCCCCTTGTCCTTCTCCACTCCTTCCCTCCTTCCCCCTTGTCCTTCTCCTTCTTCACTACCTCCTTCCCCTTGTCCTTCTCCTTATTCACTCCCTCCTTCCTTCCCCCTTGTCCTCCTTCTTATTCATTCCCTCCCTCCTTCCCCCTTGTCCTTCTCCTTATTCACTCCCTCCCTCCCTCCTTCCCCCTTGTCCTTCTACTTATTCACTCCCTCCTTCCTTCCCCCTTGTCCTTCTCCTTATTCACTCCCTCCCTCCTCCCCCTTGTCCATTCACTCCCTCCTTCCCCCTTGTCCTTCTCCTTATTCACTCCCTCCCTCCTTCCCCTTCTACTTATTCACTCCCTCCTTCCTTCCCCCTTGTCCTTCTCCTTATTCACTTCCTCCCTCCTCCCTCTTGTCCTTCTCCTTATTCACTCCCTTCTTCCTTCTTGTCCTTTTCCTTCCTGGATGTACTGATTACGTACTCGGTTTCTTTATACTGGTGTGGAGCAATCAGTTCTGAGGATGGTACATCCGGATGTCAGCTTTATGCCCTACACAATCCGAGGAGCACACGTGTGATGTTTGGTGTACCTTAAAGCTAGAGTCGACTTTGGTATACTGGCCAACATCGGACTTCCACGGCATGGAGTCCCATACATTAAAAATACTACAGCAGTGAAGGAAAGGACATCTACACTGTCAATTTTTACTGGGGATAGTGCCCACAACTCTCCTGGACATGGGCAATAATAACTAAATGCAGTGTTACGTATGGTATTGTTAGGTGGAAATGGCTAGGCTGAAAATGACCTCCGGGTCGATAGCCTAGTAATCTCCTGTGATCCAATACTGTTATGGTAAGATTTTACACAACTGTACTTTCTTGAGACACACAATCTGTCTTCTTTCTGCTGGTACATTTCCTCTGTTCTGGCAGGTAGTTCTGTACTTCTAAATACCATATAGCATTTGGCTAGTGAGTAATTAGAATAACTTATATATATATATATGTGTATATATATATATATATATATATATGTATATGTATATATATATGTATATGTATATATATATATATATATATATATAAGAAAAATTTTGGAGTGAGTTGGATGAAGTGGTGATGACTGTACCCGAGGGTGAGAGAGTGGTGATTGGAGCAGATTTCAATGGGCATGTTGGTGAAGGGAACAGAGGGGATGAGGAAGTGATGGGTAGGTATGGTGTTAAACAAAGGAATGCAGAAGGTCAGATGGTAGTGGATTTTGTGAAAAGGATGGACATGGCTGTGATGAATACGTATTTTAACAAGAGGAAGGAGCATAGGGTGACATACAAGAGTGAAGGAAGATGCACACAGGTGGATTATGTCTTGTGTAGAAAGGTCAGTCTGAAGGAGATTGGAGACTGTAAAGTGGTGGCAGGGGAAAGTGTAGTTAGGCAACATAGGATGGTGGTTTGTAGGATGACATTGGTGATTAAGAAGAGGAGGATGAGTGTGAGGGCAGCACCAAGGATCAAATGGTGGAAATTGAAAAAGGGTAATTGTGAGGTGATGTTCAGGGAAGAGTTAAGACAGGCACTGGGTGGCAGTGAAGAGTTACCGAATAGCTGGGTAACTACAGCAGAGCTAGTAAGAAAAATGGCGTGTGACATCTGGAAAGAGGAAGGAGGACAAGGAGACCTGGTGGTGGAATGAAGAAGTATAGGAGAGTATACAGAGAAAGAGGTTGGCGAAGAAGAAGTGGGATTGTCAAAGAGATGAAGAAAGTAGACAAGAGTATATGGAGATGAGGTGCATGGCAGAGAGAGAGGTGGCGAAGGATAAGGCGTATGAAGAGTTGTATAAAAGGTTGGACACTAAGTAGGGAGAAAAGGACCTGTACCGATTGGCTAGACAGAGGGACA
The DNA here is from genome assembly GCF_019279795.1 of Protopterus annectens. Lineage (NCBI taxonomy): Eukaryota > Metazoa > Chordata > Ceratodontiformes > Protopteridae > Protopterus > Protopterus annectens. Next base: position 158,272,875 of record NC_056748.1, on the reverse strand, counting down.
GAGCTAGTAAAGATGTGCAGCAGGTAAGGGTGATAAAGGATAATGAGGGAAACGTACTCACAAGCAAGGAGAGTGTGTTGAGCAGATGGAAAGAGTACTTTGAGGGGTTGATGAATGAAGAGAATGAGAGGGAGAGAAGGTTGGATGATGTGCAGATAGTGAATCATGAAGTGTAGTGGATTAGCAAGGCGGAAGTAAGGATAGCTATGAAGATGATGAACGAAAAGGCTGTTGGTCCAGATGACATACCTGTGGAAGCATGGAGGCGTTTAGGTGAAATGGCAGTGGAGTTTTTTTAACTAGATTGTGTAATGAAATCTTGGAAAGTGAGAGGATGTCTGAGGAATGGAGAAAGTGTTTTGGTACCTATTTTTAAGAATAAGGGTGATGTGTAGAGCTGTAGTAACTACAGAGGGATTAAACTGATCAGTCACAGCATGAAGTTATGGGAAAGAGTAGTGGAAGCTAGGTTAAGAAGTGAGGTGATGATTAGTGATCAGCAGTATGGTTTCATGCCAGGAAAGAGCACTACAGATGCGATGTTTGCTCAGAGTTTTGATGGAGAAGTACAGAGAAGGTCAGAAGGAGTTGCATTGTGTCTTGTGGATTTAGAGAAAGCAATATGACAGGGTGCTTAGAGAGGAGTTGTGGTACTGTATGAGGAAGTCGGGAGTGTCAGAGAAGTATGTAAGAGTGGTACAGGATATGTACGAGGGTAGTGCGACAGCGGTGAGGTCTGCGGTGGGAGTGATGGATGCGTTTAAGGTGGAGGTGGGATTACATCAAGGATCAGCTCTGAGCCCCTTCCTATTTGCAATGGTGATGGACAGGTTGACAGACGAGATCAGACAGGAGTCCCCGTGGACTCTGATGTTTGCAGATGACATTGTGATCTGTAGTGAGAGTAGGGAACAGGTGGAGGAGACCCTGGAGAGGTGGAGATATGCTCTAGAGAGGAGGAATGAAGGTCAGCAAGACTAAGACAGAATATGTGTGTGTGAATGAGAGGGAGGATGGAGGAATGGTGAGGATGCAGGGAGTAGAGGTGGCAAAGGTGGATGAGTTTAAGTACTTGGGATCAACAGTTCAGAGTAATGGTGAGTGTGGAAGAGAGGTGAAGAAGAGAATACAGACAGGATGGAGTGGGTGGAGAAGAGTATCAGGAGTGATTTGTGACAGACGAGTACCATTAAGAGTGAAAGGGAAGGTCTACAAGAGGTTAGTGAGACCAGCTATGTTATATGGGTTGGAGACAGTGGCATTGACAAAATGGCAGGAGTCAGAGCTTGAAGTGGCAGAGCTGAAGATGTTAAGATTTGCACTGGGTGTGACGAGGATGGACAGGATTAGGAATAAGTATGTTGGAGGGTCAGCCCAGGTTGGTAGGTTTGGAGACAGTCAGAGAGGCAAGATTACGTTGGTTTGGACATGTGCTGAGAAGGGATGCAGAGTATATTGGGAAAAAGATGCTAAGGATGAAGCTGCCAGGTAACAGGAAAAGAGGAAGGCCTACGATAAGGTTTATGGATGTGGTGAGAGAGGACATGCAGGTGGTTGGTGTGACAGAAGAAGATGCAGAGGACAGGAAGAAATGGAAACAGTTGATCTGCTGTGGCGACCCCTAACGGGAGCAGCCGAAAGAATAAGATATATATATATATATATATATAATAGAGAGAGAGATGTATAGAAATATATATATATATATATATATATATATATATATATATATATATATATATATATATATATATATATATATATATATATATATATATATATATATATATATATTTATGGGTCAGAAACCCTCAGCTGAGGCCCACGGAGAAAAGCTTCAGCAGTTACAATAAAAGGCAGAAAATAGTTGAACATACATAATCAAAGACAAATCATAAAATTATACATAGTTGTAAGCTACTTACTAGGTGGAAGAGAAATGAAACTCAAACTAAGAAGACAAGTGTAGAACATAGCATTCAACTTTTTTTTTTTTTTTTTACTAGTCAGCATTATAGCCCCTACAGGTACCACTGAACACCCTACACAACCAGTTAGCTGTTATGTTTATCCCCCCACTCAGTTCACAGTAAGTATATTCTTTTGATTCATTTGCAAGCTAACAGACTTCCTGTATATCTGAATCATAGCAATGGTGTGATATGAAATTCAAACTAAAAATACATAATGTTATGTTGTCTTAGCTCGCCTTAATCCTTACTGGGTGGGTTTGGAGCCAATCTTCAGCTCCGACTCGGCCGAATACACTAGCTCGAAGTCTCTAACTTGGCTTGTGGCAGAATAGGCATCCCATCATGCAGTGGTGTAATTCCCCAGATCTCTTTTGCCGCTTTGAGTTCGGATGCTCTCTTCTTGGCCGTGGCTAAGTTTAAAGATTCATATTTTTGCTATATATTTAGGATTAATAATAGTTTAGATAGTTGTTCTTCTGTAGTTTGGGTGCTGTAGTTGCGAGTGCAATTTAATCTTGCTACTGTGTGGTTGCTTGTCGGCCGTCGTTAGTCGCAAGGCCATTTCTAATTTTTCCCATCAGTTTTTTGTAGCGGTGTAGTTAGTGGTTACTGTAGAATAGTTAGTCTGTGTATATTTCCTTATCTGCATATATTAGCTCATTTTAGAGAGCTAAATACCTGCATATCTTAGAGGATTTGTCTTTTGTTTCCCTTTTTGTAAGTCTACTAGGTCCATTTGTGTTGAGGGCGTAGTGCCCGTTTAACTTGGAGGGCGGGCAGAGCTGTTCCTGTGTTTCCCTTTTTTCAGTAGATGTGCTTTATTATAATAGTGTTTGGTAGAATATTAACCTTTGTGTGTGTTAGTTTTTTTATATAAAGGTATAGTTAGTGTTTACTTCCTTTTTGGTATTAGTGGTGTTCCTTCTTCTTAAGTCTAAGGAAAGCAGAAAGAAGGAACCTAAGTAATCTGGCTTTAAAAAGTGCCAAATATGTGCACATAAAATGTCAATAACTGATGGGCATAATATTTGTTTTTACTGTTTGGGGGGCATTCACCTCCAAGAGGCGTGTACATTCTGTCATTCTTTCAGCTGCTGTGTATTACAGGAAAGAACAAGTTAATTCTCAAGGGACTCCTGAAACCTTCCTTTGATGAAGCTCTACAAAGTACTTCTTCAAGTAAGTCCTCTTCCACTAAAAGTGACAAGCCTGCAAAAAGACCAATGTTAAGTTGTCAATCTCGCCTTCATTCTTGCTTGATGGGTTCGGAGCCGATCCTCGGCTCCGACTCGGCACTTGCTAAGCTCGAGAGTCACTTTTACCAGCTCGAGGCAGCCCCATATCCCATGATGCAAGGCGGTAAGTATTCAGATCTCGTTTGCCGCTTCGCTGATGAGGTCCTCCTTTTACCAGCTCCTGGTAAGTGAATTATTACTTTACTTTTTTAGCCCCTTTTTACTAAAAAAACTTAAATTATTAGTTTTAACTTAATTTTAATTCCTTTCTGACAGAAAATTTCCCTGTCTCCTCTAAACTTTTAGTCAGACTAAAACCCATCCCATCCCCCCCCTGTTAGGGTGTGTGTGTGTGTCTGTTAGTGATACCTTTTGGTATATCTAATTTTATTTCTTGGACTGGTGTGTGTGTGTGTGTTTTACACCATGTCTAAAGAAAGGGTCTCAGGCTTTAAGAAGTGTGACTCGTGCTGTCAGAAGATGTCTCTGACAGACGGTCACACTTCTTGCCTGTACTGTCTGGGGCCTCTTCACCTGCAGGACTCCTGTGCTATATGTCATTCTTTTAGCCAGAGAGTCCTGCAGGAAAGAAGAAATAAACTGATTTTGAGTGGCCTTCTTAAGCCGGAGGGCTCTCCGGCTAAGTCGGCCCCATCTAAGACTTCTAAGTCTTCCAAGGCCCAGGCTTCTGTGTCCAAGCCTGTGGCCTCGGCTCCGACTCATTCAGAGTCGAGATCGGCTCCGGCTGGAGCCGATTCTGGGTTACCTAAACCTTCGGCACCGATGGCTATCGGTGCCAACTCTGGTTCGACCACTTAGGTGTCGGCTCCGATCGGTTCCGACCACCATGTGGCCCAGGCATCGGTGTCGGCTCCGATCAGCTCCGACACCCTTACATTTATGGCCGTATCGGCTCCGGCTGGAGCCGATACATCGAAGCTACCTGTCGGTGCCAATAAGTTGTCTGCTCCGACAGTTTCAGTAGTTTCATCGGCTCCGATGGTTCCTTCGAGGAAGAGGTCTACGTCCCCTTCCTTGGAGCCGATACTTTCGGCTCCGGCTTCGCCTCTCCTCTCGGAGCGGAGCCATCGGAGCCGATCTTCAAGGTCATCCAGGCTTTCTGACCATGATTTGGAGAGAGTGGTCAGTAGACTACTAAAGTCACAGGCACTGGCCCAAATGCTACATAGTCCGTCTCAGCAGACGACTATTAGTCCACACCCCATTGCAGTTCCTCCTTCGACTCTACCCCAGAGTTTGGAGTTGGAGTCTTTGGGAATAGTTTCTGCTACGGCTGAGGGACAGATACCCCCTTCTGCTCCTTCAGCCTCTACTCTTATCTCCTCTTTGAGACCTTCCTTAGAGGGATTCGGTGGCGGGCTTCCTGGTCTCCTCCGAGGGGTGAGTGGCATCGGACCCTTGTCTGACCCGCTCTTCCCCTTGGAGCCTCGGCCTTGGTGAGTTCGGCTCCGACATCTGCCTCGGAGCCTTCCTTTTCGGTGGGTCCTGGAGGTTCCTAGCTCTTGAGCGGGTTCTCTCGGACCTCCTGGGAGGAGCCTTGAGGTGATGAAGAGTGTGCTGGCCTCTGGACTCAGCCAGCAGTCTGTTCCCTTAGCTCCTCCCTCTATAGTGCCTGTTGACATCTCTGCCACTTCTCTTGCTCCCGGACCCAGAGATCCTCCGCCTCAGGTTTCCCCACTGGGAATATCCCCCTCTTCTGAGGATTCTCCTGACTTGTCGGGTGATCCTCCGCGGAAGAGGACTTGTAAGAGGAAACACGTAGACTCCCCCGAGTCTATCACTTCGGATACTGACTTAGATGAGTCAGAGGGATCCCCAAGAGCCCCCTCTGAGGATGTCTCCTTCTCAGACATCCTATAACTCCTTAGACAGAGGGGAAACTGGCCCACCAACAATCCCTCTGAGGATGAGTCAGTATACCTGGAGGCGTTTGGATCTCGGCCCTCCACCTCCTGGGTGTCTCCGCCTTTCGACCCCCTTATGCAGGTTATTGCTCGAAAGGCGTGGACTGCTCCTGACTCTGTAGAGCCTGTCCCTAGGAGGCCTTCTAAATTTATTACTGCCCCGTCGGACAAGTAATTCCTTACAAAAGGTGTCCCCGCTGATGCCATGGTGGTGGCGGCTGCCACCAAGAAGGAACTTGCAGATCCTTCCGTACCTGTCCATCCTCCTAATAAGGACTCTAGGACCATGGATAGATATGGTAAGCGGATGTTTTCTTCAGCGACCTTTGCTATGCGTTCGCTGAACTATCTTTGTCACTTCACCAGACTCCAAAGGGATATCCTTAAGGAGCTAGGTGAAGTTGTGCAGGATCCTACAGCTGCGGGGGCTCAGGAAAAAATTGCTTCGCAGCTAGGAACCCTTAACTCCATTGCAAACTCTTCCATGCGGCTTATATCATATGCTGCTGATGGAGCGAGTAGGGCCGCAGGTACAGGTGTGGCTCTTAGACGCCAAGCCTGGATGCGACTATGTAATTTTGCAGATCCCTTTAAGGCGTCCTTCACAAACTCTCCCTTTGATAGGTCAGCTCTGTTTGGCCCTCAAGTGAAGGAAACGTTGACCAGGTGTGAGCAGGACGGCAAAACTTTCTGCCGTAGGAGTCCGTTTTTCCACCCCTTCTGGACCTTATCCCAAAGGACAGAAGGGTGGCAAAATGTGGTTCCGCAAATCCCAAGGAGTCACGCCGGATTCACGTGGTCAGTTTACCCCTAGAGGCAGAGGGGGTAACAACAACAGATGCCGCTCTAGAGGCAGAGGGGGTCCACAAAACCAGGGAAACAGAGAGTCTCTCTCTGACAAGCCTTTTCAGCATCCCTGAGATGTTGCCCGGCTGTCCCTCCTTGGAGGCAGTCGGGGGAAGACTATCACTGTACCCAGAAGCCTGGCGTTCTCTCACTCAAGACAGATGGGTACAGTCGATCATATCCGAGGGTTCCAAAATTCCTTTCGAGGAAAGTCCTTTCTATCCCTCAAATTCCCTTCCAGACGTACCACCCGGTCTAAGGGAAATTGCAGAGTTGGAAGTCTCAAAACTACTGCAAAAAAGAGCCATTCAGCCAGTTACAACAGACCATTCAGAGCCCGGAATCTACTCAAGGTTCTTTTTGGTCCCCAAAAAGACGGGAGACTGGAGACCAATATTGGATCTCAGCAGACTCAACAAGTCTGTGAAGAAGACAAGATTCCGAATGGTCACTCTTCAGTCGATTCTGCCCTTCTTGCAGAAGGACAACTGGATGTGCTCAATAGATCTTCAGGATGCGTACTGTCACATAAAAATTCACAGACGCTCCAGGAGATTTCTTGGCTTTCGGCTGGGGTCCAGTCATTTCCAGTTCAGAGCCCTGCCCTTTGGTCTCACCACAGCCCCCAAAGTGTTCACCAAATGCATGGCAGTGGTCACGGCTCACCTGAGACGTCAAGGATTCCAGGTGTTTCCGTATCTCGACGACTGGCTCCTGTCAGCCACCACCAGGCATCAGCTTGTTCAAGCCAGGGATTACACAATAAATCTTTGTTCTCATTTGGGTATCTCGATCAACTTCGAAAAGTCATCCTTATTGCCCTGCCAGTCTATTACTTTCATAGGCGCAAACTTAAACACTGTTCGGATGTCAGCTACCCTTACAGACCAAAGAGTTTCAGACATTCAAAGTCATGTCAGGATCATTCTAGCCAACAAGAAGGTACAGGCCAGAATGGTTCTAAAAGTATTAGGTCTCATGGCTGCGGCCATTACTCTTCTTCCCCTGGCTCGCTTCTACATGCGCCTTCTTCAGTGGATGTTGTTCACTCAGTGGTCTTACCAACAAATTCCAATGCGTCACCAAATTCTGGTGACACAGATTTGCAAAAATCATCTTGCTTGGTGGATCACTTCTCCCCAGATTCACCAAGGCAGACACTTTGTACCCCCATCCCCGGTAGCCACTGCCACCATGGATGCCTCCCTGATCGGGTGGGGGGGGCATTATCAGGGCAGGATGGTTCATGGGATGTGGCAACCGTTCGAGTACCACCTGCACATAAATGTCCTAGAGATGAGAGCAGTGCTTTTATCGTTGCAAGCCCTCAACGACTCTCTTCCTGTAGGGACGATTGCAGTCCACACAGACAACATGTCTGTAGTTTGGTATATCAACAAACAGGGCGGAACCAAGTCCTACCCCTTGTGTCGAGAAGCGCTCAGACTGTGGCAATGGGCGATCTCCTCTCATCGGTTTCTGGTAGCAACGCACATCCCTGGGAAAACCAACATTTTAGCGGACAGATTGAGCAGAGCTATTCTCATGCCTCACGAGTGGTCTCTCAAGCAATCTATAGTGGAGGAGATTTTTCTGGAATGGGGTCGCCCATGTTGCGATCTTTTTGCTACTCCCCAGAACAGAAAATGCCCAGACTTCTTCTCTCTCTTCCCTCTGTCAGGCCATCCCCCCAGAGATGCTCTGACCCAGGATTGGCCCCAGGGACTTCTTTATGCCTTTCCTCCTTTTCCTCTAATCCCTCAGGTTATCCAGAAAGCTACCGTTTTGAGAGCCAAAATGATTCTCATTGCTCCTTATTGGCTTCGACAAATTTGGTTTCCGTTCCTCCATCGTCACCTTTTGGTGCAGCCATGGCATCTGGACCCAGTGCCAGATCTTCTGGTTCACCAATCCGGTCAGCTGCACCGGTCTATCCCTTCTCTCAACCTCTCAGCATGGTTGCTCCACTTCCTTCCTTAGCCAGGCTTCCTTTGATCTCTAACCCTGTTAGAGACATCATAGTAGCTTCTTTAAAATCCTCTACCAGGAGGATTTATACAAGCAAATGGAAGCGTTTCTCTTATTGGGCTAAAGCCAAGAATATCGATCCCTTCACTGCCCCAGTTCAGGCAGTTTTGGACTTCTTAGCGGAGATTTTTCATGCAGGCTCCTCTTCTTCCACAGTTAGAGTTCAACTGGCTGCTATCTCGAACTTTCATGTCGGGATCGCAGATCACAATATCATGTCCCATAGGCTTTGTAAAGCCTTCTTGAAAGGAATTTTCCTGCTAAAGCCTCCAATCAGGAATCCTCCTCCTCAATGGGATCTAAATTTAGTGCTGACATCCTTGATTCTTCCCCCCCTTCGAGCCAGCTGTTTCTTGCTCCCTAAAATTTCTTTCTTGGAAAACATTATTCCTAGTAGCTATTACATCTGCCAGGAGGGTGTCTGAACTACAAGCTCTTTCGGTTCGACCCCCCCTATTTGGTCTTTCACAAGGACAGAGTATCATTGAGAACTAATCCGACCTTTTTGCCTAAGGTCTCCTCAAAGGCTAATTTGAATCAATCCATTGAACTCCCTGTATTTTTTCCAAACTATTCAAACAGATCGGAACAAAAATTACATTATCTTGATGTCCACCGCCAACTCAGATATTATTTGGACAGAACTAAACAATTCAGGAAATCCGATCAACTCTTTGTTTCCTATGCAGAAAACAGGAAAGGCCTTCCTGTTTCTAAAGTGACCTTATCTAGATGGCTGTCTTCTGTCATCTCTGAAATTTATCTGCTCAGGGGAAAACAGCTGTGCTCAAAACCTAAAGCACATTCAACTAGGAGCTTAGCTACTTCTACAGCCTTTCAAGCTAGACTTCCTTTAGACACTATTTGTGCAGCGGCCACTTGGGCCACTCCTCATACTTTTGTTTCCCATTACAAATTGGACTTGGCCTCCAGGGACAGAGCCAGTTTTGGCTCTACAGTCCTCAAGAGTCTGTTCCGTTGAGCCACCCAGGATAGAGGTGCTAGAGACGCGGTCCCATCAAGCAAGAATGAAGGCGAGATTGACAACTTAACATTAAGAAGTTATGAACCTACCATAACGTTCCATGTTAGTTGTCTTCTCGCCTTCTTTCTTGCGACCCTCCCTCCTTCCCCCAGGCCTGGACAGACCTTTCTACAAGAGATTGTTATGCTGAAGACCATTCAGAACTGGTCCTTCTTTCATCCTGTAGGCTTTCTTTCTTCCTTTGGGAAGTATTTATGCTTGGTGCTATTGCCCTTTGTCATCAAACGAGATCTGGGTACTTACCGCCTTGCATCATGGGATATGGGGCTGCCTCGAGCTGGTAAAAGTGACTCTCGAGCTTAGCAAGTGCCAAGTCGGAGCCGAGGATCGGCTCCGAACCCATCAAGCAAGAAAGAAGGCGAGAGAAGATAACTAACATGGAACGTTATGGTAGGTACATAACTTCTTATTTCCCGCTTCTTCGGCTCATTCGGAGCTTCCTCAAAAATTGACTAAAACTGCTGATACATTGATCTCCTCGGGTCCACAGCCCTCGGAATTGAGAGAGATCATAGATTTGGACAAATCAAATCCTTCGGAGCCGAAAGAGACTATTTTTCAGAGCCGGTCTACTGAACTACTATCGGTCTCCCCTACCTTGAGATCTCCCATATTGGAGAGATCTCGCTCACCAACCCTCTCCTCCAGGTCATGTAGGAGTTTATCAGATGATGTGGGCAGGGTGGTGCGCAGACTTTTAAAGTCGCCGGTGCTGGCTAAATTGTTTTCGGCTTTGACCCAACTGGTTTTGAGCCATCTAAGACCATTATGTCCACGACTATTCCTCCTCCGAGCCAGGCTGGATCTTCGGAGCTGTAGACTCTTCGGTTCCGAGACCCCCTTCAGGAGATTTCAGAACCGGTCCCTACTCCGACACGTTCGGTGCCATCCATGGGTGTCTAGGAGCTGAAGTTCCCTCGTCAGCTCGGGTGGGGGGGGGGGGGGCTCTGACCCAAGTTTCTTTGGTTCCGAGTTTACCCCTCAGAGTTTCAGCCTGGCTCCTATACCAGCCTCAGAGCTGATCTCCATAGAGCCAGGGATTCCCTCTGTTTCCTCGGAACCGGAGGTGTTCTCAGAGCCGGGGGGTCAGCCTTCGAGCTGATAAGGAGTGTGCTGCCTCGCCTACAGCTCTACTCAAGGATACTGGTATTCTCCCCCCAAGGCACAGGCTTCTGTCTCGGCACCACCCCATGCACAGGACAGCAGAGATTCAGAGCCTCAGGGAGCCCCATTGGGCGAACCCCACTCTACTGAGACCTCCCCAGAATACCCTTCTGAGGAGGCTCCTTGAAAGAGAACATGCATGAGGAAGCATATAGACTCCCCTGATGAGTCCATCCCCTCTGAAACTGACCTTGAGGAGTCAGACGTGTCCCATGGTCGTCCACTGAAGATATGTCATTTGCAAGTATCCTAGAAATCCTGAAACAGAGAGGCGGCTGGAAAACCATCACCTCTTTTGATGGGGAGTCTGTGTACTTGAAGGCCTTTGGATCTCAACCTTCAGCCTCTTGGGTCTCTCCACCTTTCAACGAGCTATTGGAGTTGGTTAGTCGAAAGGTGTGGGAGTCATCAGACACTATGGAGCCAGTCCCTCGGAGGCCAAATAAGTTTTTATCAGCCCCTTCTGAAAAAGAGTTTCTCACTAAAGGAGTTCCTGTAGATACTGTGGTGGTGGTGGCAGCAGCCACCAAGAAGGAACTTTCTGAAACATCATCATCTGTCCATCCACTGAACAAGGACTCCCGGATAATTTACAGATACGGGAAGAGTATTTTTTCATCAGCGACTTTTACCCTTAGATCGCTGAATTGCCTTACGTACTTTACAAGACTACAAAGAGATCTCCTGAAGGAGTTGGGAGATACTGTCCAAGGTTCATTGGCTGCGGGTGTATCAGAAAAAGTCACTTCTCAGCTATCTACCTTAAATTCCATCGTTAACTTTTCCATGAGACTGTTATCCTATGCAGCAGATGGAAAGAGCAGGGCAGCGGGTTTAGCAGTTTCCCTGAGGAGACACTCCTGGATGCACTTGTGTAACTTTGCAGAGCCTTTCAAGTCTACCTTTACCAACGCCCCTTTTAATGGTTCCTCACTTTTTGGACCCAAAGTCAAGGACACACTCACCAGGTGTGAGCAGGAAGGGAAAACTCTCTCTGCCTTTGGAGTACATTTTTCTGTACCTTCAAGACCTTACCCTAAAGGTCAGAAGAGTGGGAAAATGTGGTTCAAAAGATCCCAGGGAGTTTTTCAAGACGCATGAGGTGAACCCTTCCCCAGGGGCAGATGGGGAGTCAATAATGGTAGACATCATCCCCTAGAGGCAGAGGGGGTCCAGAAAACCAGGGTGACCATTCCTTTCGCCGCCAGCCCTCCCAGCGTTCCTGAAAGGAGGCCCATCTGCACTACTCTGGAGGCAGTCAACTTTGTACCCAGAAGCCTGGCGAAAGATCACAAGAGACAAGTGGATACAAAGTATAATATCCAGAGGCTATTCCATTCCTTTTTGCCATCCTGTCCCGCAGATCAGAACTGTCCCAGATGTTCCACCCAGTCAAAGGGAACAAGCAACTGTAGAGATTCAAAAGTTGTTAGACAAAAGAGTCATCCAAAAAGTCCTGGCAGACCAAATAGGATTTGGAACTTAATCAAGATTCTTTTTAGTGGCAAAAATAACAGGGGACTGAAGACACATATTGGATCTCAACAAACTAAACAAATCTGTGAAGAAGTTCAAGTTCTGAAGGGTGACATTGCAGTCAGTTCTTCCCTTTTTAGGGAAAGACAATTGGATGTGCTCAGTAGACCTCCAAGATGCGCGTACTACCACATAAAAAATGGACAGAGCATCAAGGAGTCATTCACGCTTCCAGCTGGCAGCCATTCATTATCAGTTTCGAGCTCTGCCCTTTGGTCTCACTACAGCCCCCAGAGTGTTCACCAAATGCACGGCAGTAGTCACGGCTCACTTGAGGCGTCTGGGATTCCAAGCGTTTCCGTACCTAGATGACTGGCTCCTAACTGCCACCACCAAGCATCTACTTCAGCAGGTGAGAGACATCACTCTTCAAACTTGTTCTCGATTAGGGATAGCAGTGAATTTACAAAAATCTGCCTTGTTGCCCTGTCAACATATTACATTCATAGGCGCAGATCTTGACACCATCTCCATGATGGCACGCCTGCCTCCTGACAGAATTTCTGTTCTCAGACAGAAAATAGCCAACCTTCTTACCAGAAACAAGGTGAAGGCAAGGACGATTTTGAAAGTCCCAGGAACCATGGCTTCAATTATCACCTTAGTTCCCCTAGCCAGGATGCATATGAGAATTCTTCAGTGGCTCCTATTTGCTTAGTGGTCCAAAGAAGAGCTTCCCATGTCTCACCTAGTCATAATTACAGAATCATGCAAGAGAGATTTCCTGTGGTGGCTTCGGTCCGACCATGTAACCATCGGGCGACCCTTTGTGCCACAACAACCTGTAGCTACAGTGACCACGGACGTCTCCCAGATTGGGTGGGGGGGCATTATCTGGGAAGAATGGTACAAGGCACATGGCAATAACATGAGGCCCATTTGCATATCAGTGTTCTAGAGATGAGAGCAGGACTTTTGGCATTGCAAGGACTCCAGGGCTCTCTTTCACTAGGAACAATTGCAATCCAGACAGATATGTTGGTAGTTTGGTACATAAACAAACGAGGAGGAACCAGATCATACCCCCTTTGTCAGGAGGTGCTGAGAGTATGGTAGTGGGCAGTTTCTTCCCAATGGTTTCTGGTAGCAACACATATCCCAGGGAAATCCAACATGATAGCAGACAAGGACATCAGGGTGATATTAATGCCTCATGAGTGGTCTCTAAACCAAAACATACCAGAGGAAATTTTCCAAAATGGAGCCAGCCTTGCTGCCACCTTTTTGCCACTTCCATGAATACCAAATGCAGCAGCTACTTTGCCCTATCCCCCCCCCCCCCCGGCAGAGACACCAAGAGACACACTTGTTCACGATTAGCCCTCAGGACTACTGTATGTCTTTCCCCCTTTTCCCTTCATACCCAAAGTCATTCAGAAAGCAAAATCCTTGGGAAGCAGGCTGATTCTCATTGCTCCATATTGGCCTCATCAGATTTGGTTCCCCTTTCTCTGGCCTCACCTACAGGAGAAACCCGTGGGTTCTGGACCCACTTCCAGACCTACTGACTCATATGTCGGGAACGTTTCACCTATTGTCCCGACCCTCAGTTTGACAGCTTGGCTGCTCCACTTCCAAACTTAATCAGGCTTCAGGACTTCACAACAGCAGTAAAACACAATCTGATATTGTTAATCCTCGTTCATTCCTTATGCATGGGTATCGGTTCCGACCTCAGAACCGAGCCGGCCATTTTCCAAACTCGCGTCAGCAACAAACTCTCGAGCTAAACTCTTATCCATAATCCTCCTCTCCCTGTTACCCCAGATTTCGTTTGCCACATTGCCATTCGGTCGTGTCAAGCTGCTTCTCTTGAGCCAAGTATAGCTATTTGTTGTCAGAATAGTCATTTATATAACTTTTCTGTCAGAAAAGTTTCTGTTTTGTTGACTCTTACCCTATCGCATCTAGTGACCATATTTCCTTGAGTTTTCTTCTCTTCTCTCTACATATTTTACCGCAAGGTATTTCTTCTCTACCATCGTTGGTAATCTTCCTTTCTTCATACCTTTGGGTATTCTTTTGTACCATTGCTGGTACCCTTCCTACTATCCCTTTTTTCTATCCTGGCAGATAAGAAAGGTAGTCTGGATTTTAAAAGGTGTTCTGATTGTGGACACAAATTACCTACATCTGATGCACACTCTTGGTGTGTTTATTGCTTGGGGGCGTCCCATTTATCTGTTGACCTGTCCTGTACTATCTGTGAAAATTTTTCTAACAGAACCTTATTAGAAAGGAAAAATACGTTGTTGCTGAAGGGACTTCTTAAATCTCCCTTTTCAGAGGCCATTTCTGGTTCAGAGGCTTCAACCCCTCCTAGAGCCCATAAGAAAATTTTGGATGTTCCTACTAAGGCTAAGTCTTTGCCTTTGTCCCCGGCTGGGGACTCCCGCCAACCAAAACCTAAAAAGGCTAAAGTTTCCACTCCGGAGCTCACTCAGTCAGCCCCAGTGCTTTCAGTGCCTAGGCTTTCGGCACCGAGGCCTTCGGCTCCATTAGTGATCTTGGCTCCGTCTTTTCCTGCAGCCTTCACTATATCAGCACCGAGGGGCTCCTTGGTGCAGACTATTGTGACTACTGTATCGGCACCAACCGCTCAGTCGGCGCAGACCTTGCCCACGTCGGCTCAGACATTTTACTCTGAACCGACGCCTCAGTTATTGGCTCCAATTTTGTCGGTTCCAGCTTTGGTACAGACAACCACTTTGGCACCAATCCTTGTGTCAGTGCAGACTGTGACCTCGGCACCGATGACTTCCTCGGTGCAGACACCCATAGTCAAGTCTCTCTCGACACCGTTGTTCTCTATACGGACTGGTGAGGTGGGCACAGAGTTTGTTTCTTCTGTGGACAGGCCTGTTTCTCCCTCAGTCTCTGTGAGGTCCACTAGAAGCCTTTCCGAACATGACGTGTTGCATCTTGTGGATCAAGCGCTTTTGGCCAGAGGTATCCCCCCCACCCCCACCCCCAAGACCTATCCTTCCTTGGGAGGTGATCATTCATCTCCAAAGACCCCTTCTTATTCTCCTCCTTCATTGCCTTTGAAGTCCATAGATATAGCACAGTCTTCCCCCTCTACGGTTAACTTTATGTATTTCACTAAGATACCGCAGTTGCCTTCGTGGCAGTAACATTTTGCTACGACCCAGGATGACAGTTGACGCGTGTAATTTGCTGCTCCACAGCCATCCGGGGACTTCCGAGTTTGCAGGCTGAGCCACTTAGGAGAGGGGTGCCCCCTGTGCTGGACACTCACTCCTCTTCAGGTAGACCAGCCTTTCAACTGATGGAGAAGGCTTTCGCTTCTGCTGGCGATACTGGACTGTCTACCCCCCTCCTCTGGTACACTGGTTTCACAATTCGCACCTAGTGGACACCGGGTGCAATGGTCTCAGGACATATTCACACAGGAAACACCTTTTCCTCTGTCTTCCCCAGCTTCTCCCTCTGAGGAAGTCCACCGGAAAAGTTTGTGTAAGAGGAAGCACATGAACTCCACAGAGGAGTCCCCTCACTGAAGACACAGGCTTTGATGAGGGGGAAGGATCCCCTCGGTCACCCTCTGAGGTATCCTTCGGTGATATCCTCGAAATCCTTAAACAGAGAGGTGACTGGCATCCCTCTAATCCGACCTCTGAGGAGTCTGTGTTCCTGCAGGCTTTTCGCGCCCGACCCCCTACCTCCTGGGTTACTCCACCTGCCGATGAACTTGTCCGGCTCATCGTGCAGCGTGCGTGGAAGGCTCCTGATACCATAGAGGCTCTTCTCCAGAAGCCATATAAGATTTTGTCCCCTCCTGCTATGGATCCCCATTGGTCAAAAGGTCTTCCTGTGGATGCTCTGGTGGTGGTGGCCGCAACAAAAAGATCTGGCGGAGGAAAGCCAGACTGTCCATCCGCCTAACGGGCCCTGGACAGGATAGGGAAGTGTGCCTTTGCATCAGCGACCTTTACTATCAGGTCCCTGAATTATATGGCACGCTTTACCAGGATTCAAAGAGATCTGATTTCCGAGCTCTCTGAAACCTTGGCTGGTGCCGTGTCTGAAGAGGTCCGTGACAAAGTGGCCTCTCAGCTGGCCACCACTGAGTCAATATCTAACTCCTCTATGCAACTGATATCTCACGCATCAGGCGCAGCAGCTAGAGCGGCGGGTTCAGCTGTTGTCTTGAGACGACATGCCTGGATGCACTTGTGCAATTTCGCGGAACCCTTTAAGGCTTCCTTTCTTAATGCTATCATTGAGGCCTCTTCGTAGTTTGGACCCAAAGTTAAAATCACACTGGCCAGATGTGAACAAGACGATAAGACCCTTTCTGCCATAGGTGTCTGTTATTCGTCCCCTCAACATGCTTTCTCCTGAAACCAAAAGAGTGGGAAGATATGGTTCAAGAAATCTCAGGGTCCTTTCCGTGACACACAGGCTTTTTTCTCCCTTAGAGGCAGGAGGGGAAACTCACAGGGAAGATGCTTCTTTCTGGGCAGAGGGGGTCCGCATAACCAGGGTTCCAGGGACTCTTTCCCTGGCCAATCCTACCAGCGCTTCTGAAGAGCGGTCCAACTCTTTTCCTCTGAAGGTGGTTTGGGGTCGTTTCTCCTTGTACCCTTCTGCCTGGCTAACCATCACCACCGATTCTTGTGTACAAAGGATTATAACCAAAGGTTATCATATCCCCTTCGATATTTGTCCTGTCCCTTCAAAAAAACCTTCCTGATGTTCCACCCAGTCAAAGGGAAGAAGTAGCACTAGAGATAGAAAAGCTGTTAAGAAAGAGTCTCATCCAAATAGTCCCTCCAGACCAGATAGGATCCGGATTCTACTCGACTATTTTTGGTGCCAAAGAAAACCGGAGACTGGAGGCCAATTTTGGATCTCAGTGTATTGAACAAGTTTGTGAGAGTACAAAAATTCCGGATGGTCACAATACAGTCTATCCTCCCGCTTTTGGAAAAAGACGATTGGATGTGCTCGTTAGATCTTCAAGATGCGTACTGACACATAAAGGTGGACAGGCCACCAAGAAGATTTCTGCGCTTCCGTGTGGGAGCCAGTCACTACCAGTTCAGAGTACTGCCCTTCGGACACTCTACAGCCCCCAGTGTGTTCACAAAGTGTATGGCAGTCGTCACATCTCACTTACGACTTCAAGGATTCCAGGTGTTTCCATACCTAGCCGACTGGCTCATCTCCACCCCCACCAGACGTCTACTGGAGAAGCCCTGGCATACTCTCTCTCATCGCTGCACAAAGGCTAGACAAAACCATAAACTGGCAAAAATCCAATCTCACCCCATCTCAGTTGACAGAATTCATAGGGGTTATTTTGGATACAAAGAACTGCAGAGCTGCCATTCCAGAGCACAGAATTTTAAGGATAAAGCAACAACTGATTCCAATACTTTCAAGGGAGAAATCCACAGCTCACTCTGTTCTACAGCTGTTGGGTTCCATGGCAGCCTCCATCACCAATGTCCCCCTGGCAAGGTTTCATATGCAGCTTCTACAATGGCTACTGCTCACCCAATGGTATACTTTTCAGCATCCTCTTTCAGTCAAGATTCGAGTAACCCACAGGTGCAAATAGGATTTAAATTGGTGGATGACACAATCTGTCACAATGGTCTCACCCCTTTTCCCCCAGCAACCCAAGGCCACAGTGACCACGGACGCCTCCCTGATGGGGTGGGGGGGTATGTCAGGGACAGACAGTCCAAGGCACTTGGTTCGAACTGGAGGCCCATCTGCATATAAATGTTCCAGAACTGAGGGTGGTGCTTCTGGCGTTGGAAGCATTCCATCCCCTGCTGCCGTCTGGGACGATTGCAATTCAATCAGACAACATGGCGGTGGTCTGGTACATCAACAAACAAGGTGGAACCAAATCTTATCCCCTTTGTCGAGAGGCCATGAGGATATGGCAATGGGCGATGGCTACCAACCATTTTCTTCTAGCAACACACATTCCCGGGAGTTCCAACGTGATTGCAGACAGGCTCAGCAGGTGCATTCTACAACCTCATGAGTGGTCCCTGAATCCCTTGATAGCGGTGGAGATCTTCCACCACTGGGGCCGTCCTTGCTGCGACCTCTTTGCATCCCCTTCCAACTACAAATGCAGCAAACTACTTCGTCCTGATTCCCCCTCTGTGACAGTCACCCAGGGACGCTCTAGTCCACGATTGGCCCTCGGGTCTTCTTTATGCATTCCCACCTTTTCCCCTCATTCCCCAGTTTCTGAAGAAAGCCCGTCGGTTGAAGAGCAAGATGATCCTCATAGCACCATATTGGCCTCAACAGATTTGGTTCCCCTTCCTTTGGTCTCACCTAGATCGACCATGGATTCTCCATCCAACCCTGGAGTTGATCTCACATCCACAGAACCTGATTCATCCCAACTTGAACAGCCTGAAGCTCACAGCTTGGCTACTCCAGTTCCCTTAATTGCCAGGCAGAATGATCTTTCTTTACCAGTTTGTGACATTCTCATTGCATCTCATAAGTCTTCCACTAGAATTACTTATCTAAGCAAGTGGAAAAGATTTACCTGTTGGCTAAAAGATAAACAAGTAGATCCCTTCTCAGCACCAGTGTCTAATACTAGACTATCTGGCCGACCTTTTCCAATTGGATCTATCGGCCTCTACCATTAGAGTTCATTTGGCTGCAATTTCTAATTTCCATGAGGGTGTCCAAGATTCCTCTCTTAAGTCTCTCAAATTGTGCAAGACCTTCATAAAAGGTGTGAATCATCTGAAGCCACCTTTTAGAGGACCTATTCAACCATAGGATCTATCATTAGTTCTACAAGCTCTGACAATGCCACCCTTCGAACCAGCTTCTTCTTGCGACCTCAAGTATTCGTCATGGAAAACCTTGTTTTTGGTCGCCATTACTTCTGCCAGACGTATCTCTGAGCTTCAAGCTTTATGTCTCAAGAGTCCATACTTGATTTTTCATAGAGATAGCGTCTTTGAGAACTTAATCCTTCATTTCTGCCAAAAGTGATCTCTGAAATGTCTATTAATCAAACCATTGAATTGCCGGTTTTCTTTCCCAATCATTCAAACAGAGGAGAGTATTGCCTACATACCCTAGATATCCACAGGCAAATCTATTTTTACTTAAAAAGGACTCAGTCCTTTCGTAAATCTGACCAGTTATTTTTGACCTATTCTGGACCTAGATTAGGATCTGTTGTTGCTAAGGTCACATTAGCTAGATGGTTGAAGGACTCTGTGTGACCTTCATTTATACACAATGTAATATCCCGTTGCCTACTACCATAAAGGCTCATTCGACAAGGTTGGTGGCAACTTCTGCTGCCTTCCATGCCAGCGCTTCTTTACATGACATCTGTGCAGCTGCAACTTGGGCTACGCCTCACACCTTCATCAATCATTACAAACTGGATTTGGCCTCCAGGGGAAGAGCATCTTTTGGTTCTGTGGTGCTCAGGAATGTCTTTCCATGATAGCCTCCCAGGAGTAGAGGTAGCTGGGGACTCTGTCCCATGTGTAAGGAATGAACGAGGATTAACAATATCAAATAAAGAAGTTATGTCTTACCATAACGTTCCATCTGTATTGTTGATCCTCTTTCAGTCATTATGACCCTCCCTCCTTCCCCCTACTGTGGCTTCTAGTGGATCTCTCCATCCGGTTCTCTTAGGTCATTTGACCATAGGTAGCCTCTACCTTTTTTTGACTTGCAAACTTAATCTGAGGTAACCGGGAGAGGGGGATTATGTGTAAGAGTTTAGCTCAAGACTTTGTAGCTGACGCGAGCTTGGAAAATGGCTGGCTCTGTTCCGAGGTCGGAACCGATACCCATGTGTAATGACTGAACGAGCATCAACAATACAGATGGAACGTTATGGCAAGACATAACTTCGTTTTTTTGTATCCCCTCACAAGGCTTCTACCAGCAAGTTATATGCTAGTAAATGGAAGAGATTCTCCTACTCGGCACAAGCAAAAAACATGGATTCTTTTTCCCCCCAATTAGTTCAGTTTTGGAATTTCTTGCAGAACTTTTCCAACAAGGCTCCGCTGCAGCTACAATTAGAGTACACCTAGCTGCAATCTCTAATTTCCACATAAAAGAACCTCTCTCACCATGGGATCTCAATTTTGTCCTGACTCACCTAACATTACCTTCTTTCGAGAATCATCATCATGTGATCTCAAATTCCTCTCTTGAAAAACTATTCTCCTAGTAGCCATTACATCTGCAAGAAGAGTCTCTGAGTTGCATGCTCTTTCAATTAAGCCACCATATTTGATTTTTTATAAGGATAGAGTATCTCTATGAACTAATTTATCCTTTGTGCCAAAAATTTGTTCCCAAATTTATCTAAATCAATCTGTTGAGCTCCCAGTGTTTTTTCCCAGTCATAGCAGCAAGGCAGAGTACTAACTTCACCAATTGGATGTGCATAGACAACTTGGGTTTTATCTGCATAGAACCAAAGATTTCAGGAAAACAGATCAATTGTTTGTCTCCTTTTCTGAAGCAAAAAAGGGCATGCCAGTTTCAAAAATTACGCTTTCAGATTGGCTCTCAAATTGCATTAACTTTGTATACACCTCAAACAAGAATTTACCATTCAAAGTTAAAGGCCTCTTGACCAGAGCTTTAGCAACATCCTCTGCTTACATAGCCAGATTGTCAATGGACAGTATTTGTGCTGCTGCTATGTGGGCAAATTCCCATACTTTTATTACTCATTACAAAGTTGATTTGACCTCCAGGGACAGGGCTTCCTTTGATTCCACTGTGCTCAAAACGTATACCCCCGTGAGCCACCCAGGGAAACAGTGCTAGGGATGCTGTCCCATCCACTAAGAATGAAGGCGAGATAGGACAACATAACATGAAGAAGTTATGTACTCACTATAATGTTCCATGTTTGTTGTCCATCTCGCCCTTCATTCTTACGACCTTCCCACCTTCCCCCAGCCAAGGACTCCTAGAAGACCTAGATTAGAGATCTTTATTCTTTAGTAAAGGAGCTACTTTGAATTTCCTTGTTATTTCTCTACCTGATGTCACATTATTTATTTAGAAACATTGTTATGATTGGCAGCAAACAAGATCTGGGGAATTATACCACTGCATGATGCGAAACCTATTCTACCACGGGCCAAGTTAGAGACTTCGAGCTAGTGTATTTGACCGAGTCAGAGCCAAGGATTGGCTCCGAACCCATCCAGTAAGAATGAAGGGTGATATGGACAACAAACATGGAACGTTATGGTGAGTACATAACTTTTTATTTTTTATCTGGAAATTTGTCTATTTGTCTTTCGATATATCAGTTTATGCAGTATGCTTTATAAGCCTCTTCACTGAGGTGTCTTGCTCTGAAAATTTTATAATGATGTTTAGAAACAATATAAAAATATTAATATTTGTAAGTAAAATCAAATCCCTATCAATGTGATCATCAGATAAAGTGGAACTTTTAGTGCTTTGCAAAGTAACAAATGCAAAAGCTACCTAAAGCAAGCATAATTTGTTGGTTTGACTTCATTCATAAAGGAGCTATGTATTTTTTGAATCCAGTATAAAATCCTGAAGCTGCCACTCCCAGCAGCAGATTGGATACGTTAAGTTTGTTGAGGAGACAAAAACATACTGCTAGTGCGTTTAGATAAAAAATTCATTTTTTTTGTGTGTGTGACCTCAGTCACTTATGTACATAGTTAGGTGCATAGCCACAAGAAAAAGAAAAACTCCACAAGAGTGAAAAATTGGCTAGTACAACTGCAATTTTGCAGAACAGATGATACTGAAAAAAAATGTTCCAAGACTTTCATTGCCTGTACTCCTAGAATTGCTATTTTTCAAGAGGTAGATCTCCCAATAATTCTTTGTAAACGTTGTATATGGTACATACGTGGTAGTTCCCTAAATACAGAAAATGTAATAAGGGATCTGGGGACCCAAGTAGATAGTAATCTCTCCTTTGATAATCATATTGCCAAGGTGGTTAGAAGATACTTCTGTGTGGCCCACCTAATCACAAAAGGGTTCTCATCTAGAACAAAAGAGGTTAGTGTGCCCCTCTGCTCATCACTCATCAGACCCATCATAGAGTACAACGTCCCATTTGGGATGTACCTTACAAGACACCTGCAACAGCTTGAAAGACCACAGAAGTACCTCACCAAGAGGATTACTGGCCTCAAATAGATGCCCTATGCAGCCCAACTGAAGAAACTCCAGCTGTACTCTGTTGCATACCGTTTACTCAGAGGTGATCTCTGCTTGACATACAAGGCCATGTCCAACCCGGAACTGATGGACATGCTCCACCTAAAAAAAAAAAAAAAGAAAAAAAAAACAAATCCCCAAGAGCCACACGCTCTAGGGATCTAAACCTCACCACAACGGTAAATAGAACATGCTGGAGGGATAGATTCCTGTCCCAGAGACTCCCCATGCTTTGGAACAGGATTCCAGTCTACGTTAGGCAGAGCCCCTCACTAACACTCTTCAAGAGAAACCTTGACGAGTGGATGGGAAACAGAAAATTTACCTGGGGATCACTGCAGTGGCTCTACTGGACAGAGGCACAGGGAACTAATGGCTCTGCTGGACCGAGGCACAGGGAGCTAATCTAAGGGGGCGGCGAAAGCCAACACATTCTGGCTAGGCTTATAGGTGCCCTCGGGCAGATAGCCTAGTACTTACCTATGAACCTATGATATTTTCATTTTACATGTCTTAGCTTAAAATATACTTATTTTTTTCTGTTATTAGTATTGATGCAGCGGCTCCTTTCCATCTAAAGCTTGAAGCACAGTTTGTTTTTGCAATGATTTTCCTGTTATGTTTGATGACAATATACCACACCTTTTTGGAGATGCATCCATTTATGTAGGGGGAGCAAAACTAACCAGAGAGTCATCAGTTTGGGAGCAGTCTTTTTAGAAAAGAAGTCAAAACACACAGGATTGTCTACTTGCCTTCATTACAATGTTCCATTAATTGCTCCAGAAATGTTTCTCAAGGAGTTTTATATCTCACCTTTTAAGATTTGATATGCATCTTCCGGTGATCTTGACAGCACCTTTCCTTGAGATGACATGGACTTTCTTAAGATTCTTGACTTGTAAAAGTATTTCAGAGTCTTCTTGTGTAGCCTAATATGATAGTCTTTCTTCATCCCCAGGCTACAGTTTGATATTGCCCTAAAACCAAATGATTCAGATGTCCTCTTGGCCTTAAGGATTTAGAGGATCATGTTGTGCATAAATGGATCCAAGAAACAGTTGTTGGTTTAATTTACATTTTCCAGAGCTTAAATTAGTTTAGCATATTTGTCAAAGGTGTGCTTGATGGCGCTTCCACCTGAATTTTTGATGCTTAGCTTGTCTAACATTGTGAAGACAGACAAGACCATTAATGTAGTGTAGTACAGTTGTGTAATGTGCTTAGCAGAACAGTAGACAGTTGAAGTGCTCATTTCTTCACAGTGGTGGTCTGCTGTCCAGGTCCTTTGTATGTCTTCTTTGTTTAACACTGGTGTAGTATTGATGTGAGAAATTTGGCTTTACTAGGCCTGTGTTTCCCCAGTAGGTCAGTGTGGTGGTATTTTGCTGCACTGCTGTTAATAAGTAGCTAACAGTGTGTAATGACTGAGCTGTGAGAGTGATTGAGTACAAAGTGTCATTACTAGGTAACTACCAGTGTGCAACTGACTTGAGATAGTGATGAGTACAAAGTGCTGTTAGTAGGTAGCTAACTATGTGTAATGATTAAGCTGTGAGAGTGATGGGTTAATAAGTAGCGAACATTATGTAATGACTGAGCTGTGAGAGTGATGAGTACAAAGTGCTGTTAATAAGTAGTGAACAGTGTGTAATGACTGAGTTGAGACTAACCTTCTGAGTACATGTTGACAAATTGTAATGGCTGCATTTTGCGATTATCTAGTTTCTCCATTTTGTTTAGGGGACTCTGTCAAGCATTGCAACTATATGGCACATGTCGTTGGAGAGTGAATAGGGACTGACTAGCTGCAGTTTCTGGTTTGTCCCAGTCTTTTGGGTTTGAATATTTCTGTTGGCAAATTCTCTGGGACCTCTATGCCTTCAGATTCTGACCGATTCTTAAGGTTGAAAATAAATGTGCAATGCCATAAATATGCAAACTGTTACAGCTCAGGAGTTTTGTCACTGAGGAAAGGGAAATAGCTGTGTCAGTCTTTGCTGTCCTCCGTTAGGCTTGACTAGCCATCCTACACTGATAAGACAGGGTTATTTCAATCTTACATCGTTGTTTTGAGTGCCTCACACAACTCTAAAGAGAAAACAGTTCACAAAAAGAGAGTTGTTGGTTAGACTCAGCAAGGCCTTATGTCTAGGCAATTCCGATTCTGTGTCATAGCTCAAAAAATCATTTCCTTAGTTACACTAATTTGCTCGCACAATATCTCTGATGGAGCAGTCTACAGGGAATCTTTAAAATCTGCCAACTCATTACACACTCAGAAAATGTTTCCAGTTACCTCTTTCTTCCATGTCACACCTCCAACATCTGCTGTCTACTGGAGGAAAATTTCTTTGTAGTAAACTTGAGGTATAAAAATACTTGTTAACACTTCCAAGCAAAGATCCTAAATCTTCTAGACCTTGTTGCATATTTGGGAGAAGTACATGTATCCCCCCCCCCATTGTTTCTTTGTGAATTACTTATTCAGTCTTTCTTCCCAATCCATTCTAACCTCGTCTGATTGATTCTTGTAGTTATCATGCAGTATATTTGATATGCACTACTAATTATTCCTTTTTTAACATCAGCTTCTGTTCAGGAGAGGCCTTAGGTCAACTGGTGCCCTAGGCAAAGGGGCTCCGCGGCGCCCCTCACCACACCACCCGGTGCCCCCATCCTAGTCTACGCACACCAAATAAACACTGAAAAAGCACCCCTGCTAGAATGGCGCCCTAGGCAGCCGCCTAGTTGGCCTATGCCTAAGGCCGGCTATGCTTCTGTTCTAGATTCTACTAAAAACTCTACCAGTGCAGTTTTTTCACTTAGATTCTACATATTTCTTTCTCTCTGCCTATATTCCACTGTCAGTCTCAAGCCTGCAATCCAAATAAGTTCTTGGCCTCTTCCCTTCTTTTACCTTTCCCTCTCTTATTTGCTCCAAATACCTTGGTTGTTTTCCAGTTTTTCCAACCAATTCCAACCCCCTCTTGCCTATTGTCTGTTTCCGTAATTGCAGTCATCCCTATCAGCTGAATCTCTCTTCTCCATTCCTGTGTTAGCTTAGTTCTTAGAATACTTTCTGCTAGCTTATGAATATATTCTGTATGGTTATTGTTATTCTCAAGAATCTACATCCAAAATCCCAGTCTGTTCCTTATTTCCTGAGCTTCCTCTTTTTCATCATGAGCCTTAACTGTGTAGTTCTGAAAAACCTCTTCATATCGAGTAATCCCAAACTGCCTTGTTCATTTGGAAGAATCAGCTTATTCCACTTGACTCTTGCCATCTTCTCCTCTCAGATGAAATCCTTCAGCTCTTTATTATAATTATTATGCACAACTCCTCTGGTTGATAAAAATATGCCTGATCTGTGTATAAAACTTAAGGGACTAAAAACATTTCAACTGCCTGTATCCTGCTATCCATAGCCATATCACAGAGCTTCCAGTTTCTCAGTTTTTGTATTATATTTTTTATTCTGTTCCCACATATCCTTAGCTGCCACACCAGAAACGTTTTTAATCCATAGTTCCAAGTACTTCGTTTTAGCATGTCCCCATAAATGTGGATATCACTGAACCAATTTTTCTGTGGGTATATAATTTACAGCTACTGCCTTTTAGCTTCATTAATTTTGTATCCCGAAAAGATATGAAGCTGCTTCAAAATGTTCCACAATACTGAAATGCCCTTTTCTGGTTTTATCAGGTATTCAATTATATCATCTGCAGATTGAGCCAGCTTTTCTTGACTACCATACAAGTTATTTCCTTGAATTTCTCGTTCTTTTATTTTCTTTGCCAGTGGTTCTAAATATAGTGCTAGTAACAAAGTGGAAAGAAGACACCCTTGCCTGGTTCCTCTGCTCAAACAAAAATTATCAGAGAGGAACCCACCCACTTTAATTTTTGCCTGTGATCCCTCATATATCTTCCTAATTAACCTTATAATTTTATTAGGCAATGTAAATTCTTCCATTGCCCTGCTCATAAACTCCCAGCTTACTCTGTCAAATGCTTTCTCTGCATCAAGATCCACCAATAACGGTGAGATTTTCTTACATTCAGGTTCCGTCTGCAACATCAGTCTTCCCTTAATGTTAAATGTTTGCCTCCCATCCACAAAACCATATTGATACATATCTATCAATTTTGGCATCATCTTTGCCATTCTTTTAGCAATTATAGACATAAACACTGTATAATCATGGTTTAGGGGTGAAATTGGCCTTTATGAAGCTGGATCTGATAGGTCTTTACTCTCTTTAGGTATTACAGCTAACACTGCTTTCTTCCAGGATGTTGGTGCTTCTCCTCGTAAAATACTGTTAAACAAATCCTTCCAGGTCTTTATTAGTCAGGGATGTCAGTTTAATATTCTGTCTGGTTTTCCATCCTCTGACTTGATGGATCCTAACTCTGGTACCCACCGCCGTCAAATC
This sequence comes from Protopterus annectens, assembly GCF_019279795.1. NCBI lineage: Eukaryota > Metazoa > Chordata > Ceratodontiformes > Protopteridae > Protopterus > Protopterus annectens. Next base: position 158,246,461 of record NC_056748.1, on the reverse strand, counting down.
CAGTTGCACTAAAAAAAAATGCATCTGCCTACGGTTAGTGATTTTGTGATTCTGTCAGGGTCATTGCTCAGCCAATATGAAATAGGATTTAGACACATCCTTCAGGACTGTTCCAGCACCTAGTTCGGGCATGGGAAGAGTCATACCCTTAATGTGCTTGGGTAGTTCAGGGTAAGGGACCCCATACCCAACATTGTACTCTGTCCCAAGTAAGAGGGGAGATGGCCACAGAATTGGGCATCCTGTCCCCAGATATTTTATCTAGTAGTGAAGTTCAGAAGATAAAGTAACAATGTTCATCATGCAGGTGATCAAAGTAAAGCTCATTATAAAGCTGTTGTTTCCTTGTGTGTCTTGCATACGGCTACTTCTGGTAGCTGTGTTCTCATACATGGTTGTAGTGCTAGTTAGGCTAGAGACCTGTTTCAAAGAATTGTGGGTGAATCTGAGGACATCAGTGATTTCCTAGTTAACACCTAGTCCAGTCACTCTGATTCTTCAGAAGGTGAACCTGAGCTTAAGACCAAACAGGTATTCACTTTTCTTCATACGATTGCTAGATTTAGTGGTTTGTTTGGGAGCATTTGGGAACTACCCCAGAGCTAGACAGAGCATATGACCTTATACAGGATGAGATGCCCAATTCTGTGGCTGTCCCCCTCCTTTACTGGCCGTGGAAGATGTTTATAAAGCTCCCTGCCGGAAACTGTTGTCTGTTCCAACAATTCCTAAAACAGCTCTGAGAAAAATATAGGGTTGTCTCTGATATGACCAGTCTCTGTCCTCATTTGACTGCTGACCCAGTTGCAGTCTGCTTAGCTGTCTGCTCAAGTAAAAAGTCCTTGTCTTCATGTAATCCAATGCCCCCAGATAAAAAGGAAAAAATTGTTTGATCTTCAGGGCAAAATGATGTCCCTTTCTAGCAATCTAGCTTTTAAAATGCTAAATTCTCAATGCTATATGTGGAAATTTATTTTACAGTTTACTACAGTTTGGATGATTTTGCTGCATCCTTAACCTGCAGAGCAAAAGTGTTATATGAATGAAATTGTTTCTAGTTTGACTGGTTTCGAAACGTGCTTGATTGTGAAGATGGTCTTGAGCAGTCCTGCTTCTTTAAATTAAGGTAGTAGGCATGCTTGGTTATGAAATCAGAACTTCGCTGATGATTTGAAAGACAACAATGTTAAGTTGTCAATCTCGCCTTCATTCTTGCTTGATGGGTTCGGAGCCGATCCCTCGGCTCCGACTCGGCACTTGCTAAGCTCGAGAGTCACTTTTACCAGCTCGAGGCAGCCCCATATCCCATGATGCAAGGCGGTAAGTACCCAGATCTCATTTGCCGCTTCGCTTATGAGGTCCTCCTTTTACCAGCTCCTGGTAAGTGATTTACTAATTTGCTAATTTTGCCCCTTTTTAACTTAAAAACCCCTTATTGTTAGTTTTTATTTAGTTTTAATCTGTTTCTGACAGAAATTTGTCTGTCTCTTATTATTTTTTTAGTCAGACTTTACCCATTCCATTCCCCCCCCCCCCCCCTGTTAGGGTGTGTGTGTGTGTGTTTGTAGTTATACCTTTTTGGTATATTTAAATTTAAATTCTTTGACTGGTGTGTGTGTGTTTGTGTTACACCATGTCAAAAGAAAGGGTCTCAGGCTTTAAGAAGTGTGACTCGTGCTGTCAGAAGATGTCTCTGACAGACGGTCACACTTCTTGCCTTTATTGCCTGGGGCCTCTTCACCTGCAGGACTCCTGTGCTATATGTCATTCTTTCAGCCAGAGAGTCCTGCAGGAAAGAAGAAACAAATTAATACTCAGGGGCCTTCTTAAGCCGGAGGGCTCTCCGGCTAAGTCGGCTCCACCTAAGACTGCCAAGTCTTCCAAGGCCCAGGCTTCTGTGTCAAAGCCTGCGGCCTCGGCTCCGACTTCGTTCTGAGTCGAGATCGCTCCGGCTGGAGCCGATTCTGGCTTAACAAGCCTTCGGCACCGATGGCTATCGGTGCCGATTCTGCATCGACCGCCGTGTCGGCTCCGATCGGCTCCGACCACCATGTGGCACAGGCATCGGTGTCGGCTCCGATCGGCTCCGACACCGATACTTTTGTGGCTGTATCGGCTCCGGCTGGAGCCGATGCATCGAGGCTACCTGTCGGCTCCGATAAGTTGTCGGCTCCGACAGGTTCAATAGTTTCATCGGTTCCGATGGCTCCTTCGAGGAAGAGGTCAAGGTCTCCTTCCTTGGAGCCGATACTTTCGGCTCCGGCTTCACCTCTCCTCTCGGAACGGAGCCATCGGAGCCGATCTTCAAGGTCATCCAGGCTTTCGGACCATGACTTAGAGAGTGGTCAGTAGATTACTTAAGTCACAGGCACTGGCCCAAATGTTACATAGTCCGTCTCAACAGATGACTATTGGTCCACACCCCGTTACAGTTCCTCCTTCAACTCTACCCCAGAGCTTGGAGTTGGAGTCTTCGGAATGGTTACTGCTACGGCTGAGGGACGGATACCCCTTCTGTCCCTTCAGCCTCTACTCTTATCTCCTCTTGAGACCTTCCTTAGAGGGATTCGGTGGCCGGGCTTCCATGGTCTCCTCCGAGGGGTGAGTGGCATCGGACCCTTGTCCGAACCCGCTCTTCCCCTTGGAGCCTCGGCCTTGGTGAGCTCGGCTCCGACATCTGCCTCGGAGACTTCCCTTTCGGTGGTCCCTGGAGTTCCTAGCTCTTCAGAACGGGTTCTCTCGGACCTGCCTGGGAGGGGAGCATTCGAGGTGATGAAGAGTGTGCTGGCCACTGGTATCAGCCAGCAGTCTGTTCCCTTAGCTCCTTCCTCTATAGTGCCTGTTGACATCTCTGCCACTTCTCTTGCTACAGGACCCAGAGATCGTCCGCCTCAGGTTTCCCCATTGGGAATTTCCCCCTCTTCCGAGGATTCTCCTGATGTTTCGGGAGATCCTCCTAGGAAGAGGACTTGTAAGAGGAAACACGTAGACTCCCCCGAGTCTATCACTTCAGATACTGACTTTGATGAGTCAGAGGGATCCCCAAGATCCCCCTCTGAGGATGTCTCCTTATCAGACATCCTAGAACTCCTTAGACAGAGGGGAAACTGGCCCACCAATAATCCCTCTGAGGATGAGTCAGTATACCTAGAGGCGTTTGGATCTCGGCCCTCCACCTCCTGGGTGTCTCCGCCTTTCGACCCCCTTATGCAGGTTATTGCCCGAAAGGCATGGGCTGCTCCTGACTCTGTAGAGCCAGTCCCTAGGAGGCCTTCAAAATTTATCACTGCCCCGTGTGACAAGCAATTCCTCACTAAGGGTGTCCCCGCTGATGCCATGGTGGTGGCTGCTGCCACCAAGAAGGAACTTGCAGATCCTTCCGTGCCGTCCATCCTCCTAATAAGGACTCTAGGACCATGGATAGGTATGGTAAGCGGATGTTTTCCTCAGCGACCTTTGCTATGCGTTCGCTGAATTACCTATGTCACTTCACCAGACTCCAGAGGGATATCCTTAAGGAGCTGGGTGAAGTAGTACAGGATCCTACAGCTGCAGGGGCTCAAGAAAAATTGCTTCGCAGCTAGGAACCCTTAATTCCATTGCAAACTCCTCCATGCGGCTAATATCATATGCTGCTGATGGAGCGAGTAGGGCCGCAGGTACAGGTGTGGCTCTTAGGCGCCAAGCCTGGATGCGGCTATGTGACTTGCAGATCCCTTTAAGGCGTCCTTCACAAATTCTCCCTTTGATGGGTCAGCTTTGTTTGGCCCTCAGGTGAAGGAAACTTTGACCAGGTGTGAGCAGGACGGCAAGACTCTTTCTGCTGTAGGAGTCCGTTTTCCACCCCTTCTAGACCTTACCCAAAGGACAGAAAGGTGGAAAATGTGGTTCATAAATCCCAAGGAGTCACGCCCGGATTCACGTGGTCAGTTTACCCCTAGAGGCAGAGGGGTAACAACAACAGACGCCGCTCTAGAGGCAGAGGGGTCCAAAAACAGGGAAACAGAGAGCCTCTCTCTGACAAGCCCTTTCAGCATCCCTGAGATGTTGCCCGGCTGTCCCTCCTTGGAGGCAGTCGGGAAGATTATCACTGTACCCAGAAGCCTGGCATTCCCTCACTCAAGACAGATGGGTACAGTCGATCATATCCAAGGGTTACATAATTCCTTTCGAGGAAAGTCCTTTCCCCTCAAATTCCCTTCCAGATGTACCACCGGTCTAAGGGAAATTGCAGAGTTAGAAGTCTCAAAACTACTGCGAAAAAGAGCCATTCAGCCAGTTACAACAGACCATTCAGAGCCCGGAATCTACTCAAGGTTCTTTTTGGTCCCCAAAAAGACGGGAGACTGGAGACCAATATTGGATCTCAGCAGACTCAACAAGTCTGTGAGGAAGACAAGATTCGAATGGTCACTCTTCAGTCAATTCTGCCCTTCTTACAGAAGGACAACTGGATGTGCTCAATAGATCTTCAGGATGCGTACTATCACATCAAAATTCAGACACTCCAGGAGATTTCTCCGCTTTCGGCTGGGGTCCAGTCATTTCCAGTTCAGAGCCCTGCCCTTTGGTCTCACTACAGCCCCCAGAGTGTTCACCAAATGCATGGCAGTGGTCACGGCTCACCTGAGACGTCAAGGATTCCAGGTGTTTCCGTATCTCGACGACTGGCTCCTGTCAGCCACCACCAGGCATCAGCTTATTCAAGCCAGGGATTACACAATAAGTCTTTGTTCTCATTTGGGCATCTCGATCAACTTCGAAAAGTCATCCTTATCACCCTGCCAGTCTATTACTTTCATAGGCGCAAACTTAAACACTGTTCGGATGTCAGCTACCCTTACAGATCAAAGAGTTTCAGACATTCAGAGTCATGTCAGGATCATTCTGGCCAACAAGAAAGTACAGGCCAGAATGGTTCTAAAGGTATTAGGCCTCATGGCTGCGGCCATTACTCTTCTTCCCCTGGCTCGATTCTACATGCGCCTTCAGTGGATGCTGTTCACACAGTGGTCGTACCAACAACTTCCAATGCGTCACCAGATTCTGGTGACACAGACTTGCAAAGATCATCTTGCTTGGTGGATCACATCTCCTCAGGTTCACCAAGGCAGGTACTTTGTACCCCCATCCCCGATAGCCACTGTCACCACGGATGCCTCCCTGATCAGGTGGGGGGGTCATTATCAGGGCAGGATGGTTCATGGGACGTGGCAGCCGTTCGAGTACCATCTGCACATAAATGTCCTGGAGATGAGAGCAGTGCTTTTAACGTTGCAAGCCCTCAACGACTTTCTTCCCGTAGGGACAATTGCAGTCCACACAGACAACATGTCTGTAGTTTGGTATATCAACAAACAGGGCGGAACCAAGTCCTACCCCTTGTGTCGAGAAGCGCTCAGACTATGGCAATGGGCGATCTCCTCTCATCGGTTTCTGGTAGCAACACATATCCCTGGGAAAACCAACATTGTAGCGGACAGATTGAGCAGAGCTATTCTCATGCCTCACGAGTGGTCTCTCAAGCAATCTATAGCGGAAGAGATATTTCTGGAATGGGGTCGTCCATGTTGCGATCTTTTTGCTACTCCCCAAAACAGCAAATGCCCAGACCTCTTCTGTCTCTTCCCTCTACCAGGCCATCCCCCCAGAGACGCTCTGACCCAGGATTGGCCCCAGGGACTTCTTTATGCCTTCCCTCCATTTCCTGTGATCCCTCAAGTTATCCAGAAAGCTACCGTTTTGAGAGCCAAATTGATTCTCATTGCCCCTTACTGGCCTCGACAAGTTTGGTTCCCGTTCCTCCATCATCACCTTTTGGTGCAGCCGTGGCATCTGGACCCAGTGCCAGATCTTCTGATTCACCAATCCGGTCAGCTGCACCGGTCTATCCCTTCTCTCAACCTCACAGCATGGTTGCTCCACTTCCTTCCTTAGCCAGGCTTCCTTTGATCTCTAACCCAGTTAGAGACATCATAGTAGCTTCACTAAAATCCTCTACCAGGAGGATTTACACAAGCAAATGGAAACGTTTCTCTTATTGGGCTAAGGCCAAGAATATTGATCCTTTCACTGCCCCTGTTCAGGCAGTCCTGGACTTCTTAGCAGAGATTTTTCATGCAGGCTCCTCTTCTTCCACAGTCAGAGTTCAATTGGCTGCTATCTCCAACTTTCATGTCGGGGTCGCAGATCATAATATTATGTCCCATAGGCTCTGCAGGGCCTTCTTGAAAGGAATTTTCCTACTAAAGCCTCCAATCAGGAATCCTCCTCCTCAGTGGGATCTAAATTTAGTGCTGACATCCTTGATTCTTCAGCCCTTCGAGCCAGCTGTTTCTTGTTCCCTGAAATTTCTTTCTTGGAAAACTTTATTCTTAGTGGCTATTACATCGGCCAGGAGGGTGTCTGAACTTCATGCTCTATCGGTTCGACCCCCCTATTTGGTTTTTCACAAAGACAGAGTATCTTTGAGAACTAATCCGACCTTTTGCCTAAGGTCGCTTCAAAGACCAATTTGAATCAATCCATTGATCTCCTGTATTTTTCCCAAACTATTCTGACAGAGCTGAACAAAAACTACATTATCTTGATGTCCACCGTCAACTTAGATATTATTTGGACAGGACAAAAAATTTAGAAAATCTGATCAACTTTTTGTTTCCTATGCGGATAATAAAAAGGCCTTCCTGTTTCTAAAGTGACCTTGTCCAGATGGCTTTCTTGGTCATCTCTGAAATTTATCTGCTCAGGGGAAAACAGTTGTGCTCAAAACCTAAAGCACATTCAACTAGGAGCTTAGCTACTTCTACAGCCTTTCAAGCTAGACTTCCTTTAGACACTATTTGTGCAGCGGCCACTTGGACCACTCCTCACACTTTTGTTTCCCATTACAAATTGGACTTGGCCTCCAGGGACAGAGCCAGTTTTGGCTCTACAGTCCTCAAGAGTCTGTTCCATTGAGCCACCCAGGATAGAGGTGCTAGGGGCGGTCCCATCAAGCAAGAATGAAGGCGAGATTGACAACTTAACATTAAGAAGTTATGTACCTACCATAACGTTCCATGTTAGTTGTCTTCTCTCGCCTTCTTTCTTGACCCTCCCTCCTTCCCCAGGCCTGGACAGACCTTGTTATAAGAAATTATTATGCTGAAGACCATTCAGACCTGGTCCTTCTTCCATCCTGTAAGTTTTCTTTCTTCCTTTGGGAAGTGTTTTATGCTTGGTGCTATTGCCCTTTGTCATCAAACGAGATCTGGGTACTTACCGCCTTGCATCATGGGATATGGGGCTGCCTCGAGCTGGTAAAAGTGACTCTCGAGCTTAGCAAGTGCCGAGTCGGAGCCGAGGGATCGGCTCCGAACCCATCAAGCAAGAAAGAAGGCGAGAGAAGACAACTAACATGGAACGTTATGGTAGGTACATAACTTCTTATTTTAAATGCACCTTTAAGTTCTGAATTGGTGTTTTGGCCTTCTGCTGCACAGATTCTCAAACAGTAGGTTGATAGAGGCAAATTAATGCATGAGGGTATCTAGGATGTTTTAATGTACCCATGTTCTCCCCAACCAAAGCATGTTTCTTCAAGGTGAAGAACAAACAAACATCCCAGCCAAACTAAAATCAGGAATACAAAAGGAAATGTCAGGAGGGGATAATGATTCATAACCAAATTAGGGATTCCTTTCTGAAAAGAAATCGGCCTTCTGCAAAAGAGTAATTGTATCAGGTCACAAAATACCCCCCTACCCCTCTCCTCCTGTTTCCCCCAGGTGCACACTCAACCCTGCAACCTTTCCACAGGTGATCTCACACAAATGGGTTCTGAGAATAATTCAGAGAGGATACACTTGGCAGTGGTTAGAAAATCCTTCCCCTTTTAGGATAATTTCCCCATGCCCACCAGACCAGACAGAGTTATTTCCTCCAGTGCTCCATCACGTGGTAGTAGTAGGGCCTGCTATACACAAAGGCAAGTAAATTTGCTCCAGAATCTTTTTGATACCAAAAAGGATGATTCCTGGAGACTTGTCCTTTCTAATTACCTTTGTAAAGGTTCCAAAATTCAAAATGCTCAACTTGCAGTTGGTCTTTCCAGACTGTTGTTTCATGGTGACTCTATATCTCAGAGGTGCTTGTATTCCTATTGCTCCCAAGTTCAGGAAGTTTAAGAGATTTGCTGTGTCTGGCTTACATTATCAGTTTTCTGCATTAACTCTTAGGCTGTCTAATGCACTTAGTTTGTTTAGAAAGTGTTCGACCCCTTTGGCTGGCTGTTGCATAAACTCAGATGTCCACATTTTTCCTTACTAAGACAACATGCTGATTTGTGCAAATTCTGTATCCAGGGGGTTGGACTCCTTAGACAAAATTGCATCCCTCCTTTCCCACCTGGGTTTCAAGTTGAACTTTCAAAAGTCCTTTCTCACATTCTGTGAACAAATTGTTTTCAGGGGGTATTTGATAGCCACAGTAAAAAGGACGGCCTTCCCGACAGAATACAGTCCTGATTTATTAGGCATTTTATGGGATTTCTCTTCTATATGTGGCCTCAGCAAGTGAGTTCCTCAAAATTCTAGGCCTTTTGGCATCAATGAATCCTTATGATACCACTAGCCAGCCTACACTTGAGAAAAATTAAGTGGTACTTGAATTATTGGACCCAGAACCTTCATTCCTTGGATTACCAGATACAGGTATTGGCATTTGTGAAACAAGAACTGCAGTGACTGAGGAATTAACTGTCTCTGAATGCAGAGCTGCCTTTTTGTCTTCACACCCCAATCCAATCTGCTCAGATGGAGTCCTCAGATTTTGGGTGAGGAGCAGTGTCCAGGGGAGTTCAAGTGCAAGGTTTGTAGGGTCCTCAGGTTATGCCAAATTGCATAAATGTAAAAGAGATGTTGACAGTGATTCATGCTTTAAAATTTTTTTACCATTTATGAACTGAAGCTTCTCCACAGACCATATCTGCTCTCTCAGCATCAGGGGCAAATGGTACACCCCAGCTTAGAGCAATTGTGACTGGCATCTTGGCTGATTTTGTCTGGATACATTTTAGGCACTTGTTCCATGAGGATGTGCAGCAGGTATTTCGGAGGACAGAAAACCTGCAACTAGAAATTCCTAATGTTTCCAAGTGGAAGAGGTTTTCTAGGTGGTACCTAGCCAATAACAGCAGACCCGAATTGTTTCGATCCCTCTGGTTTTGAAATATACATGTGTGATGCATCTTGCAGCCATTTCAGCTTGGCTGCCCGTGGATCCCCACCTTTTTTCTCTTTTTGTGGTCAAACAGTTATGAAAAGAGGGTTGCATGGGAAGCCCCCATGAAAGCAAATTCCTCGTCCATGGGATCACAGCTTTGTTTCTTGAAAAATTGACCTTACCTCCTTTTGAACCTGCTTCTCCAACGGATTTACAGTAACTTACTTGGACGACTGTACTGCTGCAAGCTGTCACAGTGACCAACTCTATCTGACTTTTCACAATGACAGGGTTGTGTTATGCACTAATTCATCATTTATGCCTATGTTTTTTATTGAATTTACCTTGAATCAAGCCATCAATCACCCAGGATACTATCCTGATTCAAAAAACAAGGAAAAAAGATTCTACATACCTTGGATGTGCATAGGCAGCCCAGATTCTACCTTGACAGAACAAAAGCCGTTTAGGAATGCTGAACAGATGTTTGTCTTCTATATGGGGGCTAAGAAAGGTGAATCTGTCTCTAAAAAAATATTGTACAGTGGTTGTCCTTTGAGGTTTTCCCTTACTCCCACCATGGTAAATCCCTTCCAGGCAAGGTTGAGGCTCACTCAACTAGGGCCTTATCCTCCATTATGGCATATTGGAAAAGGTTGGATTCAAGAAGCATTCTAGGACAGCAACCTAGTTCTGTCTCCATGCCTTCACAAAACACTACAGACCGGATTCCTTTACGATGCCCAGAGCATGTTTTGCTAGTACCATTCTCCAGGGGCCCCTGGATCCTTATCTTGCACCTCCCAGGTAGGGTAAACTTTAGGAATCTGCCCAAAATGCCACTGAGTAAGAGGGAATAATGACTATATAGTACCCGTAACAGTAGATGTTCGAATTCCTCACTGCTTCAATGGCAGTACTCACCCACCATCACGCAAATTGTCCATAGTTGAGGTGGGTTTCAACCTCTCTTATTCATTTTTTATGTGTTTTTTTGATTGGCTATGAACTTACCCTTGCTAAATGATTTTGGCTTCAGTTGCTTTCCTGTAATTCTTTATGTAAGGAAAAATGCCTGAACACTTGCCTTCCATGACAGCTGAAGGCTTTCTTCTTTGGATATGCTGTCATAGGAGGGAGTGCTCTGAGCTTTTTAAAGCTGGCTAGTATTGGGTTACGGTGGCAGATAACTCAAAATGCCACTGAGACAGTGAGGAATTAGAACATCTCCTAAAGCATATGGGAATGGCTCTTCATGACTGTGAATTAAAAAAAAAAAAAAAAGCTCCCGGTTTCTTATTAGCAGACTTAAATCTCTGATATAGACTCAAAAACCTTACTGCAGGGACCATCAGAGCTTTGTTGTTTAATTTATAGTTGGTTAAATGTACTGCATTTTCAGAGGTGCTTCTACAGTATACTGTAGTCAAATCTAAATGTAGATCATAATTAGCATTTATTAGAGGTTTTGTCTCTCTTGTATACTGTATTTTATAGTGTGTGGTAGAATACTGTTGTAATGAAATCTCCAAAACAGTTTTGTAATTTTCACAGCATTTCATACTGTCACACAACAGTGCCTGCAACACTTTCCTGACTTTAAAAGTTACCAGCTAAGGAAAAACAAAACACTATTCTTAAACTATTAAACCTACCACCTTAAATGCTGACTTGTTAACATTATTTTATGTACTTTTATTCTGATCTCTGACTTGTATACAGTAAGTCGTACTGATCAGGCGGCTACATCCCATTTGGTTTCATGGGAGCTTCTAATGACCGTTGTGAATTCTAAGCTGTAAATTGCAGAATTCATAAATTTACCAGGTAGGTCTAGTTGCGGTCATCTTTGTAGTGTATTTTACACATTAGAATACAAGTCCCTGTTGCACAGTCCCAGCACCTGTTTTGATGCAGCATTTTCCGCTTGTTAAACGTCAGTTCAGACTTCAGCTTTCATCATATGTTGTTTCCACAGATGAACCTCATCATGCAGGGTGCTGTTGCAAGGAGCTGAAGAAGCAAGTAAGTGACACTACTGTTGCATTTTCCAAAAGAAGCTATAAGAAGCAAGGAAGTGATTTTATTATTGCATTTTCCAAAAGAAGCTAAAGTAAGCTGAAAAGCTTTATTGAATTAGTTGATAAATCCGTTTTTTTTTTCTTTACTATGTTTACAGTTTGTTTGCACTGGACTTTTATTTCCAGAGCATTCTGTTTCATCATCATGGCCACAGTTCCGGACCTGACTTCTAATTGATAAAGCACTTTAGAAGGAAGGGGTAATGGTACTTAACAGTACATGTGATGTCAGTCTCGCCTTTATTCTCACTTGTGGGGTCAGATCAGTCTTGGCCAGTATTTCAGCTCGAAACATTCAGCAAAGCTAATGGGCTATATTCTTTACCCATAATTCCTTCCCTTGATTACCTCAGAGCTCATTTGCCGCACAGTGAAGAGGTTTCATTAGTCATAGCCTGGGCTAAGTAAAGTTTTTTGATAGCTAGAGGGCGTTTTGGGACTGTCCATTTAAGTTAGAGGATGTTCCTTTTCCCTCTGTTAATTTCTTTCATAAAACTCGTAAAAAAATAAAAAATATAACCCCTTTTTCCTAACTTTCTTCTGTGTGTAAGAGTGTTCAAAGTCATTTTAAGTTAGAAGACTAAAATTTGCTTAAGTGAGAGTGGTTTTTGTATTTCTCTCTTTTTTCTTACCTTTATAATTCCTCAAAAAGAGAGCAAGCCTTTAGGCTTCAAAAAGTGTGAGAAGTGTAGTAAAAAAAATGCCCCTTAGCGATTCACACACCTTGTGTTTGTATTGTTTAGGGGCTATACACAGACAAGAGTCTTGTTCCATTTGCTACAACTTCAATCACCGGGCTTTAATGGAACCTAAGAACAAACTGACATTGAAAGGCCTTTTGAAAACACATTTCTCTGAGGCTCTATCAACCGAAATGTCAGGCAAGCCAATTAAGAGACCTTCATCGGAGCCGAGATCCTCGTCCGAGCTGAAGCAGAAAGCTCCGAAATTGACAGATCCAAAGGCTCTATCAAAACCAACACCCACTCCTGGCTCCAGTACTTCCTTGGAGCAGGAATCTCCACTGGCACTTACATATTCAGCGCAAAGACACAAGAGCCGATCTTCAGTAGACAAGATTTCTTCCAGGCTCCCTTCTCCAATTTTGGCTGCTTCAAGATCACCTTCCCTGTCCACTAAGTGGACCAGGAGTCTGTCAGATGAAGACATGAATAGGGTCATGGAGATACGTGGTTTGGCTAGAATTCTCATGGATCTGAGCCCAAAGGAATTGGTTCAGACAAAAACTCTCTCCTGCTGTAGTTTCTCCTCCGATACGTCCTCCTGCTTCGGAGATGGAAGATTCTGACATCCAGGTTGTCAGTTGTGTGCTCCGGGACTTATAACCTTCCTTGTTCTGATATCTGCCCTGTGCATCTCTGTGCCTTTGGAGCAGGAGACCTCTGTAAGCCGACACTCCCCTGTGCGGTCCACAGAGACTTTTTGGATATCTTCGGAACAGATCATATCACTGGGGGCCTCAGCACAGGTGAGCTCAGCTCCTGCCTCTGCTTCGGAGTTGCCCTCTTCTGCTCTGAAGAGACTTTCAGCACCGGCAAATTCCTTCTCGGATCCGGGGACCTCTTCGGAGCGGGGAGGTCTGTCTTCAAGGTAATGAGGAGGGCTTTGATTGCTTCACAGTCTGGTGCACAATCTTTGTCAGTTCTTCCTCCCTCCTTTAGGTGAGGTGTCTTTGTCTTCCCACAGGCTCTTTCCACAGGTCCTCAGAGACGCTAGGACTCAGGATGTACTTCAGGGTATTGCCCTCTCTTCTGAAACCTCTCCAGAGTACCCCACTGAAGAGGACCCTTGGAAGAGGACATGTAAGAGGAAGCATCTGGACTCCCCAGAAGAGTCTATCACATCTGATATTGACCTCGATGAGGTAAAAGGGTCCCCACAATCACCTCCTGAAGATGTCTCCTTTGGAGACATCCTAGAACTATTGAAACAGAGAGAGGTCATTAGAAGTACTCCCCCTTCAGGCGAGGAGTCAGTATTCCTGAAGGCCTTTGCATCTCGTCTATCAACAACTTGGGTTTCTCCACCTTTTGATGGGCTTATTGACCTTGTCTCTCGAAAGGCTTGGGAGACCCCAGATACCATAGACCCTACTCCTAGGAGGCCAGATAAATACATCACTGCCTCCAAAGACAAAAATTGTTGTACAATAAGTGTAGGAGTTGATGCCATGGTCGTGGTGGCAGCCACCAGTAAAGAATCTCTCAGACTAGTACCTCTATCCATCCTCTTAACAGACTCCAGGACTATGAGTAGATATGGGAAGCATGTCTTTGCATCAGCAACCTTTGCCTTATGGTCTCTGAATTACCTAATTCACTTCACAAGACTTCAGAGGGACCCGATTATGGAGTTATCAGACTCCCTTCAAGAAGCTGCAGTGGATGCAGTGGCAGATGAAGTCAGTGCTCAGCTCGCTACCTTAAATTCAGTAGTCAATTCTTCCATGAGGCTAATTTGTTATGCAGCAGATGGAATGAGTAGGGCAGCAGGATCAGGTATCTCTCTTCGGAGACGGGCCTGGATGCTCCTTTGCAATTTCGCGGAGCCCTTCAATTCTTCCTTCATTAATACCCCCTTTGACTGCTCATCCCTTTTTGGGCCAAAAGTGAAGGAAACACTCACCAGGTATGATCAAGAAGGTAGGACCTTGTCTGCTGTGAGTACATTTCTCCACTCCTACCAGACCCTTTCCTAAGGGCCAAAAAGGTAGTGGAAAAATATGGTTCAAAAAATCACAGAGGTCTTATCAGGACACACAAGGTGAATGTTCCCCCAGGGGCAGAGGGGGGAACAACAACGGGAGATGTCACTTTTGCAGCAGGGGCGGTCTGCAAAACCAAGGCTCCAGGGAATCTTTCTTTGGGAGACTTTCCAGCACTCCTGAAGGAGTGCCCGATTGCTGACCTCTGGAGGAATCCAGGAAGTTCCTCCGCTTTCGGCTAGGAGCCAGTCATTACCAGTTCTGGGTCCTACCCTTTGGTCTCACCACAGCCCCCCCCCCCATGGTGTTTACCAAGGTCATGGCAGTTGTAGCGGCCCACCTGAGGCGTCAGGGCATTCGGGTCTTTCCGTACCTGGATTGACTGCCTTCTCACTGCCTTCACTAGGCATCAAGATGTACTAGCCAGGAATTTCTTTCTTCAGTTGTCTACCCGGCTGATGATTACAATAAATCTCAAGAAATCTTCCCTCCAACCTGTTCAAATTCTAGACTTCATAGGGGCAAGAATGGACACTCTTCAGGCCAGGATATTTTTGACTCCAGACAGAATTCACAGCCTGGCCCTTCATGTACTGGCGCTCCTTCAGTCTCCTGCACCCCCAGCGGAGTTAGTCCGGAGAGCCCTAGGGTCCATGGCAGCAACTATAAATCTGATTCCTTGTGCACGTCTGCATATGAGAGTGTTACAGTGGACGTTACAAGTTCAGTGGTCTCTACTACATCATTCTCTAGACTTTCCGATTCCTTTGAGCAGTGTGTGTGCAAAAATTCTCTCATGTGGTGCCTTCAATCCCAGGAATTGCAAGAAGGACGCCCTTTTGTTGCGCTCCCGCCCCAAGCCACGGTGACCACGGATGCCTCCCGCTTGGGGGGGGGGGTAATGCTCGGGCAGGACTGTCCAAGGCATGTGGACTCGGACCATTCTGCATACAAATGTTTTAGAGATGAGAGCAGATGTTCGTGTTTCACTGTTGCAGTCATTACTCTTGGGTTATCCTGCTGGCAGGCTACCCGCAGTCGGCCAGAATTCCATAGTCTAGGTCCGGCGTCGGTTGCTGTAGCCTCTTCCCCGACATCAGTGCGCCAGGGGTATAAAAGATGCAGCCAACGCCATTTTCTTCAGTCTTTCTTGCCACACGGTGCTCGAAGCAAAAGCAGTTCACAAGTACCGGTCAGCCGACTCCTGAGATTTTCAAATCCGAATTTCAGAACCGAAGTCTTCATTAAAGCTAAGTACCCCATTGGGGAAACTTTTTTCTTGCTCCAGACCGATGTCAGAAAAAGTTAACAATTGTATTTCTTGTGGGAAACAAATACCTCATAAGGATTTTCACTCTTACTGTACTCCTTGCCTAGGCCCTGATCACAATGTTGCTAGCTGTCGGTTTTGTGCTAGATTTAACCAACGCACTATCAAGCATCTGTTCGATTTTGCATTTCATTACTTTGGCTGAAGATTTACTTATATAATGCTGTCGGACCAGCCGACAACCGGAGTTTACAAAAAACGCAAGGACAAGGAAAAGGATAGGCATCCGAGGTCCAAAACTGATGACGAGGCCTCTGCTAGGCCAGTCGCCGGTTCTCAGTGAGGCACTTTCGCAGCCCCTGGCGCCCGTTACCTCAGAGCCACAGGCCGCTTCCGACTCCCACGTGGAGCTGACTGGGCCTCTGGATACTCAAGGTATTGGACACTTGGAAATCATTCCCTCAGATGGGTCCGGAACCGCTGAGCAGGCATCGGCTTCTGAGGGTGTCTTCAGACCTACACAACTATATATTAAGCCATCTTCAGCTTCAAAGACAAAGACTAAAGCCGCTCTAAAGACAAAGAAGCAAGTACAGCATTCTCCTACTCAGACTTCCATGCCTAAAAAACAGATGTTCAAAATGGCCGAAGATCTAATTACTTTGATCATGGGCTCCCATCCCTTTCCTGATAAGAGGCCTAGGCAAGAGACAGAGTATGATTCTTCGGATCAGTTTTCTATTTCCTCTAATTCCTCTTCTGAACAGGATTACTCCATGCTTCCCTATGAGGATTCTGATGCTGAAGAATCTATTCCTTCAGCCTCTCCTCCTGAGGATTATTCTTTTGGGGAAACCCTGCATACCATGAGGGAGCATTTCCACTGGGAGAGCCAAGATTATTCTGAATCTAAGAAAAGGCTCAGAGACTTTCTGCTACTTCCTCAGCACAGACCCCTTGCTATTCCACCTGTTCTAGACATTGTAGATGATGTATTTTCAGAGTCCGGCCTGTCCCCTGACTCTTTACCCCCTGCACCTGCTAAGCCAGACAGATACTACAAGGTCCCGGATTCTCATAAATTCCTATACAAAAACCCCACTGCTGACCCAGAAACTATATCTCAGGGTCCCAAAGGGGTTAAAGCTTCCACTGCAAAAAACCCTGTCCCCTCTGATAGGGATTCTAGGGCTCTGGACAGATGGGGGAAAAACATTTACACTTCTGCTACCCTGGCTGTAAGGGCTTTAAATTGTCAGTTTCATATGCTTAAATATCAGCAGTATTTAATGTCACTGCTTAAACAGAAATTGTTGACAAATACTGAATGTTCAGAGAACAAGGAATTGCAGGATTTAATGCATGCAGCTGAACAAGTGTGGTTATGATTCACTGGAGGCCTCTTGCAGGGCCGCAGTTACAGGTTCTGTGCTTAGAAGGCATGCTTGGTTAAAGGAACAAAATCTGCCTGATCATGTTAAAGCAAAATTATTAGATGCACCATTACAGCATGACACTTTGGTACTAAAGCAGAAGAAGTGTTGAAAAAAATGGAGGATGAAGCAAAATCCATGCAGTCAAGGATTTTTTACAGGTACAGCCACCCAGGTTTAGCAGGAACTGGCCTTCTAAAAATTGGTCCTTTCCAGTGTCAGACAGACCACAAAGAGGCAGATACAGGCGTCCCAGAGGCAGATCTCAGCCCCAAGGCTCATACAGTCTTAAACAATGGGGTGCTCCTACCTCCAAAAGCGGAGAAGACAAATCACAACCTTACAGGAAATAGTCCCAATGACTTTCCTCTATCAGATCCAAGCACTTTTCTTTTGGCAGCCCCCTTAGGGGGAAAACTAGCACTTTTTTCATCAAATTGGCAAATGGTTACCCAAGACAAATGGGTCCTGAACATAGTGTCCCAAGGGTACAGGTTCCATTTTCACACACTACCAAGGTCAAAAGGTATGCCAGACCTGCCCACACAATCAATGGGCAGAGGCACAAAAACAAATTACAGCCCTCATGGACATGAGGGCCATTCAGCAAGTACCACAACAAGAGCAGGGGCAAGGATTTTACTCCGGACTTTTCCTAGTACCCAGAAAGGACAAAACCTGGAGATCAATACTGGACCTGTCTATTCTAAATACGTTTCTGGAAGTTCCAAAATTCAAGATGTTGACTCTACAGCAGCTACTGCCCGTGCTGGGCAAGAAGGCTTGGCTCGTAACTTTGGACCTAAAAGAGGCATACCTGCATGTCCCAATCAGACAATCTTGCAGAAGATGCCTCAGATTCATAGCTGTCTCAATGCATTACCAATTCACTGCACTGCCCTTCGGCTTATCTACTGCGCCCAGTGTCTTCACAAAATGCCTGGCACCAGTAATTGTGTTTTGCAGACAAAAAGGAATTCAAATATATCCCTACTTGGACGACTGCCTAATTCAAGCAGAGAACAAAGACATTCTTCTAAAGCATCTGGCGTTTGTAAAAATATTACTAATTGGCCTAGGGTACACAGTAAACGAAAAGAAATCAAAACTAGTGCCCTCTCAAGAGATAATATTCCTGGGTGCAAGCTTAAATACAACTGCCCAGATGGCTTATCTCACGCCAGACAAACAAAAGCAGCTGACTACTTACTTCAAGAAATTGGCAACAAAAACCCACTTATCTGCAAGGAAAATCCTGCAGGCCTTGGGTTTCATGGCATCCTGCATTCTACTAATTCCATATGCCAGACTGCATATGAGGAAACTACAATGATACCTAAAAAGTGTTTGGACTCAGCATTGCCACAGCCTGGAGACAGTAATTGCACTCATTCCCTGCCTGCAGCAGGAGTTTCGATGGTGGGCAGAAGCCTGTCACCACAACAAGGGTCTGCCATTCAGTTTACCCACAGCCAGACAGACACTGACAACGGATGCATCAGATTGTCTGGGGGGCCCATATGGCAGGAAAATATATTCAGGGCACATGGCCTGCAAACCAGATGCATCTTCACATCAGTCAAAAAGAGATGCTAGCTGTTCAAAATGCCCTGACAGCTTTCAAGGACCTGCTTCATCCAGGACAGTTACTGATAAAGACAGACAACACTACGGTCATGTGGTACATAAACAGGCAGGGAGGTACACATTCCTACCTCCTCTGCAGACAAGCAGTGACCTTATGGGATACAACATTGGCTTTTCAAGTTCACCTGCAAGCACAATTACTGCCAGGAAAAACAAATACTCTGGCAGACGAACTAAGCAGAAACCTCATGGATCCCCATGAATGGAAACTGGATCCACAAGTCTTCGGCATGATAATAAGGAAATGGGGATGCCCAGACATAGATCTATTTGCCTCCCCTCACAACTGCCAATTGCAGACATTTTGCACAAGGATTTATCACAAGCAAGCATGGAAAGTGGACGCCCTATCCTTCAGCTGGAAAATCTAACAGTATATGCTTTTCCCGTACTGCCTCTCCTTCCCAGGGTACTCTTAAAGGTCAGACAAGAGAAGCCAAAAATGATACTGATTGCACCAGACTGGCGCATCTGGAGCATTTCTCCCCGGGCCTCCGCTGAAAACAGGCTCTGTGGAACCTAGTCGGACATTCCCGGTCAACAAATGTTAAATAAAATATGTTAAATAAATAATGTAGCCATTTAGAACACTCTTCTTTCAAAAGCTGTTATGGATGTCATCTTGGAGGCCAGGGAGGCCCAGTACCAGAAAATCTTATGCAGAAAACTGGAAGAGTTTCTGTGCTTGGAACCAGGAACAAGGCATTAGCACGGGTGTACCAAATATCCCTCAGATTTTACAATACCTAACTGAAATGCTGAACAAATGCCTTTCTTTCTCATCAATTAAGATTCATGCCTCTGCCATTTCAGCCCATTACAATACGGAACCACCTATCTTTTCTCATCCTTTAATAAGGCAGTACCTCATAGGGGCCAAAAACATTAGGCTTCCAAGGAAAGCACCAGTTCCGGCCTGGGACCTCAGTTATGTTTTGGAAAAACTCACACTGCCTTCTTTCGAGCCAGCATCAACAGCAGATATAAAATTTCTATCCTGGAAAACAGCTCTGCTCCTAGCAATAACCTCTGCAAGGCGAGTCTCGGAGTTACAAGCACTCATGGCTGTGGAACCTTTCATCATTTTTCATCCAGACAGAGTTTCTCTGAGGACAAACCCTACATTTATGCCTAAGGTGGTGTCCAGTGTGGCCCTCAACCAAACCATTCACTTGCCTACCTTTTATCCAAATCCACAGAACAAGGGTGAGAAAAGTCTGCATTCTTTGGACATACACAGGCAGTTACACTTCTCCTTGGACAGAACTAAAGCTTTCAGAAAGACTGAACAACTTTTAGTGTCATATGCTGCAGGATCACAAGGAAAGGCCATCTCAAAACAGACCATTTCTAAATGGATAGGCCATTGCATCCATTTCTGCTATTTTCAACATGGCAAATCAGTGCCTAAGGGCATTAGGCCTCATTCCACTAGAGCAGCAGCCACTTCAGCAGCCTTCCTCAGAGGAGTACCAACCAAAGATATCTTAGAGGCTGCAACTTGGAGTTCCGTGCACACCTTCACAAAGCACTACCACTTACCTCTTTACTCCAAGTCCAGAGCAGGTTTTGCCACTGCAGTTCTGCAGGGCCTCATAGCCTCTCCTAATCCTATTTAGCCCGGCCACCCAACCTCAGCTTTGGGATTCAACCCAAGAGTAATGACTGCAACAGTGAAACATGATGAACATAGTACAGTTGTGTACCTACCATAAATGTAAATGTTCGAGTGTATTCACTGTTGCAGTCCAGGTTACCCACCCACCATCCCCCTTTTTTCTTTGCTGGGATTTATCTGCACTTCTCTATCCTATACAACCTATTTGGTGTATTTGTTTGTAGATGAAGGAAATGTTATTTTTGTACATGCATTTTTATTGGCATATTTTTTCAGCCTATTTGGGGGCACCTGACATCTGGGGCAAGAAAAACTGAAGAAAATGGCGTCTGCTGTATCTTTTATACCCCTGGTGCACTGACGTCAGGGAAGAGGCGACAGCAACTGACGCCGGACCTAGACTTTGGAATTCTGGCCGACTGTGGGTAGCCTGCCAGCAGGATAACCCAAGAGTAATGACTGCAACAGTGAATACACTCAAACATCTACATTTATGGTAGGTACACAACTGTACTTTCTTTTAGTGTTGCAGGCCCTTCATGCCTCTCTTCCTTTGGGAACTATTGATATCCATTCGGACAATAGGTCAGTGGTCTGGTACATCAACAAATAGGGGGTGGACCAGGTCTTATCCACTTTGTCAAGAGGCCATGAGAGTGTGGGAATGGGCGATCCCCACCAACTGCTTTCTGATAGCAATGCACATTCCGGGTCGGTCCAACATCTTGACAGACAAATTGAGCAGAACTATCCTTTTGCCTTACGAGTGGTCTCTGAACCCTTATGTAGCAGGTGGGGTTAACCTTGCTCCAATCTCTTCACATCGCCGTCCAACTCGAAGTGCAGCGAGTATTTCACTCTGATTCCCCCAGAGACGCTCTTGTCCATGCTTGGCCACCTGGTGGTCTTTATGCGTATCCCTCACTCCCACTCATGGCAAAATTCTTACAGAAAGCTCATCTGTTGGGGGAGCAGAGTTATCCTCATAGCACCACTCTGGCCTCGTCAAGTTTGGTTCCCTTGCCTGCAGTCTCATCTCCTAGCTCTGCCCTCGATCTTGGATCCCATTCCAGATCTTATTCATCATCCCTTGGGAATTCTTCCTCCGAATCTGGACAGCCTCAAGCTCACAGCTTGGTTACTCCAGTTCACTTAGTTGCTAGGACTCCCAGTGTCTCTTCCCCGGTTAAATCCATCCTGATAGCGGCACATAAGTCCTCTACCAGGAAAGTTTACAGTAGGAAGTGGAAACGTTTTTCCATTTGAGCTTCAGAGAGAAATCTGGATCCCTTTACAGCTCCTGTTCCAGCAGTGTTAGACTTTTTGTCTCATATTTTCCAACAAAGAGCCAGCTCTTCCACAGTGAAAGTACAGCTGGCAGCTATTTCCCATTTTCATCTAGGGGAAAATTCAGGCTTCCTAGCTTCTGATAGAATTTGCAAGACTTTTTTGAAAGGTACATTTCTTCTGAGGCCTCCTATTAAGAATCCTTCCTCACTATGGGATTTGACTTTGGTTCTTCAGGCCTTAATCACACCCCCATTCAATCCCGCAGCATCAGGTGACTTAAAATTCTTGTCATGGAAGACGGCCTTCTTAGTGGCTATTACTTCAGCCAAGAGAGTGTCGGAGCTTCAGGCACTGTGTATGAAAACCCCTTATCTAGTTTTTCACAAGGATAGGGTATCTCTCAGGACTAACAGTCTTTTCTTCCTAAAATTGCTTCGGAGTCTAATGTTAATCAGTCCATTAATTTGCCTGTATTTTTCCCTAATTTTCAAAATAAAGGGGAATATAAACTTTATTTTCTTGATGTGCACAGGCAGTTATGTTTTTATTTGCATAGGTCCAAACCTTTCCGTAAATCTGATCAGCTTTTCGTTTCCTTTGCTAGACCCTTTTTGGGAAAACCAGTTTAAAAAGTGACTATCGCTAAGTGGATTTTGCTTTGTAGTTTACAAACTTATAGAGAACTTGGATTTTCAGCACCAGAAGGGGTTCATGCTCACTCCACCTATTCTATGGCTACTTCAGCTGCATTCTGTCTAAAGTTTCCCTGGACGATATCTGCTCAGCTGCTACCTGGGCATCCTGTCACACCTTCATTACTCATCATAAGCTGGATTTGGTGTCTAGAGGAAGGGCTTCCTTTGGCTCTGCAGTGCTCCAGAATATTCTTCCTTAAGGGCCTCCAAAGATTCGGGTGGCTGGGGACGCTGTCCCACGTGTTGATGATCAAATGAAGTTGACAACTTCAGATAAAGAAGTTATGTACTCACCATAATGTTCCATCTGAGTAGTTAGACTTCATTTGTCAGCAACCTTCCCCCTGACCTTGATGGTTATTTCTCTGTTTGGGCTCGATGTCCTGAATTTGGCGAGCCTGGTGTATGAGTTCGGGTCAGGTCTTTTTGGCTTAGGTTGCTGGGTGTCATGTTGTTAAGTGGCAAACTTGATCTGAGGAGTGGAAGGAGGTTGCAGTGTAGTATGGATAAGGGGAGGAGCTTGGAGCTCGGATTTTTAGCTTGACAAGCTGCCGGCTCGGATCCGGAACCCACAAGTTTCTGACAAATGAAATCTAACTACTCAGATGGAACGTTATGTTGAGTATATAACTTATTTTTCCGGATGGTATCACTGCAGTCGATACTTCCATTCCTGGAAAAAGACAACTAGATGTGCTCTATAAACCTCAAAGATCCATACTATCGTATCCGAATGGACAGACGGTCCAGGAGGTTCTTACTCTTCCGGCTGGGAGCCAGTCCCTTCCAGTTTCGAGCTCTGCCCTTTGGTCTCACTACAGCCCCCAGAGTGTTCAGCAAATGTATGGCAGTGGTGGCGGCTAACCTGAGATGCAAAGGGATCCTTGTATTCCCATACCTGGATGATTGGCTTGTAACCACCCCGACCAGGCATCACTTACTCCAATCAAGAGATTATGTCCTTCAACTCTGCTCCTCTCTTGGCATTACCATAAATTACAAGAAATTTGTGCTAGAACCATCGCAATCCTTAAGGTTCATAGAAGCAGAAATAGACACTACCACTCAGCAAAGCTTTCTTGAGACAGAGTACACGATCTATGTCATCTTGCCAGAATAGTCATAAAAAAGTCCAAAGCCACTGTGAAACTAGTTCTTCAAGTATTGGGGAAAATGGCTGCTTCCATCATACTAGTTCCTCTAGCCCTCCTTCATATGAGAGTGCCCCAATGGATGCTGTTTGCTCAGTGGTCGATCTTGGAACTTCCTGTCTCACAAGATAATAACTAAGGCCTTGCAAGAAAGATCTCCAGTGGAGGCTCCACTCACAGTCAGTAGTTCAAGGCTGCTCCTTTATTCCCCCACAACCTCCAGCCACTGTGACCAGGGACGTTTCCCAGATGGGGTGGGGGGAGCATTTTCTAGAGAAGATAGTTCAAAGCATCTGGCAAGACCATAAGGCTCACCTTCTTATAAATGTCCTAGAGATGAGAGTGGTGCTTTTAGCATTTCAAGCATTTCAGGACTCCCTTCCTATAGGAACAATTGCGATCCAGACCGACAACATGTCTGTAGTATTGTATATCAAGGGGGAACCAGATCGTACCCACTTTGTCGAGAAGCTGTCAGGGTCTGGCATTAGTTGATAGCCTCCATCCTCTTTCCAATTGCAATGCACATCCCGGGCAGATCCAAAGTAATTGCAGACAAATTGAGCAGAGCCAGCTTATGGCCACACAAGTGGTCCCTCAGTCAGAATGTAGCAGATGTGATATTCCACAAATAGTGTCAGCCTTGCTGCAACCTTTTTGCATCATCGCCAAATGCAGCAACTACTTCAGCCTAATCCCCCCAACGGGATGCACTTGTTCAAAATTGGCCCACGGGACTTCTTTATGCATTTCCCCCTATTACTCTAATCCCAAGGTTCCTACAGAAAGCATGTTTGTTGGAGACCACCATTATCCTATTTGCCCCCTACTGGCTTCGTCAAATCTGGTTTCCCTTTCTTCAGCCTCATCTCCCGGATGAACCCTGGATTCTGGACCCGGTTCCAGATGATCTGACACACCCGTCTGCTATGATTTGTCCTAACCTATACAATTTGAGCATGACAGCTTGGCTGCTTCATTTCCCTTAATTGCCATGTTTCCATCCCTGTCCTCTCCATTCAAGCATATAATTTCATCATCTCATAAATCATCTATTCAGAAGTTTTACTGAAGCAAATGGAAGAAATTTGTTATGTGGGCAAACAGTAAAGGGTACTTTTCCATTAAACCCCTGCCACTTCACGCTGTTGTGTTTTGGCAGTATTTCAATAGTGGATTTTACTTAGACCGTTCACTTGTAAGAAGAAATGTAGTCTATGTGGGTGGATTTATTAACATCGATTACAAAACACAATAGAACAAGGCATTCTCCTCTACTTTTAAGACTGAGCATGAGCTTCTTCCTACTTAACCGGTATCATTCTCATTCAACAGGCAGCTGCGTGATCCCAAATAACTCCATACCTCTCAATTGTCTAGATTTTCGAAGAATGTCCAAATTTTTCTCTCATATTTTTGGTATGTTTCTCATAAAAATTTGGATTTATGGCAAATCATTGAGGATTGAAGTTAGAAATACAATATCTATTTCCCCAAATGGTATATGGCATGCTTGTTATCTTTCTTTAAAAAAAGACTGCAAGTACACCAGCTAAAGATGAAAACCTGTACGGGAATACTCTGTGTAATCCCCCTTCAGATTATAAACTGTTTTACTCTTACTTACCAAGCGGAACCATAATGTCTCTTTCTCCACTGCCACCTGTCCCATGCAGCCATGCCCCGTCAGCAGCGCGAACTGGTAGGGGTTTAACGGAAAAATCCACCCACGTAGACTACGGTTCTTCACTACTGAAATACCGGCAAAACAGCAGCGTGAAGTGGTACGGTTTCAGATTTCATACCGTTCAGAAAATTCATTCTTAATGCAAAACCTGCTGTTCTATCAACTTTCTAAGGTTGTAACAGCGACATTTTAAAAATGTCCCTATTTTGGGAGCATTTGTCTCCTTAGTGGTAGGGGTTTAACGCAGATCATCACGCCTCCCAGTTTGATGATGTACTTGGTGGGAAACAAGTACTTTTGCTCTTAACAGTAGTTCATTCCTTTATTTACAGCAGCGCAAAGTGATAGGGGTTTAACGGAAAAGTACCCAGTAAAGATGTAGATCCCTTTACAGCACCAGTTCATTTTATTCTTCAATGTTTGGCAGAGATATTCAGTGATGGAGCAGCAGCAGCAGCATCAGTGAAAGGTCCAATAGTTGCGATCTCTAGTTTTCTTATAAGAGAAAATGACCATCTTATCATGGCACATAGACTTTGCAAAGCCTTTTTGAAAGGCACTGTCATGTTAAGGCCTCCTTTTAAACATCCAGTACCTCCCTGGGATCTGACTTTCATTCTGACTAATGTTGTAGGTCCTCCATTTGAACCTTCAGCCACATGCAATATAAAGTATCTTTCATGGAAAACTCTGTTCTTGGTGGCAATTACTTCTGCCAGAAGTGTATATGAATTACAAGCCTTGTCTATAAAATCCCCATTGTCTAACCATTCACAAAGATAAGGGTGTCAATGCACACCAATCCATCTTTCCTACCCAAGGTGGTTACAGAAAATATTCTGAACCAATGTATTGACCTTCCAGTTTTCTTCCCCAACTTTCAAAGTAAAGGAGAGTATTTTTTGCACATACTTGATATTCCTAGACAATTGTTTTTATTTACACAGGACTTCAGAATTCAGAAAATCAGACCAACTTTTTGTTTGATACTGAGATACAAGGAAAAGCTGTCCAGTTTCTAAGGTCATATTATGCAGATGGCTCGCATCATGTATGTCCCATATTTACAATTCTAATAACAGAACCCTTCCAAATGGTGCTAAATTCCATGCTACTAGATCTGTAGCCGCATCTCCAGCTTTCCGGGCTAGACTACTTTTGAATAATATCTGTGCAGCAGCTACTTGGGCCAGTCCTCATACCTTCACTCTTAGGTTCATAGGTAGTACTAGGCTATCAGCACAAGGGCCTAAGTAAGCCTAGCCAACAAGGTTCCCTGGCTTACGCCACCCAATAAAGTTTTTTGCCAGTAATCCTGTTTGTAAGGTACTTCTGTGGCCTTTTCAGCTGCTGCAGATGTCTTGTGAGGTACATTCCAAAAGGGGCGTTGTACTCTATAATGGGTCTAATGAGTGTCGAGTAGAGGGGAACAATGACCTCTTTTTTTCCTAGATGAGAACCCTTTTGTGATGAGGTGTGCCACATAGAAGGATTTCCTGACTACTGTGGCGATGTGATTATCAAAGGAGAGACTACTGTCCACCTGGGTCCCAAGGTGTCTCATCACACATTCGACATTAAGTAGACCGCTGCCTATGTGGTAGTTCATGGGTATAGAGTTTTTACCAAAGGGGATGACACTGCACTTTTTGGCATTGAGCTTGAGGCCATGGCTCTGACACCAGGCATATGTCTCAGCGAGGCCCTTCTGTAGGATGCCCACATCAGTTGGGGACTTGACTATGGCTCCTAGTTTGCAGTCATCTGCAAACTTCATTAGCCGAAGGCCTTCTGTGTTAGCCTGTACTTCAGAGAAGTAGATATCAAATAGGAGAGGTCCCAGGACTGAAACCTGTGGTACTCCACTTGTCACTGGTTTGAAGTCTGCAACTTTTACAGTGTGGGTTCTGTCAGTGAGCCAGTTGACAACCCATCTTGTGCCGTAGGGATTTATACCTAGTTTAGTGGGATAAGCTATAATTCCAGAATGGGGGATGGCATTGAAAGCCTTGGTGAGGTCAAGCTAGGCTGTGTGAAACAGTTTACCCTCGTCTACGGGTTTGGTGACTGCCTCAAAGAAGTCGATCAGGTTCAGGAGGCATGATCTGCCTTTCACAAACCCGAACTGGGTGGGGTCCAGAGTTTGGAGGTTACCAATGTCTTTGTTTATGAATTCTATGATGATACATTCCATGGCCTTACAGGCCAGGCTCGTCAGGCTAATAGGGTGATAGTTGTCAGGATCAGTGGTGGGCTCCCCCTTTGTGTAGTGGGATAACTGTTGCTGTGCGCCATTCAGTGGGCATAAAGCCTGATGTGAGGCTATGATTGAACATGGTGCTTAGATGGGGAGCCAGTTTGTTCTGAAGTTTATATAAAACACAGCCTGGGATGTTGTCCAGTCCCATGGATGCTGTGTTTTTGGCTTTAGAGAGTGCAGCTTTTACCTGTGTAGTTGTGATTACAGGGACTCTGCATTCTTTCTGTATAGATATGGGCCCTTTAGGGGGTGAGGGGGGGTAAAGTTAGCACTGAACCTCTCTGCCAGGATCCTGGCAAAATCAGTTGGTTTTGTAGTTTTTGTGCCGTTGTGCTGTAACTCAGAGCAGATCTGGGTGTTGCCATTGAGATTCCTGACATAGCTATAGAGTGCTTTGTGCTGGTCCCTAGAATCAGTGGCGATTTCGTTTTCATAGCTAGCTTTGGAGGATCTTATAAGGGGTCTCAACTTCTTACTGAGGCTGACCAGGGAGCGCCTCCACCCATGGGATTTTGCTCTCTTTTTCAACAGTTTCTTCTTCTGTTGTAGAGTTTGTTTATGGTAGGGGACCACCAGATTGGCTTCCTTTTTTTTTTGAGGATAGCATCTTGGTTCTGTTTGAGATAGCACAATCCATGCACTCATGTAAATGCAAGTGCTTATAGAGTGCATTTGTGTAGGATTCAGCAGTCGTAACTATATTGTCCATCTCCATGGGTGTCATGAAGTTCACCACTTCTGTTTTAAGAAGCATGAAGTTGGCTTTGGAGAAATTTTTCAGTAGAAAGTAGATTTGGCCTCCAGGAGTAGAGCATCCTTTGGTTCTATGATCCTGAGGAATATTCTCCCTTGAGCCACCCAAGAGTTCTGTTGTTTGGGACTCAGTCCCACAAGTGACAGTAAAGGTGAGGTTGACAACATCACATAAAGAACGTATGTTCTTACGTAGCATTCCATGTGTGTTGTCCATCTTGTACTTTATTCTCACAACCCTCCCTCCTCCCCCTGCCTAGACCCCTGGTATACTAGTAGCAGATAAGATTATAGTATGGATGAATAACTTGAGAGTATGCTCTCTCTCTCACTCTTTCTATTTTCATGGGTGCAGGTACATATATCTATATGTATATTTCCATACATTGTCAAATAGTTACCATGTAACTCTTCTTTTATGCACGTTTTGGGGGCAAACAAGATCTGAGGTAATCAGAGGAAGGAATTATGGGTAAATAATATAGCCCACAAGCTTTGCTGAATGCCTCGAGCTGGAATATTGGCCAAGACAGATCCGACACAACGGATCCGACCCCACAAGTGAGAATAAAGGACGAGATGGACAACACGCATGGAACGTTATGATAAGAACAGAACTTCTTTTTTCAGTTTGGCTTGCATTTCTCAATATGCCACTTTTCCATATCTGTTGTTAGTGGTTGTGCTCTTTTGTCCAAGACATAATTTTCTGGTAACATGAATTTTGTTTAATTTTGTTGTTACTGATAGTTTGTCATATTTTTCATCATAATTTGAAGCCCTCATATAAACAGTAAGAGAAAAGTTATGACTCCTAAACAGGAGTATCACATACGTAGTCTGTCCTGCTCCTAATGGCACGTACTTGAGGAGAGGAGAAAAAAAAAAGCATCCATCCTATTTTCGAAACAATTAATGAGGTAGACCAAAGTATATGTTTATAAATCCAGTTCAAAATGCAGTTCTACAGAATTATTCCTGATCTATAAAGTCAGCTGCCCTTAGCAGCAGTAATAATGTTCATGATATTTTGTATCACACAAGACATGTTTATATTTGGGTTTAGAAATGCTAAGAGTGGTTGTTGTGCTTTTAAAGCTTCACTGCAATATGTAGACATATGTGCTATTGTCTTTAGGTTATAAATGAACTTTAATAGGAAGGAAGTTAAACTAGGGAGACTTCTATGTTTTTCGAGGATTTTTTGTCTGCTTTGCTTATTGTGTGTCACATGATCTCATTCAGTAATGAGGCTCATGATGGAGAGAGACAGTGTGTGTCAAGTTAAGCAGGTCTGTTGTTCATTCCAAGTTGCAAGTTTAGGAAAATCTGCAAAAGTTCAAGGGATGGAGATAAGTGCTTCTCCCAAGGAAAGGAACAAGGAGCTTCCTCACCCTGAAGAGAAGAAAGGAATGCCATTTACTGTTACTGCCACAGTGTCTTTGGACAGAGAGAGTAAAATTAACCTTCCACACAAGAGTTGGTGATGACTCCAATGATTTTAATATCAAGAGCCCTCCTCCTCAATGGATTGTCACTTGGGGTCCACCCTTTCTTCTCTTCCACATCAGTGTGTTTTTTTTTTATACATTCTATGTCAATAGTTGCACATACTTTATGTTGGTAATCCATGACATCGGGTGTTGAATTATACAAAATGCACTTCAGTCATTAACTTTCTCAGTTCTTTTATGCTTCTCACACTCTTTGGATCTTGATTCGTATGCACATCTGTGAAAAGTACCCACCAAAGCAAGCTTTTGAAGTGTTCATACATCCAGCATATAAGAAACCAAGACCCTGCTTAGCACTGTATCTACTTGGTTGAAAGAGGAGCATATAGTGAAACACTACCATGAGTGCCAGAGATTTAAGTTTTTGACCTGTATGTCAGTAGGAGGAATTCCTACCCTTCCTATCTACTTGGAGAATGACAGTTGGAGGCTGGCATGTACAACTACAAGTCTGTGCCTGAGTAGTTATAGAAGGACTGAGGGTTGAAGATTAGGTCTCATTGAAGCCTGTTGCGATGTAAGCCCATGTCAGAAATGGCTTCTGCAGGTGCTGAGCTTGACTTCAACTAACAAGGGCTCTAATTCATGCCTATCATCTGCCCTGGCAGAGTGCAAGGGGCTTGAGGAAGTATGCACCTCATTCTTAATTGGGAAGTAAACCTTTGGGTGCTCATACCACCTATCCTGTAGTCAATGAATGGCACCACACTGCTAGCAAGCCTGATCCTGGGTTCACCTGGCCATGAGTCTGTCCTGCTTGAGACTGAAGAATGTCTCTCAGGGTCTCCTTCCAGACCTATTAGGGTCTGATGACCAGGATTGAAGGGGTCCACTGAGTCTTCGTACATTAGGGCTTGTGTTTCAGGGCTCAGAAATTTGAGATCTGGTTAGTAGAATCCTGTGTGTGGGAGTATTTTCTTGGGAGATATGGCCTGATGCCGTTCGTGGGCTGGTTGTAGGATTTTCAAATGATAGTGGCTTTTGGCAGGTGCACCTTTGAGTACCAGGTCCCTGTCACCTTGCTTCTGGCACTCATTTACACATGCTTATCCCTATGTGAGCTTGCCATTATAGGCATCATAATAGAGATGGGAGGCTGTTTCCCATTCAGGATTCTGTGAAGTGTCTGAGAGCTCCAGAGGCCATTATCTCTGACATTTGTTTATTTATTGCTTGGTGACTGGGTAAGTAAACTGGCGCAGGGACCCGTATCAGTCAATATCCAGGCTAGGTAGGTAGTTACAGTAGTAAATATTCAGAATTATCAAAGTAACAAAAAACTGCATTCAGTAGTTTACGTAACTGTGATGACCTCTCTTTACCCCAGGCCAGTAAGAAAGGAGCCTCAGTCCATACCACCGACGAGAGATGGTCATGAAAAACAGGAATGGATTTACAAAGTATTTTAGGATGCATCTCTTTGCATCACGCTCCATTTCTGTAAGAATACACAGGGAACATGCTCCAGACATGGGACTGGACTTTGTCTCTCCAGATTCTCAAACAAAACTCACTTTGGAGCACTGTGTCCCAGTTTCAAGTAGCTGACACACCCACACTCCTAGTAAAGGCTGGTACAGATTTACTAGCTGTGTACCCCTTCTGCCATACTATACGGTAACCTCACTGCCACCAGTCAACCACTGTCAGGCTGCTACAAGGGCATCCAGTTATATTGAGTAAAATCAATACTACATAAATGGTAGAGTGTAACCAAAGTAGCCATGCTTTTCGGAGTGGCGAAGGTGTCACTAAAATAAGCAGAGGTACTCTCAAGATGTCAAAAGTATTCTCTAAAAGACCAGCCACAGTGAAAGGTACAAGAATATTTAATAATAAAGTAGAAAACATGACAGTACTAAATATCAAAGTACAATAAACAGAGTTTGTCAGAGGAGAAATAAAAATAACACAGTTGGACAGATTCAGATAGGTGCAGAAAAACTACCAAACTAATCTCACTGTATTTCCTGACTGTGTAAAGAATAACTGTTCCTTAGCTAACTTAATTAATACAGCAAGGCAAGATTAGATGCTGAGATGGTTACTTCCACAAGGCAAGGTGATGAGCTTCCAACTAACTGAACTGAACTCAACTAACTAACTAAACTGACTGTCTTCCAAAGAAAAACAAGCTGTTATGAGAGCAGATGAAATGACAGTATTGAACAAGGGCCTTACCTTTATTCCGACTAATGCTAGTATATATGAAGAAACTATCAGGGACTTTAAGTTATTTATCCGGAATCTTTCTCTAAAAATCTTTTTTAATGACCAGAGTTGTAATTCAAAGAAAGAGTTTAAGAAACCTAGTGTGTTTACTCCACCACTTCATCCACTATTAGCTGCCTATAGCAGACTAGTAGAGGATGATATATCTAGGATATATGAAAGGAAGGGTAATAGGACACCGAGGAACAAGTTTAATTTAACATTTAAACAGAGGGCGTCACTTAATGGTTTGATTAATGATCAATCTCTAGCAATTAGACCAGCAGATAAGGGTGGAGGGGTCGTATTAATGGATAAGGAACAATACATTGAAGGAATGAGACGGATGTTATCAGATGAAACATACTATGGACATATAGAAGAGAGCATGGTTTATACCATTGCTCATAGTATCCAGAATAATTTGGAGGACTTATTCAAAGCAAATATTATTGATAAAGAACTATATGAGTTTATCTATGTTGAATTTCCGTTGATACCCACTTTGCACGGACTCCCGAAAATACATAAGGATATGAGAAATCCCCCATTCAGACCAATAGTAGCAGGTAGGGGATGGTCAACTGAACCACTGTCGATTTATGTAGAGAGACAGCTCAGACCATTAGTGGATGAAAACACTCACATTTTGAGAGATACGAAACAATTTTTGTTAGACTTGAATGAGTTTTTGAGAGATTTTGATATAACAAGGAACTATTTTCTTGTTTCTTTAGACGTAAAATCTCTCTTTACAGTCATTCCAAATGTAGAAGGAATTCTTATGCTAAGCAAGTACATGAAACGCAACTCACAGATGCAAATATCCAAGATAGAGCTTTTAATGTATTTCTTAGAGATGGTCTTAGAATCAAATGTGTTTTATTTTGAAGGAGAATTTTATTTACAGAAGGATGGCGTAGCTATGGGCACATCTTGTGCCAATAGCTACGCCAACCTGTATATGGCCGAATGGGAGTATGTCCATCTGTTCCCCATGTATTTCTTCAAGAAATACGTCCCCTTTTATAAACGTTTCGTTGACGACCTGTTCCTTATTTGGACAGGTACGTCAACTGAACTAACACAATTTGTAGATGCTATAAATTCTAGTAATAGGTATCTTAAGTTCACCCATGAGTATTCAGAAAGTAAACTTTCTTTTTTGGATATTTACATAGAAAAATTCCCCAATGGATTGGTTAACACGGGTGTATACAGGAAGAAGTGCCATAAGAATGCATTATTACACAGAACAAGTATGCATCCGGGGTACGTATATCACAATGTGGTTAAAGGACAAGCGATTCGTATATCTAGGTATAATCCAACTGAGCTAGGATATACCAATGAGATTAATGAACTAAGTAATAGGTTTTTATCTAGAGGCTATTCAGTTAATGCGATCAAAAGAGGATTTATAGATATGCCCGTCCTTAGAGAGAATAGTGCTGCC
This sequence comes from Protopterus annectens, assembly GCF_019279795.1. Lineage (NCBI taxonomy): Eukaryota > Metazoa > Chordata > Ceratodontiformes > Protopteridae > Protopterus > Protopterus annectens. Next base: position 158,213,466 of record NC_056748.1, on the reverse strand, counting down.
CCCTATTTCAGTAATGGGCACCCACACAGTTCATTTACGAATCAGGAGTCCTTAGCAAGTGGTAAGGAAATAAGTAGAGGGGAAAGAACAGCCTGTTCCATTTTCTACACTAGCGATGTGGGGAATATTAAAGATGTAGTTAGGAAACACTGGGATATTTTAACTATAGACCATGAACTTAGGAATATAGTAGGGGAAGCACCTAGATTTATCTATAAGAACAAAAAGAATCTGAAACGATTATTATGCTACCCCAAAGAAGAGATGGCGAAACATAATATTGAGTTATATGGGACAGAGAAGTGCAATAAATGTAATTTTTGCAATTATATTAATACTGATAACACGTTTATCCACCCAACAACAACTAGAGAGTATATTTTTAGAGTACATGGGAATTGCCTTACTTCGAATGTGGTCTACCTGGCATCCTGTTTGGAATGCCAGGCATTCTACATCGGTAAGACTAATAGGATACTTAGGGATAGGATACGGGAACATGCCTATAACATCAGGATAGGCTTGAAATCAAATGCCCTGGCTAGGCATGTCATTGAGAAAGGGCACACACACACGTTTAAGTTTTTAATAGTGGAAATAATTACACCAGGACCTAGAGGTGGTGACATTAGGACCTATACCGAAACTAGAGAGGCGAATTGGATCATAAAATTAAGATCTGACGTTCCACCTGGCCTCAACGGTATGGTCCTCGTCAAACCTTTCTTAAAGACTAGGAAATTATATAGGTGAGAATATATTAAATATTAATGAATATATTAAATATTATTGATTTAAATTAACATCACATTATTGTATATTGCATATTCAAGTCCAGTGTCATGTGAGTTTTTAAATGTTTAAATGTTTTAACAATGAAGATGTTCTTCATCTCACATTGCTGCAGTCCTTACACTTGGGTAGTCCGCTGTCCTCGGTCGGCCCGAATATCAAAGTATTAGGCTGACGTCGGTCAAGGCGCTTAAGACTGACATCAGGACGTCAGGGTACAAATGCGCATGACCGACGTCATATCCTCAGTCTTTTTTGCCGCATGGTCCGATGCAGAAGCAGCGTTGCAAGTGCCGTTCGGCGTTCTGAAATTTTTCGAATTTGGAGTTTCAGACCGAGTCAAGTTGGCTAAGTACCCCGTTGGGGAATATTTTAGTTTTTTCTTGCCTCAGTGGTTTACCGGATGTCAGAAAAAGTGAATAACTGTATTTCTTGTGGGAAACAGATACCGCATAGAGATTATCATACTTTGTGTATTCCTTGTTTGGGGCCTGAGCACGACGTTGTTGGGTGTCGCTTTTGTGCTAGGTTCAATAAGCGCACTATTAAGCGAAGGTTAGATTGTGCCAGGTTGGTCTTTGGGAAGCGGTGCAATTATAAGATGCCGTCGGAAGCTCCGACGCCCGCTTCTTCGAAGAAGCGCAAAGACAAGGCAGCTAAACCCAGGCAAGAAGAGTCGTCCGTACCGGACGCCGGTTCTTTAGAGGCGTCAGTGGAACCGGTGGTTCCGACGGAGGCTTCTCTAGAGTCCCAGGGGGAAACTTTGTTATTGCAGGATGTGGCCTCTCAGGAGGCAGGTCAGGCTGAAGGGGCTTCTCAGGTTACTGTACTCCCCTCCCTTCCTAGGGTGGTTAGGCCTTCTCCTTCTGTTTCTAAGGCTTCTCCCAGAGGCAGGCCAGGTTTAGCTTCTGTTGGTGTCACTCCTAGTTCTTCAGGATCTGTGCCCAAGAAGCACATGCTTAAAATGGCAGAAGATTTAATTACTTTGATTAGAGGTTCTTTGCCCCCTCCAGATAAGAGGCCTAGGGTGGAACCAGAGTTGGGGAGTTTTGAGCAGCCTTCAGATGTTTCAGAGTCTTCGGCTGAAGACTTGCAGGAGTATTCTCCTTATTCTGATTCTGATGCAGATGATTCGACCCCTTCTGCTTCTCCTCCAGAGGATTTTTCTTTTTCAGAGACTCTTCATTCCATGAGGGAACATTTTAAGTGGGAAGGTCAGGACTTCTCTGATTCCAGGAAAAGGCTTAGGGAGTTTTTGCTTTTACCCCAGCATAGGCCTTTGGCTATACCTCCTGTTCTGGATGTTGTGGAAGACGTGTTTGCAGAGGCTTCACTTAATCCTGATTCTTTGCCTCCTGCTCCTGTTAAACCGGATAGGTATTATAGGGTGCCTGAGGCTCATAAATATCTTTATAAGAGTCCTAGGGCGGACCCAGAAACTGTTAGTCAGGGACCTAAGGGTGTCAAGGCCTCTGTTGTAAAAAATCCGGTTCCTCCAGATAAAGAGGCCAGAGCTTTGGATAGATGGGGAAAGAAAGTCTATACTTCTTCCACCTTAGCTATGAGGGCTTTGAATTGCCAGTTTCACATGTTGAAATATCAGAACTATCTTCTTTCTCAACTGAAGTCTAAGGTAGATGCTCTGGCGGAAGGCATTGAGTGTAAGGAATTACAAGATTTAGTACATGTCTCTGAACAGGTGGGTAAGCATTCTTTACAATGTGGTTTTGATGCTGTACAGGCCTCGTCTAGGGTGGCTGCCACTGGGTCAGTTCTTCGCAGGCACGCCTGGTTGAGGGATCAGAATTTATCTGAACATGTTAAGACAAGGATTTTGGATGCTCCTTTACAGTCTGATGTGTTGTTTGGTTCACCTGTTGAGTCAGTCTTGAAGAAAATGGAAGACAAGGCTAAGTCTATGCAAACTGTTAAAGATTTTTTGCAAGTCCAGCCTCCGAAGTTTAGTAGGAATTGGCCTGCTAAGGGGTGGACATACCCTTCTTATGATTCACAGTCTAGGGGTAGATCTAGACGTGGCAGGGGCAGAGCTCAGAGCTCCTTCAGACCTAGAACGGGGAGTTCTCCTGCACAATCTTCAGGTGAGGGCAGGGGCCAGTCCTTTCGTAAACAGGCCCAATGACCTACCTTTTCAGCTGCCAGATTCTTCTTGCCTGGCAGCACCTTTGGGAGGAAGGTTGGCACTCTTCAGGGAAAATTGGAATTTGATTACCCAAGACAGATGGGTATTGGATATCATACACCAAGGTTACAGGTTTTATTTCCATACCTTGCCTCCTTTCAAAGGCATGCCGGACGTTCCTCCTCAGCAAAGACTAGAGGCTCACAAGCAAATTTCTCTGCTGCTCCAAATAGGGGCCATACAAGCGGTCCCTCTGCCAGAAGTGGGCCTAGGATTTTATTCTCGCCTGTTCCTAGTACCAAAGAAGGGGAACACGTGGAGACCAATTTTGGATTTATCTATCCTCAACACTTATCTGGACATTCCCAAGTTCAAAATGTTGACGTTACAACAGCTTTTACCTCTGCTGGGCAAAGATCACTGGATGGTGACTCTGGATCTCAAGGAGGCTTACCTTCATGTTCCTATCAGACTAAGTTGCAGGAAGTATCTGTGTTTTCGAGCTGGGACTTCTCATTATCAGTTCTCTGCATTGCCCTTTGGCTTATCTACTGCGCCCAGAGTGTTCACGAAGGTTCTGGCTCCAGTGATAGCTTTCTTCAGGCAAAGAGGAATACAGATCTATCCTTATTTGGACGACTGCCTGATTCTGGCCCAAGGAAAGGACGAACTTCTTCATCATTTGCAATATGTGATAGCAGTGCTAAGATGCCTGGGGTATTCTGTGAACGAAATAAAGTCCAGTCTAGTACCCTCTCAGGACATGTGCTTTCTGGGTGTGAGACTGAATACAGCATCCCAGATGGCCTTTTTGACCCCGGACAAACAAAAGAATCTTTCTCTTTACTTTCATCAATTGTCTCATCAGTCCAGGCTGACTGCAAGGACAGTCCTTCAAGCCTTGGGGTTCATGGCATCTTGTATTCTGGTGCTTCCCAATGCCAAACTGCATATGAGGAAGCTACAATGGTATCTCAAAATGTATGGACACAGCACTGCCAAGATATGGACACTGTCATTCAAATAATACCTTGCATTCAAAAGGAATTTTTGTGGTGGGCTCAGGAATGTCACCTAAACAAGGGACTCTCTGTGACCCGGCCAGAGGCGAGTCAGATTCTAACGACAGATGCCTCAGACAAAGCTTGGGGAGCTCATCTAAATGGAAAGTGGATACAAGACACGTGGCCTGCCAGACTTCAACATCTACATATCAATTTGAAGGAGATGTTAGCAGTCCAATTTGCATTAATAGCTTTCAAGGATTTACTTCTTCCAGGGCAGGTGTTGATTCTAACAGACAACACAACTGTCATGTGGTACATCAGCAAGCAAGGGGGAACACATTCTTATCCTCTATGCAGACAAGCAATGATTTTGTGGGAGACTGCTCTCAGTTTACAGCTAAATCTTCAGGCAAGGTTTCTGCCGGGAGCACAGAACTCCTTAGCAGATGTGTTGAGCAGGCAAATTATGGATCCCCACGAGTGGAAATTGGATCCTCATGTATTTCAGAAATTGACAGTGTTATGGGGAACTCCAGACATAGATCTGTTCGCTTCTCCACTAAACTACCAGCTGCCAAAGTTTTGCACAAAAGGTTTCATCCCACAGCTTGGAAAGTGGATGCTCTTTCATTCAATTGGAACAATCTTCATGTGTATGCCTTTCCACCTCTGCCTCTCCTCCCAAAGGTACTCCTGAAGGTCAGACAGGACAAGCCAAAGATGATTTTAATAGCTCCAGATTGGCGCGACAGCACTGGTACCCATTACTGAGAAGTCTGGCAGGAGCCTCCATGGCCTTTGCCTTCGATTCCACACCTGCTGTCTCAGGAGAACAGTCATTTACTCAATGTCAAACTTCACTCTCTTCACCTGACAGCCTGGCATATTCTGTTTTAAACCCTGGAGGGTCTCAGCTTCCACAGCAAGTTTTGAATGTTATTTTGGAGGCTAGAAGGCCTAGTACAAGGAAAGTGTACGCAGATAAATGGAAGAGATTTTTATTTTGGAGTACAGCAAAGGAATTTGATGTTTCTAAGCCTAATTTAATTGTGGCTCTTCAATATCTTACTGAGTTACTGGACAAAGGTTTGTCCTTCTCTTCTATTAAGGTTCATGCTGCAGCAATTTCGGCTCACTATGACTGTGACCCACCATTGTTTTCTCATCCTTTGTTTAAGCAATTCCTTAGAGGGGCAAAGAATATAAGACCCCCACAGAGAGCTCCTACTCCTGCTTGGGATCTCAATTTTGTGTTGGAGAAACTCACTCTACAACCTTTTGAGCCTGCAGCTACTGCGGAGTTGAAATATTTATCATGGAAGACTGCTTTTTTGTTGGCCATTACCTCTGCGAGAAGGGTTTCTGAGTTACAGGCCCTTATGGCAGTTGAGCCTTTCTTAATTTTCCATAAGGATAGGGTATCTTTGCGTACTAATCCTTCCTTTATGCCTAAAGTGGTTTCTAGTGTGGCTTTAAACCAAACTATTCATTTGCCTACTTTTTATGCAAACCCCAAAATAAAGGGGAAAAGATTTTGCACACTTTGGATATACACAGGCAGTTGCGTTATTATTTGAGCAGAACTAAAGGGTTCAGGCAGTCTCAGCAGTTATTTGTTTCTTTTGCTTTGGGTTCTCAGGGCAAGCCTGTGTCAAAACAAACTATTTCTAAGTGGATTGGGTTTTGTATTGCTTTCTGTTATTCCCATCATGGCAAGGAGATTCCAGCTGGGATTAGGCCTCATTCCGCTAGGGCTACTGCCACTTCTACAGCTTTTTAAGGGGTGGCAACTAAAGATATTTTGGAGGCAGCTACTTGGAGTTCAGTGCATACTTTCTCTAAGCATTATCACCTTCCACTTTACTCTAAATCGAGGGCTGGTTTTGCCACTGCAATTTTACAGGGCATTTTGGCAGCTCCTACTGTTTTATAGTTTTGCCATCCTCCCTTCTCTCTGCTTTGGGATTCTACCCAAGTGTAAGGACTGCAGCAATGTGAGATGAAGAACATAGTACAGTTTTGTACCTACCATAAATGTAGATGTTCGAAGATCCACATTGCTGCAGTCCAATTTACCCTCCCTCCTTCCCCTCTGTAGTTAGAGGCGGTTGTGTGGTTTGGGTTGTACATATTGTGAATATTTTATATATTGTACATATGGTTAGTACAGGGTGGTTGGTTGTTTTTTGCTGTCTTTTGGTTTTTGAGCTGTCTGTTTAGGGTCTTCTGACATCTGGGGCAAGAAAAGACTGAGGATATGACGTCGGTCATGCGCATTTGTACCCTGACGTCCTGATGTCAGTCTTAAGCGCCTTGACCGACGTCAGCCTAATACTTTGATATTCGGGCCGACCGAGGACAGCGGACTACCCAAGTGTAAGGACTGCAGCAATGTGGATCTTCGAACATCTACATTTATGGTAGGTACAAAACTGTACTTTTCTATTTGTTATATATATATATATATATATTTTGTACATATTTTTTATATTAGCTGTAATAGTTGTGATATATCTTTAAGACTGAATGATTTTCCCGCCTTGTAGCGCTATATAAGAACTGTTGTTTGATATACAAAACATAGGTCTGAAGAAGCCACTTCGGTGAAAGCGCTAACCTGTCTTAATAAACAGTTTATATTATTTTAAACTTGGACTTTGTCTTTGAAGAAAACCAATACAGTTGGTATATACGCTGGCTTTGCTGCAGTTGGTCATTTGTTTGCTACTTCTGTTCTTTTTTATATTATTGATCGGTTTGCTTTATCACAGAGTAGCATTTACTCCGTCGGGGCACTTATTGGACTACTTACACTATTTTTTTTCCATCCTCTCAGTGCTGGTTATAAAATGACATAATATTTGATCTACTCTTCCCTTCCAGAATTCTGTATTTAAACATAAATATTTAATCAGTTATAACAACACTGTTGATAAATTTTTAACACAAGCGCCTGTGCAAGTCAGTGTGACAGTCAAATGACACAAAATTTACAAAACTCCAGCTGACTATGCTGGCATATGTTACACGTACACTGCTCTATTTTCCCTAGCACAGATGGTAATGCCTCATATCGTCACAATAACAATGCATAGAATTCTAAGATCGCACACTTTGTTAAATAATTGGAAGATCAGCAGGTACACAAGGACATAGACTTTGGCACACCTTGAAATAGCTCCCCTCTCTGGAGAAATCTTAAGGGTTATGAAGTCCTGCTGAGGAACATCTTAGTGTGTCTGAAGGAGGAGTCGTCTTGAGGTGCACACCCCCTTCCCCAAAGCAGCAGAGCCATTCATCAGAGATGCAGTTTCATGCGTCCTTGGAAGCACCTAAGCTCTGTTCTGGCATTTCCTAGAAAGCTCTAGGATTTGTGTATGGTCCTGGTCTGAGAAGAATGAGCCCTTATTTAGGCAACCTTTAGCTGACTTTGAGTTTTTCCATCCAGCAGAAAGCCCAGGTAGCACTTCACTTTGCTAACTTACCCATCAGGCAAGGAATTTGAAGCATTCATTAAAGTTTGTAAGAGTTTACTCTTCTATGTTGAGGTCTAGAATCCTCAGCTGCTTGTTGCAGTTGTCCACATTCCAGTCCTCACCAGTAGCTTTGCTGAGTGAAATAGATAATAGAGAAGCCCCCCCCCCCAAGTCTAGGCTCAGTGAGGAAGTAGCTAAGACTCTGTGTATAGCTTCCATAGTGGGCTTTCATGTTGACTGCTGCAGCTTTGACAATGCTAATGCTTTTGACTAGGGCCATTGATGTAAGCACGTGCCTGTGCAGATTCATTTGACTGAGACTATCTTCCTTTTATCTTAGGCAACTCTTCAGGTCGTGTGAGTTTCTTTTTGGTCAGGTTTCTTAGGATCTGTGTGAGTGCCTTCTTGAAAATTAAGTAAGCCCTCACCACTGTGAAGGACCCTTTTTTTTATTCTTCCTTAGCCCCCTTTGCTTCATCTCTCAAGCTTAGACAGTTCCCAAAGGGGGGGAAGAGCATTCTTGCAAACTGAAGAAGGCACTGTAAAATCACACAGCCTTTCTGCTCTGGTGTCACCTAAGTTATCCACATGAAAGAACCTGCCATCGCAGCGAGCTGTTTTGGGCAAGTAGAGTTTTTTTTTAGTTTGCTGCAGCACAGAGAGCAATTACAAAGAATCACTGAGTTATGGATGTGCTCAAATCAGACATATCTTAGTGCTCTTAAATTATGTCCCAGAAAGAGCTGTGTTGGGAGACTAAGCTGACCGTGCATACCTCAGAGTGCATTAGGGCAGTAGAGAGTATGCCTCTATCAGAGTGAGGCTAGGAGGCCTACTCCTGTACTTTTCTGGACCTGAAGGGAGTGGATAATTTTCCTTGTACTGCACCTTAGCTGCCTGTGCATATGCTTCCATTAGATTAGTTTCTTGACATAGAGACTCTGGACAGAGGAGGAAATTAAATATCTCACTGTTGCAGGTTAGAGTTTTCACAGAACATCCTTTAACTTCTGATGGGATGCACATTGCTTACAGTATTAAGTGATGCATTTTGGACATCCTTCTGTTTACTAAGGTGTTGCTTGTGCTGGCAAAAACATTGTAGAAGAAGGTACTCCATGTGGTCGCCTACATGGATGATAGCTGCTAACAACTACCATCAAGGGACTTTGTTGTAACATCCCTAGAGTGGGAGCTTCAAGATTGCAGTCCCTGAAGTTTACCTGAAATGGATAACTCTGTCTAATGCAGTCTGTAAGCATTATCTTCATAGTTGTCTCTGCTCATGGAAGAAGGCTCATGAATTTAGTAGCCTGGGTCAGGATATAACAAAGGCTGTAGCTAGGCATACTCATTGTCCTTGAGTACATTTTTTCATAACATCTTTTTGAAATTTAAGCACTCAAAAAGCATAGAATGTTTAGAACTGTGTAAATGAATACAGAGAATGCCTGTGTGAAAAGAATGCACATCTAAAAATACCATTTTATGTATATAAATTGCAAAAGCTGAAAATATTGTGTCCCTTTCCTGTATACTGGGAGGGGATCCGTACAGATCCCCAAATACACTTTCCACCAAAGCAGAAATCCCCGAGCATGCTTAACTGAAAGTGCTGTTCACTGAAGCAGAAGTAGGTTTAATGTTGTTGTTTTGTTTTTTTTTAAACATACTTTACCATAAGCGTTTTTCAGTAAAGTATGTTCGGTGATCATGGATTCGGGCTTTTGATCTTTCGATTTAAAAGTCCTAGATCCACTGGGAGGTATCATTTTGAGGGTTAAGTCCTTTTTTAAAATGATAGTAGGTGGTGGGGGAATCAACATTAAGTTTGAGTGGAAAATGTACATTTCTGGTTGCACTCCTGGTTGCAGACAGCCACCTTATTGCAAATCGTATTCTGGTATTAGACCCCTTCTTGCCAGGCTGAAGTGGTGGACAGCTTGTGCCAGTCTAAAATTCAGTATTCCATTTCTGCAGCTGAATCGAACACATTTTCTGACTGTTCAAGACTTTTTTGGAAGTCTGTGAAGCTCACTTTTACTCCTCTATGGTTTAGTAAAGTGGTCCATCTGGAAAGGAGAGCTCTACACCAACCAAATGGAGTTAAAAGTATTCTTCCTTGACTTAAATGTCTTGAAGGTAAAGTTGCATTTGGTTGTCTTTTAATTCAGCTTGACAATCAATATGTTTTTGTTACCTAAACAGGCAAAGAGAGCAAATATTCATTAGCACATGTGCATTGAAATGATGAAATGATGCGTGCATAGCAGTGTTGATATACATGGTATCATTCTCTCACCACATGGTCATTAGCGCATGTGCATTGAAATGATGCATGCATGGCAGTGTTGATATACATGGTATAATTCTCTCACCACATGGTCAGTAGCGCATGTGCATTGAAATGATGCATGCATGGCAGTGTTGATATACATGGTATCATTCTCTCACCACATGGTCAGTAGCGCATGTGCATTGAAATGATGCATGCATGGCAGTGTTGATATACATGGTATCATTCTCTCACCACATGGTCAGTAGCGCATGTGCATTGAAATGATGCATGCATGGCAGTGTTGATATACATGGTATTCTCTCACCACATGGTCAGTAGCGCACATGCATTGAAATGATGCATGTATGGCAGTGTTGATATACATGGTATCATTCTCTCACCACATGGTCAGTAGCGCATGTGCATTGAAATGCATGCATGGCAGTGTTGATATACATGGTATTCTCTCACCACATGGTCAGTAGCGCATGTGCATTGAAATGATGCATGCATAGCAGTGTTGATATACATGGTATCATTCTCGCACCACATGGTCAGTACCGCATGTGCATTGAAATGATGCATGCATGGCAATGTTGATATACATGGTATCATTCTCTCACCACATGGTCAGTACCGCATGTGCATTGAAATGATGCATGCG